>NC_040078.1:113360911-113677766 GCF_003369695.1 Bos indicus x Bos taurus
GTTCAAATGCAGAATTTCAGCAAAGAAACAGGCATTTTTAAAAGACCTAAGTCAAAAATCTACAGCTGAATAAGACAACTGAAACAAAAAAATTCACTGGCTTGGCTTGATAGAAGACTGGATACAGCAGAAGACAGGTCAATGGAAATTACCCAAATTGGAGCCAAGGGGGAAAAAAACCCCCACAAAACCCTACAAGAATATCTACGACCAGTGAGGAAATACTGAATAGCCAATATGTATGTAACTGTACGTTTTGAAGAAGAGAGAGATAGTAGAGGAGAAAAATAAATTGAAAATGGCCAAAACTGAAGAAAGAGTTCAAGCCTCAGATATAAAAAAACTTAGGAGATACAAAGCAAATAAACACAAAGAATGCCAATACCAAGACACATTATTGTTAAACTGCTAAAGACCAAAGATAAAGAAATGATCTTAAAAGTAAACAGAAAAAAAGACATGTTACATTTAAGTGACACTGACTTCTCAGTCAAAATAAAGGAAGCCAGAACATAATAAAGTGACATTTTAAAGTGCCGAAAAAAACCAATAAAAACTATTAACCTAAAATTCTACACCCAGCAAGAATGCCATTAAAAAAAATGAAAGCAAAATAAAAATACCAGACAAACAAAAACTGAGAATATTTTTGCCCGCAGTTCTAGATGCCTAGAAAAACACTACAGGAAGATCTCTAGGCTGAAGGGAAAGGATATTAGGTGTAAACTTGGACATGCAAGAAGGAACAATAAACACCAGAATGGGTAAAATAAAACATGATTTTTTTCATTAATGTCTTTAAAAGTCATTTAAATGTTTAAAGGAAACATACATACAAACACATGGTGTATTTACAAATAACGGTAAGATACAAGACAACAGCAGAAAAGGATGAGTAGGAAAATGGAATTATACTACTATAAACCTCTTACCAATAGTGTAACCAATAGTGTTACACTATTGGTCTGTACATTACAATACTAACTTATGTATAGTGCAATACCTACAGTAAAAAAATTAAAGAACTACAGCCAAAAAGTCAACAGAGGAGACAAAAATAAAACATTAAAAATTACTTGATTAATTCAAAAGGCAAGAAAGAAAAAAAAGGAACAAAGAATAAAGGAGGCAAATAAAAATCAAATGGCCAGATGATGAATTCAACTCAACTATATAAATGGATACATTAAAAATAAATGGACTGAACATTCTAATTAAAAGGGAGACTATCAAACTCTATTATTTGATAGAAAACAGATGAACAAAAGAGAAAAACAAATACAAAGCTGTTTCTTTGAAAAGGTTAATAACCTTGATAAACTCTTAGCAAGCCTGATGAAAAAGAAATCTAAAAAACACAAATTACCAATATCAGAAATGAAATAGGGTCCTATAGGTCCTACAGATATTAAAAGGATAATATGGTAGTATTTCAAACAACTTTATGCTAACAAATTTGACACTTTAAGAGGTTAAATTCCTTAAAAATCACAATTTTCCAAAATCAACAAAAACCAACTTCATACTGTTTACAATAGACACACTTGCATTAGAAAGCTTGGTGCAAAGTAGGTAATAATACCAAACAAAGTAGATTTGAAGGCAAGGACCATGACTCAGATGGTAAAGAATCCACCTGCAATGCAGGAGACCTAGATTCAATCCCTGGGTCAGGAAGATCCTCTGGAGAAGGCAATGGTTACCCACTCTAGTATTCTTGCCTGGAGAATCCCACAGATGGAGGAGCCTGGCGGGTCGGGCTAGTCCATGGGTCACAAAAACTCGGACACGATTGGGCAATGGAGCACAAATTAGCGTTTAGAAGGAAATTATGATTTAAAAGCATGTTTTAAAAAACAACTGAGATACCAACCCAAGAAGCTAGAGAAGGATGATTAAATTAAATCCCAGAGGTGAAAGGGAAGAAATAACTAAAAACAGAAATCAATGAAGTTGAAAACTTCATGAAGTAGAAAATAAAGGTAAAAGTTGTTTTTTGAAAAGCTGTTTTATAAAAATTTGATAAGCCCTAAAGAGTCTTATGAAAAAAGTGAGCAAACACAAACTTCTAATTTCAGGAATGAAAATGAAGAACTTTAGGTCCTACAGACACTAAAAAAGATAATATGAGATATTCTGAACAACTTCATGCCAATAAATTTGACACCATATATAAAAGGACAAATTCTTTTAAAAATATAATTTTCTAAGACAATCCAAGAAGTAATAAAAATGTAAGTAACTCTACAAACAAATTAAAATTATAATATAAAAAACTTCCCATAAAAACATTTCAGGTCTAACTAGCTTTATCAAACATTTAAGAAATAATAATCTACCTCAGAAAAATTCTTTTCAAGAATATAAAAAAGTGAGAATTTCCCAATTTGTTTTGAGTCCTCCCTAACTCTGATATGGAAAAGGAAACGGCAACCCACTCCAGTATTCATGCCTGGAAAATCCCATGGACCAAGGAGCCTGGTGGGCTACAATCCATGGGGTTGCAAAGAGTTGGACACGACTGAGTGACTTCTGTGTGTGTGTGTAACTCTTGATAATAAAACCTGACAAAGATACTACAAAAAAGGAAGTTAAAGACTCATGTCTCTCATAAACATAGGCACAAAATCTTAATAAAATATGAGCCAAATATTTGCCATTTCCTTCTCCAGGGGATCTTCCCAACCCAGAAATTGAACCCAGGTCTCCTGCATTGCAGGCAGACTCTTTACTTACTGAGCTGCAAGGGAAGCCCAACATAAACAAGAGATACATATAACTATGTCATGATCACATGTGATTTATCCCAGAAATGTGAGATTTGCTTTAACATTGAAAAAAGGCAAAAGAATTCACTACATTAACAGAGTAAAAGAAAAGAGCCCTGTGGTCACATCAATAAATGTAAACAAACAGCATTTGATAATCTCCAACCTCTATTCAAGATACAACTATCAGCTGCTTGTAACACACCCAAAGGAATCTGGGTTCACTGAGACAAGGGGCATAAAACTTGTGGCCTTCCTATGACCAAATACTCTCTACATGTCCTCTGCACTTCATGTAGCTGTTGGGCAGGACCAGTGGGACAAGGTTCAATATTGGAAGGAAAGCTGCAATATTTAGTGGGGAAGTTTGCTACTTAAGAGTCTGTCCAGCCCATGAATGCATGGGCCATGAGTGGTCACAGAAATATAAAGGCTTTGAAAGAGAGAGAGATTTCAACTATTTATGCCATTCTGGAAAAGGCAAAACTATGGATACAATAAAAAGATTAGTGGTTGCTAGGAGTCTGGAAGTGAGGGGAGATGAATACACAGAATACAATTTTTTAGTGCAGTAGAAATACTTTGTATGACATTATTACAATGGATATATGTCATTATACATTTTTTTTCCAAACGAACAGAATGTAGTACTACTTACTTCATTAGAATGAATCCTAAGATGAACTATGGACTTTGGTGATTACAACACATCAATAGGGTTCATCCTTGGTTTAGGAAAAACAAACTAACCAACCAACCACCCTGATGAATGATGTTGATAACACCTATGCATGTTGTGGGGAAGGGGAATATGGGAAATTTCTGTACCTTCTTACTAATTTTGTTGTAAACTGCTCAATAAACTTAATATACAGATAAGTATAGATATTCTGTATGTATGTGTTTACTGGACTGTGATGTAAAATGTACTTTTTAGGTCAAAAAAGTTTGCAAGCCACTGTAGTTAAGTTATATTGGCAAATAAAAGCACAAATTAGCTTCAAGGAAAAAAAGAGATAAACTACCAGTCAACTATGAGTAAAAGCTAACTTCCTCAAACTTATGAAGAATATTTTTATTTAAAAACAAAACAATAAAGCCCCTGCACAGCTGATAACATACTTAATAGTAAAATACTGAAACACTGATCCAATCATTTTGATTGAAAACCTAAGGCTGTCCATGAACTCAGGGTCAATAACTTCATTTATGAACTGCGGTCTAATTAAAAGATGAACTTAAACACGGACTGAAGCACGTAAGCACCTTGCTTCTACAAGAAATAGCTCCAAATGTTTACTAAGTGTTTTGTTGCTTTGCTTGTTTTCAGTCAAGTTTTTGTCTCAATTCTGGCATTACCAGCTTTTGCTCATCTTACAGTTGAGGAAACCAGACTGCCAAGTTTAGTAAAATTGTGTGTCAAAGAAAGATCAAGTGAAACGTGGATGAATGCCAGAAGACATTTCTGTAAGTAAGATGATAAGCCTTAGAATATGAACTTTGCATTTACACAATGGAGTATTACTCAGCTATAAAAAGGAACGCATTTGAGTCAGTTCTAATGAGGTGGATGAAACGTAGCCTATTATACAGAGTGAAGTAAGTCAGAAAGAGAAACACCAATACTGTATATTAATGTATATATATGGAATTTAGACAGACCGTAATGACGATCTATGCAAGGCAGCAAAAGAGACATAGATGTGAAGACCAGACTTTTGGACTCTATGAGAGAAGGTGAGCGTGGGATGATTTGAGAGAACAGCATTGAAATATGTATATTACCACATGTAAGAGAGATGACCTGTGCAAGTTCAATGCCTGAAGTAGGGCACTCAAAGCTGGTGCTCTGGAACAACCCAGAGGGATAGAATGGGGAGAGACAGGGGACGGGGGTTTAGGATAGGGGACACATGTGTACCCATGGCTGATTCATGTTGATGTATGGCAAAAACCACCACAATATTGTAAAGTAATTATCCTCCAATTAAAATTAATTAATTAAAAAAAAAAGAATATGAACTTGGTGACATTTTTTGCTGTTGTGATTAAAAGCCCATTCTCTATTCTTCTCTTTCTTAATTCTTGATTCTATGATAAATTACTAAGTCATTTAACTGAATTTTAACCATTAAGAAAAATATTAATTCTGTTTCTACCTAATTTAAATTTCCTTCTGCAAAGAAATTCATGTTGCCAAGATCACAATAAAATTTCTTGGGGATGGAACTTTCTAGAAGGATGTCATGAATACCTTTCGCAGTGGTCCATACTGTTTTCGGTACTTCTTATTCCAAGATATTCCTATCTTCTTCAAGAGTTTCTGGCCCAGCTGATCAACGGGAATTAGATTACTCTCCTCCTTATGAAAGAAAGAAAAGTCATTTAAGAAAATCTGATAAGATTTAAGTGCAATGCTTAGGAGTTCAAGGGACCAACAGGATTAATAAATGGGCCTGTAACACCAAACAAGTAGGTGGATTAACCAAAATTATTTAAAAATCAAAAGCTTTTTAAAATAGATTAAGCCTAAGTTTAGAAAACTTGAATTTTGCCACTTTCTATGTGGTAACGTTTAAACATTTCAAGAGCAATATCCAAAGTGTATTTAGAGATTTGGTAAATTTCTGATATTATGTGGGATTTTTAGAAGAAATACTTTCATGCAAAAAAAAACTACTGGTCTCTTCTGAATGTTCTGAATTATAAACAACTTCTAAAAGGGGGTAAGAAGTGACTATTTTGAGCTGAAATCTGTCCCCTTACCACAAAAATTCATATGTTGAATTCCTACCTCTCAAAATTTTAACTGATTATATTTGGATAGGGCAGTTAAAGAAATGACTAAGTTAAAATGAGGCCTTAAGGGTGGGCCCTTATCCAATCAAGCATCCTTATAAGAAAGGAAATTTGGACCCACAGAGACACCAGGGATGCACATGAACACAAGAAAGGCCATATGAGGACACAGCAAGAGCCAAGCAGAGAAGCCTCAGAAGAAACCAGATCTGCAGACACCTTGTCCAGCCTGAGAACTATGAGAAAGCAAATTTCTGTTAATTAAGACACCGGTCTGTGGGATTTTATTATGTCACATTACTTTGCTAACAAAGGTCCGTCTAGTCAAGGCTATGGTTTTTCCAGTGGTCATGTATGGATGTGAGAGTTGGACTGTGAAGAAAGCTGATCGCCAAAGAATTGATGCTTTTGAACTGTGGTGTTGGAGAAGACTCTTGAGAGTCCCTTGGACTTCAAGGAGATCCAACCAGTCCATCCTAAAGGAGATCAGTCCTGGGTGTTCATTGGAAAGACTGATGCTGAGGCTGAAACTCCAGTACTTTGGCCACCTCATGTGAAGAGCTGACTCATTGGAAAAGACTCTGATGCTGGGAGGGATTGGGGGCAGGAGGAGAAAGGGATGACAGAGGATGAGATGGCTGGATGGCATCATTGACTCGATGGACGTGAGTCTGAGTAAACTCTGGGAGTTGGTGATGGACAGGGAAGCCTGGCGTGCTGCGATTCATGGGGTCGCAAAGAGTTGGACACGACTGAGTGACTGAACTGAACTAGCAGACTAAGACAGTAGCCATAGACCAATATTCAGCCTAGGTCCCTAGAAAGAAACTGAGAAAAAAATGTTCATTAAGAATGAATGAATAAATGAAAAGAGACTACCATCTTTACAACAGGGTACGTGATAAACATTAAAAGTCATACACTTATGATATTATACATGTTGATATATGGCAAAACCAATACAATATTGTAAAGTTAAAAAAAAACAAGTCATATACTTGAGGTATTATCAGTACAGAATGAAAAAGGGGACATAACTTCAGGTCCTAAAGACATTAGAAGGATAATATGGGAAAACAGTAAATTCCAAAGAAGTATATATAGTATATCCCAATTCTATTTAAAGTAACCACCCAAAGAAATCTTGTAACTCAATCCTAACATATCTATACAAACACAAAGGAAATAAAATGCAAAGAATATATATCATAGTGTTAACAGTAACCAAACATTTGGTTTAAACTTATTTTCTTTATATACTTTCAATTTTTTCCCCTCAAAATTTCTACCATTCATAAGTATTTCTTTTATAATCAGAAAGCCTCTAATAAAATTTTTTTTTCAATAGACAGAGAATTTCCCCCGAAGACTATGAATAGTAACAATATCACTTCTACCAACTAAATCATATAGCTGATATATACATAAACACAAACATAAACATATACTCTACCTGTAATAAAATTGCTTTTAGAATCATCAATGGATCATCAACCTCCTCTTTATTCTGAATATCTTCCAAATTCACATCTGGTTTACTTTTGTCCTCCTAAAGAAGGAAAACAATAAAAAAAAAGTTTCTATCACTAATCTCTTAGTAATTAGCAAAACAGGAATATTTGTGCCTCGGAGGTTTCAAGATGAGGAAATGATGATAAAAACATCATACTAACTTGTATGTGCTTTGGAATCAGGAAGTCTGGCTTTGAATTTCAACTGTGGTTGAATAATCCTGGACAAATTACCTAATCTCTCTAGCATTTCTATAAATTGGGATTGTGAGGTAAATAATGCTTCTAGCACAGTGATCCCCAGCCTGGACACTCCCTTAGTCTCTTTCTTTCAGAGTTTTATTTAAGTTTCATTATGCAGGCACGACTGACTGAATCATTGGCCCTTGGTGACCCATCATTGGTCCCCGGTGGCTCAGGGGTAAAAGAATCTGCTTGCAACACAGGAGACATGAGTTCGATCCCTGGGTCAAGAAGATTTCCTGCAGGAGGGCATGCATCCTGTATTCTTGTCTGGGAAATCCCATGGTCAGAGGAGCCTGTCAGGCTGCCATACATGGGGTCGCAAAGAGTCAGACATGACTGCAGCAATGAGCACACACCACCAAACTCAATCTCCAGCCCCTGGTCCCTCCGTGGTCAGGGGAAGGGGCTGAAGGTTCTAACCTTCTAACCATGTGATTGGTCCTTCTGGTGACCAGCCCTCACCCTGCAGGTAACTTCATTAGCATAACCTCAGGTATGGTTGAAAGGGGATCATTATGAACAAGAAAAGACAACCTTATCACTGGGGAAATCTCAAGGAGCTCTAAGCCAGGAATCCAGGACAAAGATCAAATGTATATATTTTTATTATACCACACAAATAGATCCCAGCAAAAAGCTAGAAACCTGAAAGGGCTATGCTCTAAATATAAGCATGATCTACAAACAAACCCCACTCCTCAACAAAGGACAATGAGAAACTTGTTTGCTTTCCCCCTGATACTAGATGGAGGTGGAAATACACTCCCTCTAAAAATCTATAATCACAAACAGGTCCTCATGTGAGTTTGTGGCCCAAATTCATACTATTTGCATGGCTCTAAAACACAGATCTTATCTTCAAGGTATTAAAGGTTGGAGGTGACCACAGGCATGTGGTAGAGTCAGACACACATCTTTCATGGAGGGTACTTTTAACTCAGGCTTCCAATCACTCCTAAACCATATTCTTAAAAAACAGCCAACCAAGTCTACAGCCTAAAAGAACAAAATCATGAGGAAACGGAGTCAGCAGATATCCAAAGACCCACGGTCTTCAGATACTGCAATTTTCAGGTAGAGAATAATAAAATAGTGTGTTTAAGATGTTTAAAGACATTCACAGGTTTCCCAGGTGGCCCTAGTGGTAAAGAAACCGCCTGCCAATGTAGGAGACATGAGACATTGGTTCAATTCCTGGGCTGGGAAGATCCCTTGGAGAAGGAAATGGCAACCCCCTCCAGTATTCTTGCCTGGAGAATCCCATGGACAGAGGAGGTTGGCGGGCTACAGTCCATGGGGTTGCACAGAGTTCGACACAACTGAAGTGACTTAGTATGCAAAGACATTCATGGCTAAGAAACAAGAGATTTAAAAATGGCAGGAGGGGAGAGGTAGGCTGGCATCATCCAGGATGTGACACTGGTGCAGGGGGCATGTGGCCTGGGCCGAGTCCTCCTGCACTCTGCCGGTGTCCAACCTTGGTCTTATGAGGACAGGCTGGTCCTACAAGCACCAGTCCCAGGGCTGACTCATGAAAGTTACTGAAAAGCCTCCTTTGTCCCACATCCTCAAATGTTCAAAGTGATATCAACCATCAATGAAACGAAAGCCCCCCCAATTCGGAAGGCCTAAGTCAGGCTCCTCTTCGTAGCTAGATCTAGGGCCACATTCTGAATAGTTAATGACCTCCATGCAAGCAGGAAGAGCTCATCTTCTAGCTGGGCTGAGAGAACTGAAATGTTGGCTTTCACCCAAAGAACATTATATGAGACAGGTCATTTAAAGGTGTTCCTTGAAGATGGCACCTAGCAGGGAAACTTGCAAGGGAAGAAGAAATCACCAAACTGAAAGCAGAAGAAACAATACCTGCCTGTGTTTACAGTATCTGGAGTCCTTTGTCTCTCGGCATAAGAGATCTCTCAGGGTAATGGTAGTAAACAGAGAAGCAGTGTCCAGCAGGTATACCTACTGAAGCTGAAACTCTTAAAGCATGCATCATTATTTGAACACCATAAAGCTCTAGATAAAAAGCTAGTGATTCTTAAAGAGTGGAATAATAAAAAAAGATAAATGTGATGCTTCACAGAAGCCATGAATTAGGAAATATACAGGCAGAGACAGAAAGCAATCTTCTGATTGCTCTTTAAGTTTCAGAAGACCCTGCTAAAGTACCAGAGCTTCAGACCAGAGAAGCAGTGTAGAGAGCCAAGCCAAGTGAAAGCGCGCCTGCCTGCCCCTTTGCGTCGTATAAAGGAGCTGAGAGAAGAGCCTGATGCTGCCGTCATTTCCCAAGAAATGAACACAGAATTGTAGAGATGTCCAAGGGAGAACAACTCAAAAGGAAGATATGGAAGAATCATTCCTTTTGAGCTACCTCACCGCACAGTGTGAAGCTTACCTCTGTGCATGATGTCAAATGATAAAACTTAAAAAGGAAACTGGAAATAAATACTTAATGCATCAAAAGACTGAGGATAAATCCTGCCCACTACAGAAGTGCCTGAAATCTGACACTGGCTGAGCAAGACTGAGGAGGGCCTGTGGCCAGCATGGAGGACAGCAGAGACACAGCCCCGAGGCAGAAGCAGAACTGCATGGAAGGCAGGAGCACTTTCTAAGGCTGAAGAGAGACAGGACAACATCGGAAACAAAGGCTACCACAGAAACATAAGTGGAAGGAGAAAACCAGGAACTACAGTGGACTAGGCAAAGAGAAAAAAAAAATGAACTATATAATAACTATTTATAAGACCTGTTCACAAGCTTCTATAAAGATCTAACAAAAGGTTCAACCTCATCTTCTGGAGAGAATGAAATAAAGTTAATGCAATTGTTTGAAAGTGGGGGGGCGCAGGGGAGAACAGCTGCTTGGAGAGTAAGATTCACTTATCATGGGGCCTGGAAGACAGCAGTGTGAAGGAAGGTAAGAGGTTAAGAATCAGCCACTAAGGGTGGAACATGGAGGGCAGAACTAGACAGAGAAGGTAAGACGTGTGTCACTCTATCTGACTGAAATGTGCCCAACGAGCTAGTGTCTTGGCAAATAGGCACATGCATTCGAGAGATGCGTGTATGGCTTCCTAGACCCCAAACTGGAAAAACCCAGTTCTAGAAATAAAAGACATGGGAGGTTAAGGATAGGAAAGAGTGAAACAAAACTGTCTTTTTTCCAAAAGCAAGATGGTTGATTATAAAGTCAATGTACTAACAAGATAACTGTATTTCAATATACCAGCTACGAGCAGTCCAAAAACTACACAGAATAGACACAGTGCCATAGAACATCTCCCTGGTCAGTATTTTCCCAACAGAACAGTTAGACTTTAAATATCCAAACTTTACAAAGCATAAGTCTCTCTCCGTACATTCTACGTATAACCAACAGAGCATCAGAAACACAGGGAGATGTTCTGAAAAGCAAAGTGAATGTCAACAAAGGGAACATGGCATTTTTCAATACTGCTGGCACTCAGAGGGCTTCCCAGGCGGCTCAGTGGTAAAGAGTCCACCTGCCAATGCAGGAGACGCAGGAGACCCAGGTTCAATCGCTTGGTCAAGAAGATCCCTTGGAAAAGGACATCGCAGCCCATTCCAGGATTCTTGCCCGAAAAATTCCACAGACAGAGGAGCCTGGCTAGCCTATGGGGTTGCAAAGAGTTGGACACGACTAAGCATGTACACATGCATGCACAGCACTCAGAGAAGCTATGTTACCTTGAGTGGAGCAATTATTCATTCATCACAGTATTAACTGTTTGACAATCAGGAAGGTATGTTTGAAGCATGCCACATCCTAACATGATGGGTTAGAACTTACATTATTGGTGTTTTAGTTACATTTTAGGAAACTGGTTGAGAGTTTGGGGCTAGCATGTAATATATTACAATTTTTTCCACTGCAAATAACTGGAACTGGACTCCTGATGAGTGCTTTATTTTCTAGAGAAAATTATATAACTTTTTTAGACGACACTAAAGAAGTTCTAAAACCAAAAAGATGTATATTATTTACACATGTAGATTCAAAACCCTACTACTTTTATGTGTATATATGTGTGAGAATATTGACAAGGTGACTCTAGAAATGTTCAGAAAACCATAAAAACCAAAACGCTCCTGAAGAATAACAACACATAGAGAGACTTGCCCTACCAGATAACAAGACTTACTAATACAGCTATGGAAATTAATAGTGTAGCATTTGCCTAGGAATAGGAAAATAAGGAATAACAACAACAAAAACAGAATACAGAGCCCCAACATGGACTTAAATAAAAATAACAATTAATATAACAGAACTAGCATTGTAGATTGGTGGGGAAAGAATGGAATATTAAATAAATGGTACTGGGAAACTGGGTTCCCAGACAGAATAAACATCATGCCATTCACAGCAAAGCATTTCAGGAAGACTGAAGTCTCATTTGTAAAACACAAAGACAATACAGAAGGATCATCTTTGTTTGGTGCCATGAAAGACAAAGAAAGCTGAGGAATGGTTATTGATTAAAGGAGACCAAAGGGCTTCCCTGGTGGCTCAGATGGTAAAGAACCTGCCTGCTAACACAGGAGACGCAAGAGACACAGCGTTCGATCCCTGGGTCGGAAAGATCCACTGGAGTAGGAAATGGCAACCCACTCTAGTATTCTTGCCTGGAAAATCCCATGGACAGAGGAGTCTGGCAGGTTACAGTCCATGGGGTTGCAAAGAGTCCGACATGACTGAGTACCTAACACTTTCACTTTTCAAGATATGCTAATTAAATATAATGCATGTTCCTGGACTTGACACTACAGTGGCAAGAAAATGCTATAATGGATTTGGATGAAACCCGTTAAATCTGATTATAAAATATATATTAGATAATAAATAGTATTGTATCAGTATTAAAGTTCTTGATTTTGATCTACGCTTATGTAAGAGAATGTCCTGGTTCTCTGGAGATAAACACGGAGGAATTTAGGGGTAAAGAGGCTCATGAAACTTCAAGTGGTTCAGCATTAATAATGATGTTAACTCTGTGTGTGTGTGTGTTTGTATACAGAGGATGGACTTACAGAAATTTGGCAAAATGTTAACAACTGGAAAACCTAGGTGAAGAGCAAATAGGAGGTGTCTAAAAAATTTAAACTTCTATCTGTATTAACTTTTAATGCCTTTAAGAGTTTTCCACAGAGTGAACATATAAGAAATGACCAAAAAATAGCCTCACCAAAATAATAAGGCTAGAAAACAGTTGCAAAGATACTCTTAAACTAATTTCTATACTTACTTGAAACTGCCAGTTTCCCAAATGATCGACATCTTTAATATACACGTGATAATGTCCTCCATAGCAACCACCTTTGTGTATAATAACTGAGAAGAGGTCATACATATATTCCAAGTCATCTAATTCACTCTACAAGAAAGAATATAAACATTGTTATAGTTTACATAAGACAAAGATATATATAATGAAAAGGGAAAGAAGAATTTCAACTATTAAAATCAGTAAGAAACATCACTGGTTATTATTATTATTATTATTTAGGGTAAATTAACATAAATTTGAATAATCAGTTTTAAATTTTGAAACGCGTAATTCTTTGACTGAAAATACCAGTCATACTACACCAACCAAATTCTACCTGAGTTGAACATAAAAACATATATTCAATCAAGATGTGATTTTTATGTACTTTGGCTTAAATCATGGAAGTCCACATTATAACAAGACATATCACCCTATCAGTGAGTGAGAGAGCATTTTAGCAAGAGAAAATCGTCTCATATTATACCTATTACACTGGTTTATAAAGGAGTTCTTTAGCAGTTGAATATATTTTAACAAGACTGTTATGTGCCTCAAAGTCAGAGCTATATCTACTATGCATTACCCCTCCAGACACTTCAGTCCTCTGCATAAAACAGGAATTTAGTAATTATGAATACTAGCTGGTTTTGTGTAGAGGCAGTTTAGTGGAATGAAAAGTTCTTTTTTTCAGTTATCAAATGTGTGATCAATCTTCTCTACAAGCAATGTGTTCTGTAACTGTATAATTATGAAAACCTATGTATGCATGCTCAGTCATGTCTGACTGTGTGACCCCATTGACTGTAGCCCACCAGGCTTGTCTGTCCATGGAATTTTCCAGGCAAGAATACTGAGGTGTGTTCCCATTTCCTACTTCAGGTATGAACACCTACATGGGCATTAAAAAACAAAACCTACTTTAGGTTAAAAGATACTTGGCATATGTGATGCTACTTGGGAAGTGTCAATTATTTAGGGAACTTATTTTCTTAAATTATACTTTTTAAGTGAGCAGCAGTTTTTAAATGTCATTTTTCAAATGTCTGGTTCAGGCAAAAACCAAGAGAGATGTAAACAAAGATGATAATGATTTTCATTAATATAGAAATCAAAAAGCAAAATTGCTGTGAATTTCTTAGATGCTCAATGTCTTGCTTTTTTCAGTTTTGTTATTTCAACATATGTTAAAATCATGTGACAAACTACTTTTTATAAAAGGACAAAAATTTTTCTATATTTGATAATGGAAGTTAACTAAACCTATTGAGGTAATCGTTTCATATTATTTGTAAACCAAGCCATCATTCTGTACACCTTAAACTTATACAAGTGATGTGGGTCAATTATTTCTCAATAAAACTGAGACAGGGAGAAATAAGTCAATTATTTAAAAATGAATTTTTTTTTCAGGCAGCAAATAGGAGCAGGGAAAAGTACCCTGGAAAACCTGTTTATTCTGTGTATGCTGGTAATAGGCTCAGAGCCAAGACATTAGAACCTTTCAATGGAAATTAGTATAATTATAAAACCCAAAAGCTTGGTAACTAGGCTGAGGAAGGTCCACCGGGATTTAAAACCATTTAGAAAAAGATTACTTTGATACAAAGAAACTCTATAGCTGGCTAATTAATCTTCTGGTCTCAAACATATAAAGAATGGTTTTTAACAAGAAATGCATCAGTCTCATCACTCTGATCTTAGCATGTATAGCAACCGAACAGGAAATATTTTTAAACAGCTTATAAAGTAGGCTGATTATGTAATTAATTTGTTTTTAAACATTTTTTCCCCATGTCTTAAGGATTACAAATTCTACACTAGTGACATTCCAATTTCTCATTCGCTTTCTAAATGTGTAATTCATTTTTGCATCTAAAGTAAACTAGATCCAAATAGAACATCCTACTGAATGTTAATTTTTCCTATTGCAGGGTCTTTTCTAATTCTATTCTTAAACTTTCATTTCAAAGATTTCTCAAGGAGAGTTAAGGGAAAAAAAAAACAAACTAGAAATAAATCCATACTTGGAAATTAAAAAGGACTGTAATAAACTAGTGGTTCTCAACCAGGAGCAATTTTACCCACCTTTCCTCTCCTCAGGAGACACAGACATTCGGCAAAGTCTGAAGACATTTTTGTCACTTCTGGGCACAGAAGCGGGAGATGCTACTGTCATCTACTAGGCAGAGGCCAGGGATGTTGCTTAACATCCTAAAATACATGCACAATCCCACCACAACAGAGAATTACGCAATTCTAAACATTAACGGGGGCTGCCCAGGTGGTGTGGTGGTAGAGAATCCAGCCGCCAATGCAGGAGACATAAGAGACGCTGGCTGGATTCCTGGATGAGGAGGATCCCCTGGAGGAGGGCATGGCAACCCACTCCAGTGTTCTTGCCTGGCAAACTCCGTGGACAGAGGAGCCTGGCAGGCTACAGTCTTTGGAACCACAAAGAGTTGGACACGACTGAGCAACTGAGCATACAAATTTTAACAGTGCCAAGGCTGAGAGACTGCACTAAGCAAACTGCAAATCAGGTCAACAAAACATTCTCCTTTAGAGGGGAAAAGAAAGAATTTCAAAACAAAATAGTTCAAACCTGTTCACAAAAAGGCTTGAGATTGATCCGGAGAGGGAATGTATAACAGCTTGTTTCCTTGTATCGTTCACACTTCACAAAATCAAAATTAAATCTTAATAATGAAATTGTAAGAAAGGGAGGCAGCTTACGTAATTTGGCCGACTGTCAAAAGAAAAAAAATGTAAATTTTAAAAGCTGAATTATATAAAAGAATAACACTTCATAAGGTATAAAAAGGCAACCTATGACACAGTTTTAAGAGAAATGTCCTTAAGTCACATAAACTAATCATTGTGGATTCAATACAGCTCTTGACATAAACTCATCTATTTTAGTGCTAAAAGTTGACATCGCTCACTTATGCTTACACCTAAAAATTTACAGTGCACGTGTATGTTTTAATGTTGCTATCCTAAATAAAATTAAAGCTATCTGATGAGGGTGCTTCCTCCCAAAGAGTGCTTCTTTCCTGCCCGAGCCCTGACCTTTCACCTTTCCCCTCAGTCACTGACTCGAGTTTACACAGCTCTTATTTACTGAAGAGCTGGAGCTCTTTCACCTTCGACCTAGGGACTGTTTCAACGGATCCGAATCCTTTAAATTATATGAAAATATTATGTGTATTTGTGTGTATTTTTCTGGGGAGAAGATCCACAGCTTTCATTAGACTTTCAAAAGGACTCTAACTTCCCAAACACTGAGATCCATTGACTGGGGTTTTTTCTAGTTACTGTCCTTAAAAGCAGATAATAAAATATTTTTTATTTTAATGCCTTGCTTTAAAACAAAACACTATATTGAGCTGCTCTTTATTTTAAAGGCATGAAGTGAAAGTGAAGTAGCTCAGTCATGTTTGACTCTTTGCGACCCCATGGACTGTGGCCTACCAGGCTCCTCCATCCATGGGATTCTCCAGGCAAGAGTACTGGAGTGGGTTGCCATTTCCTTCTCCAGGAGATCTTCCCAACCCAGGGATCAAACCCGGGTCTCCCGCATTGCAGGCAGACACTTTACCATCTGAGCCACCATGGAAGACTCCCAAATCCCTTATTAATGGCAATGTGAAGGGGCAAAAAAAAATCCTTCCCCATATATAAAATTATCCATAATCATAAATATCTAACATTCCTAAAAATATATAAGACAGCAATTCTACAAATCTAGTGGGTGAAAAAGAAATTAAATGAAAAAGCAGCAATCTAACAACATGGCAGATTTTCACACTAGCTAAAAAAAAATGCATCTAAAAAAAGTGAGCAACTCAACTATAATGTGGCGAGAAAAGAAAGACTGCCCAGAACAAGAAAATATACATTAATTTAGGTACCACAACCAAGCCTAACCTTAGAATACAGTAAATCTAATGCAACTAGAAGGCAACTTTAAAAATATCAAAATCAAAAAATTTTCACTGAAAATGAATTAAACCAATGACATAAAAGGTGCATGCAAGAATTATTTTTGTTTGGCAAAAGGTTCTTATTTTACCAATGTGCAAATTAAGTTCAACCAGAACTAAGCATGTATTTGTCTTTCCCATGATGCTCCATCCTCTAAATTTTATATTTATTTTATTAGGTTGTAGTTGTAATACCAACAAGGAAATACAAAATAAGTAAGCAAAAAATAAGCCTTTCTCTTTGGGTTTATAAAAGGGCAAAGGCTAGATGGAAATAAATATTAAACAATATAAAATTGTTTTCAAATCCTGGTTTCAGATCCCACTGTGAACGCTACAGGCATGGAGTTTATTGTTTTTATCACATTTTCACCTACAGTCTCCAGGATCCAAATCAATACCATGTGCTGTCTAAATCAACCCTCATTTTCTTTGTTGGAAAATTCAATATTGTCAGCTCTAGGAATAGTGCTATCACTCTGTCTTAACAGAATAACTGCAAAGATAAATCTTTTGTGGTAGTTTTTTAAGTCAGGGCTCAATAACCACTGGTTCAACTGAGTTCAAGGTTAGCAGGTTAATGAACAGCCTGTCATATCATCTACAAGCAGTGAAAGAGTTCCTACTACACATAATAATAGCAGCTGAGTTGATGCCACGTTGCAAAATAAATCACTTGCTTAAATCTTGTTTTCTTTTTCTTCTATATTTTGCTTTGCTTTGTTGTATGAAGAAAAACCCTGATGTACTTTGTCAAGTCCTGTCAAGTTAGGTACTTTCAATGGGGGGAGAAGGAAAAGCCATATTAGATTTGTTAGCATCAAGGAAGATACCTATCAACATATATATCAATATTGTACAATAACTGCATATGCAAAAAATAAAGCTCTCTGTTTTCATAGTGGCAGACCAAAAAAACTGAAAGCTCAACAAGCTTCCTAGTTGGCAGATATAAAAATATATTGCCTTCTTCATAATAGTAACTTCCAAAGGAAAAAAAAAAGGTTTATTTAAGAAACACTGAGCTACAAATAAATTTTTCCCGGGAGAGAAAGAAGTTGAATGAACTGTGAGGTTGAAAGCTTAAAAAATACTGTAAAAAAAATTAAAATACAAATATATACAGTGTAAGGACATGTCTTTTCCATCCTTATTACTGATTAAAAGCTTCATGTACGTCTCACACAAGGTGGCTGCACTTGACAGGCGTTCCTGCTCCAAGGACTACCTGCACACCCTCACAAGAGGCAGGGGTCTATCTTTACCTTTGCTGCTTTAACCAGCCTGTCACAGTTTCCACAGTGGTATAAGTTGTCACAGTCAAAAACTTCCTCCTCTACATACATGTTCCAGAGTGCATCTTCCAAACCTGATACATTTTTGACTGCTACTGTTAGATCTAGGAAATCTTCCTGAAATATACATGAACATAACATTGAAAATACAATTCCACAAATGTTCACAAACAGATCACCAACTCAAACATACACTGGGAATAATCACACATATATTCTTTTTTAAAACACATATATCTTTTCTATATATGAAGGCATAGGTCTCCCAAGTAGATATGGTGAGATTCATAACAATAAATTATTCTTTCTCAAGCAAATTATAACTCAGCTTAAAATATATCAGGAGCCAATTTACGAGTTCACTGTAGATACAATAAAACCTATTTTTATCAGGAAATAAACCACTGAACGCATGAATTGAGAAGAGTGTATGTGCAGTTCATTAGTACTATGTTAGTCTCCAGGCAGGCACAGCAAGGCTATGGTTGGACTCTATTGTAAACCCTGCTTCCCCCTCTTCTGCTAGGGTTAGTTTAAGAAAAAAAATTATTTTCAGCCAGGACATAAAGGTATTTTCATGAAAATTAAGAGGAGGATATTTTTTAAAATGTGAGTCTACTAATTCTACTAAAATTACCTTTGAATTACAACATATTTCCAATATTAAACAGACACAATTTGACAAGTTGAAAGCACATTTATAATTTTGCATGTGTGTTCGTGCAACAGCATTACCTTGATGGATTATGGGGATCATAAAATAGCACTAGTTAATTAGTTCATGTTGGAATTCCAAAGCAGTAAGACTAACGTTCATACATAGTTTACAAGATAGATACGTGAAAAGTTAATGCCTAATTTATAATGTGCCTTCATGTACATTATGTTTTAAAATTACTTTGTGAATCATTACATTATAGTGGTCAATCATATAGTAACCCACATACACATAACATCTTAATATTTCCAAACCAGGCTGGCCAAATCTATTATGATACACAATAAGGGTTCAAAGTCTTTTTTATGCCCAATACTTTATCATTTAAATATATAGAATATATATATATATATACTTCAAAAAGGCAATTAATGCAACACTTAGAAAATGGCATTTAATTTTTTACTTATACAAACATATAAACTTTCTATAAATCTTGCCATAAGAAAAGAAGGTTTTTATTAAAGGACAATGGTTCAGTGATGAAATAATTTGTTATATAAGATTTGTAGTGCAAGCAGTGATTATTAAATTTACATAAGCAAATTTCTAACTACATAAAATGGACAATCTGTTAGGACAAATAATTGAAGGTTACACCAGTTTAAACAGGATTATGATAGCTTTATATATATAATATTTAAACATAAGCACACACATACGAACGAGCTTTCTGAGGGACATCAATAAACTAAATCCAATATATAATTACAGATTTGTTAAACATTCCTCAGTGTTTTCTGTTTTTATTACCCAAGTGACTTTCTTTACGATATTCCAACCACTGACCCATGACGACATTGGCTTTTCTTATGGTGCCACAGGTCCCTACTGTAAATATTCCCCAAATCTACTTTCTAAATATTAGAGCGCTAAATAGAAGATTTAAGCTATATCTTAAGATATCTACTTCTTTCAGTTTACATGGAGAAATCTGGATTATAAATTTATAATCTGGGAGCATCTAGAGTACAAGGAAAAAAGTGATGGTTATTTATAGTAATAAGCACATTAATCCTCATATGGTACAGATCACAGATTTAATTACATGAATTATAATTTATGATTTAACTTATTACTAAAATACTCTTGCATATTCACCTGCTTTTCACTGACATTCTTACATTCTTTACAAACAATCTGGTTAACAATGGTTCCGTGATATAGACGGTTGATGAGGTCATGGCCGGAGGTTCCAACTAAAGAAGTTTCCAAAGCACTAAAGAGAATTCGATTCAGTTCCTGCACATCATGTTGCCTCATTTCCTATAAAACAGGTAACTTTTAAATGTAATTTTGTGCTTCAGAATTTTAAAAACAGATTTTAAGTGATATTAGTTGAAAAACACAAGACTTATTTAGAAATCCAAAGGCAAGCCTCCATCAAATGTAAGGATGACTAAGCTAAATGAGCTGAGAGCAGGCTAAGAGATCACCACCTATTCTCACTTTTACTACAAAATGAAAAAACAAACAGATGGTGTTCAGTGTGTACACATAACTCAAGTCACCCGAGAACAGGAAAGTGCATTTGTTTGGCAGGAAACCACATACATGGCTGTGCCAGAGGAGAGGAAGGAACAGAACAGACAGAGAACAGTCAGGCAGCGTGTGCACAGAGAAATCACAGATCAGAGGGACAGGTAAACACTCTGAATCATCAGCGTTTGAGAAGAACAGAGCTTACTGCTTTGACATGTGGACCAACAAAGCAAGACTAACACACTGCCTGGAGAAACACTCTGATGGGATCTGCCTTAACCTGCAGATTAACTTGAAAGCCACCGAGAAATCCTTGTATGAAACTGTGTGTGAAGAGGACGAGAACCATTTATCAATCCAAAGTCAAGGGGCACACCAACATATAGGAATGGCGAACACAAAAACCAGCACAGGAGCCCGAGGAAGAGCCAGGAACATCAGCAAGGGTGGTGAGCGCCACTACTGAGGGCTGCAGGGAGTGGAGCAGTGTCTCCTGGACTTGGCACGTGGACGCCGTGAGTGACTGTGACTGGAAGGGTAGAAAGGAGGGAGAGGAGTAAATGGAGGGTGCAGAGGAGTGGGCTGAGAAGATGATTTTCAAGGTACATTTCATGGGAAGAGAAGCTGATAAAGGGATGAAAGCTGGAAAAAGATGTGGGACCTAAGATCTTTTTCTCAGTTTCTGACACACAAGATACTAGGTGATATAAATTTCTCCAATATCACTTGCTCTGATGGGACAGAAAGTTTGCGGAAGTTTTCAAGCTCTGTTTCTGAACGATCCTAAGTTTGGCAAAGGTGTCTCCAAGACCTCTCTACCACTGCAGGTCAGTCTGAGAGGGTTTCCTACAAGATTTCATTTAGAAATCAATCAATCAGGTTTTCACATCTTTAAGAAGGATGAAGCCAACAAGAGGAAGCTCTTTATCTAAACAAAGAGAAATCCATCAACTGATGACTAGGTTAAAAGAAGCCAAAACACAGAGGCATATCCATCTGATAGAGTATTATCTGGTAATAAAAAGGAATGAAGTGCTGAAACATACTACAACATGAATAAATTTTGAAAACTTACATGAAAGATGTTAGCTACAAAAGTTCACGTATTATATGAAACAATTTCTGTGAAGTGTCCAGAAGAGGCAAATCCACAGAGACAGAGGAGAAAAACGGTGGCCAGGGACTCAGGGAAAGGGCACGCAGGGCTGGGGAGGAACTGCTAATGGGTACGTGGTTTCTTTTGGTGGTAGTGAAAAAATGTCCTAAAGTTGACTGTAGTGACCATTGTACAACCCTTGTGATGCTTGTACAACTCTGAATATACTAAAAAACCACTGAACTTGTACCCTTTCAAAGAGTGAATCTTAGGGCATGTGAACTATATCTCAATAATTTAAGACAAGACAATACCTTTAAAATAAGGAAAGAAAAAGGAATTCACCCTAAGCACCTGCCCTACACCAGAAACGTAACATACACTGTTAAGGGAATGTATTATACCCTATTTTACTTCCAAGCCCAAACCTGACTTTTTCAACCACATAGCATTGTCCAGTTAATTAGTGTTACTGGTTAGAAGACAAGAGTTCACAGTTTATTTCTGAAGGCAACATAACCTTATTCTGATCATTGCCTCTTTAAATTCTGTGGTGGTCTCCCATACCTTCATCTCTGCAAAAATACATCTATTCCATAAAAAAGTGAAGACCTGATTTTGACTTTGTACAGCTAACAGCTCATCAGTATTGACAGTGTGCATCTTCACTTAGTGCTGCACAGGTTTAGTGTTTGCATATAGTGAAATACCCTTTAGGAGTGCAAGCAAAAAAAAAAAAAAAAACCAGGAGGAAGGCCACACACACAGTAGGATACAGGAAGAAAATGAAGCGAGTCAGGAGAAAGGCAGGACAGGGAAAATGAAAAGACCTGCCAAGAATGATTTCACTGTTTTGCTTGAAGAAAATGTTCAAAATTGGAATATCCAGATTTAAACACATAAAGGCAGATATATTAACTGCTAGTCAGCTTTTTAAGTTGATAAGTGGTTTTCTATAAAAATGGCAATATTCCACTAACATAACAGGTATCACATCTCAACTACACTGTACAAAGGGTAGAAATGATTAAAAACCAGCTCTTATAAACATTTTCCCCTGTATCCACAACCCCTTTCCCCAACCCCAAATGACATCCATTCATAAAATCCTGAGTAACAGCAAATGTCTAAAATGTATTTCTGGCTTGTAATTGTGTTGTATTAGAAGTAAATATTTAAACAATATCCTGAGACCATAAGATAAAATTAAAGGAAGCTAGATAACATGAAGCCAGTGTTCACTCTTTATTGCTGGTAATATTTCCCTGGAAAGCTGACCTTCGTACCTCATCACTGGTCCACCCAAAGCTGTCAGTGAGGTCGGCTGTGGATACAGCTTTCTGGTCTAAGAGGAGAAGTTGTGCAAACAACCGCTGTAACTGCAAAGGTATGATTCGGACCTGAATGAGAAACAAACGTGCTCCTAGATTAAATGTTTTAAATGTTGGCTGGGCATTTTTAAAAGAACTGTGTACTAGTGTTCTCCTATCTCCTAGTCGATTTAGTTCACTCAGGAGAAAATTTACGGATACTGTGAAGGATGAACACATTTATTTTTCTTTGAAAATTCTAATTCAATACAATTCTTAGCTACCTGGAACTCTCTACCTTGGCATAGTACAGATTAATATTAAAACCCAAACTGGCCCTAATAAACCACCCAATTAACCACAGACTGACAGGACTTTAACTCTCCAACAATTTCATCCTTTTTCCAAAACTGCTCAAATACAGACATACTCCCTATGGAAAACTTTCCAGCCGCAAAAATCTCACAGGGCCGGTGCACCCTGCCTTTGCTTTCTTCCTGCCGGCACCACACCCATTCTGCCCCTGTGGTGTGTGCTGGGACACTGAGAATGCTGCTCAGAGTCTGCTCTGAAGACTGGATTTAATATCTAAAGTGAGAATATGCCAGACACTTTACAGCAATTTTGCATTGTCATAACATTTCTTTATAACAAAAGTCTGATCTGCAACAGATTGAGAAAAAAACAAAACAAAACAAAAAACCAGGCTCTTTGCCATACACAGAGTTTGAGAGACACTGGGCTGATCATGAAACTCTTACTAAGATAAGTACAGAGTGTAGTCTGGGGGTGATAAATTTCTGAATGATATTTAAGCAAGGGAGGAACATGATTAGATATTCATTTGCTGCTGCTGCTGCTGAGTTGCTTCAGTCATGTCTGACTCTGTGCGACCCCAGAGATGACAGCCCACCAGGCTCTCGCGTCCCGAGATTCTCCAGGCAAGAACACTGGAGCGGGTTGCCATTTCCTTCTCCAATGGATGAAAGTGAAAAGTGAAAGTGAAGTCGCTCAGTCGTGTCTGACTCTTAGCGACCCCATGGACTGCAGCCTACCAGGCTCCTCCGTCCATGGGATTTTCCAGGCAAGAGGACTGGAGTGGGGTGCCATTGCCTTCTCCAAGATATGCACTTATAGTAAGCCAATTCCTCAGTTTATCTCCAGAATACCAGACTGAGAGAATACTGGTCTCTGTTTTTGTTCTTGCTACATGTAAGTGCATTAAGTGGGTTTTTTGGTAGTGGTTTTTGGTTTTTGGTGTGGATGATTTGCAAGTATCTCCTCAGGGGAGAGTGAGGCTGTCTATAAAACAATAGCAGCATTACAATTGGAAAGCAATTCTCTGGAAGGGAAATTCCCTTACCAGTAAGGTACAGGGCAAAGTGCTTTCTAAAATAAAGATTATAATTTGGTAATTAATAAAATTACTGATTTCTATGAATAAGGAATTTAATTCTTTCCTTAAACCATCTCCTTAATATTTCAAAAATCCCCTGTAAATCATGGATTTAATACCTTTGCATCAGGTTTATCCTTGTCCTCTAACGAACCAAGCTCTTCCAGGCCAAGAGAGAATAACGCTTCTAAACAAAAAAGCAGAATCAAGAGATGTAAATGACATTATTTCATTTTTTGAAAACTGTTTTAGAAAGCCAAGGCAACCAGTTAAAATCAGCTAAAGATTCAGAAATAAGATTATGACAATATTTATATCCCTAGACCACACATTTTGCTTTCTGGTAGCTTTATTTTGGGGCTTCCCTGGTGGCTCAGTGGTAAAGAATCTGCCTGCCAATGCAGGAAATGCAGGTTTGATCCTGGGTCAGGAAGATTCCCTGGAGAAGGAAACGGCAACCCACTACAGTATTCTTGCCTGGGAAATCCCATGGACAGAGAAGCCTGTGGGCTACTGTCCATGGGGCTGTGAAGGAGTAGGACAGGACTTAGTGACTAAACAACAGCAACACTACTTTTAACCATGGACTATAAAGTGGAAGCTAAGGTTTCAATATGAGAGAGCTGTAAAAGGAAAATCATACAATTAAAAACCCTGCAACACCATAAATCTTTGGTGGCTTCCGACTGCCTATGGCAATGGGTTCCAAAGGCCACAAGAGTAGAATTAGGAAATATTTAATAGGATTACAACACTTACAAGACACAAGTGAGAATGCCAACCATTCTTTCATAAGGAGGAGCACCTTTAACTCTGAGATTATGCCTTTCTCTTTTTTGGTAAGAAAATATCTTTTCTGCATCAGGGGTAATAGCAGATGGCAGTGAGCTTACCTGGAAAAGAAAAGTTGGTAACCCACTGCTGGTCTCCAGCATTTTCTTTTAATTCAGTATCTAGGAATGCCATCCAATGCGGCACATTTGAATCGTTGGGAAGTCTGTATTCAGACAGGAACTCCTACTGGGAGACTCTGATTTACTTGAGGGAGAAGGGATGGAACAGATATTGTCTTGCACTGAAAACCACTACTGCCTTATTGATTACTGTTACATTCTCCCTGAGTTCCCAGCAGGAATTGGAAAAGAAAAAAATATGAAGGTTGTATACACAAATGTTAAATCATAAAAACCATAGAGAGACTTTTACAATCATCTCCTACTATTCCCAGCTACACTGACCTGGGAGTACAGGGGAACCAAAGCTAGTTCTGCTCCTTTAAAAAGGATTCCAAAGTTTCCCTTCATTCTGTCAGTCCTTACCCTTTTCCAAATTACACTTCCCCATCAATGAGCATCAGGATTCATGCTAAGCCTTACAAGTGCACAAGTCACACTCACATGTCAACCCATGTGCTTGGCCAGCCACCTGCTTTGCTGGAGGAGAGCCTGGGGTTTTCAGTCCTATCCTTGCTTAGCGGTACTCTCAGCGACCTGCTTGCCTTCCAAAACAATCATCTTTCTCAGGCTTTTTGGATTATTTATGAAAATATTTTTTATTTTTATATTTTTATTGAGTATAGTTGATTTATATACAACTATATAACAATGTTGTGTTAGTTTCTGCAGTACAGCAAAGTTCATCAATTATATAGTCTCTTTTAAAGGCTAATTATCTACTTCAAGTTGCTCTTTTAATTTCAATTATACTAAAACTTAGGAAAGATTTAACCTCTGTAAGAATCTGCTTATTCATCTTGCAAACTTTTAACGGTGGAATTACTGAATGCATTGGGGGGGATATTCTGATGGAGTGGATGGAGTCCAAGATGAGAACCGACACTCTTAAATCCCAAATTCAATTCAAACCATTAGAAGGGCCTAGGAAGGGGTTGATGATAATTACACACTAAATCTCTGAAGGCAGGAAGTCTTTGTAAGCTTAGAAACAACAAAAAACATCACAAAACTTTGCTACATTCGGTAGTGGTGGGAAGAGGGTGAGATAGGAATACAAGCCAGGATGTCTATCCTCAGAATACGGAGACATGTGAGGAGCTAAGCTACAGTCATGGAGCTTTGTAGCTGGGACCCTCCAAGGCCATGTGAAGGTAGAAGAACGTTAAGACTGACATCGCTACAGAGGAAGCTAGTTGGCAAAGGGATTTGGGGACAAACATGTGGAGAAAAACAGGGGCAAGGAATCAAGGGTCCAAGGAGGTAAGGTAGCTTCCTATAGGTGGTTTCCAGGAGATTCCCCCTAGATTCTTAAAGAAAATCTGTTAATTGAACTATTTTGACTGGGTTTCTATTCCTTGCACATGGTCTGTAATCTAACACCCTGTATCTCTGGAATTCAGAATTTCCAGATTTTAGAAAGTTATTATGAACAAAGGGTTATGTATGTTAACATTACATCCCCAGCAGAGTGTGGGACTAATAGTATCTATTAACCAATGTTAACCTTAATATTCCTGTAACAAATGTATGGCCCACGTGAGATAATTAAGACTAGAAACAGTTTCACATCAGGTCAAGGTCTGAGGCCAAACAGGTTCAGATTATTAGATTACGCTGTTAGAATTTTCTGGATTTCAGAATTGCAGATAAATGACTGTAGTTTGTATGAATTAATATGACACCTCCCCACTCCAAAGAGAAGCATATAACTGCATTGAGTAACTGTGGTTTAAGTGTTTATTACTTTGAGAAGATAAAAAAATACAAATACTGAAACAATAATGAAGACTGGCCCTCATGACAAAACTGTCTTTAACGTTGTATTTTAAATTACGCTATTTAGTCTCTAAGTCGGGTCCAACCCTCTTGCCACCCCATGGGCTGTAGCCCCCCAGGCTCCTCTGTCCATGGAACTTCTCAGGCAAAAATACTGGAATGAGTTGCCACTTCCTTCTCTAGGGGATCTTCCCCAGCTAGGGATCAAACCTGCATCTCCTGCACTGGGAGGCAGATTCTCTACGCCTGAGCCACCAGGGAAACCCCATATTCTAAATTACAGGAAGGAGTTACAAAAGAAATACATTGGTTTTTAGTTTGTTACTGAACATTACTGTGATCATACAGAAAATATTCATAATCTAAGCTTCACATTACTCTGCAGAGAATTACCAATTTATGTCCCTCATAGGAACAATGAACACATACTGTGGAATACACATTTAAAATAATTCATCTACTTGTGATTCTGCATGATTAATTACATGTAGAGATGAGGGTACATATTACTAGCCAAATGCATGTAACATATCATACCTCTGAATTCAGGTGTGAAATGAAGAGTCTGAAGAAGGGAATTGAGGTAACAGGTTCCACCCTGATTTCTGATTCCACTTAAATTGGTGAATTCTCTAGGAGCAGGTGGCTCCAAAGCTTTGGTCTTTAATCTCTTCCCTTTTCCATTATTATTTGACACACTGGAATAATCTTCTTCAAATAGGTCCCCAAACATTGTGAAACTAAATACTACCCTTAAAAAAATATGACATGTTATATAAATGTCTTTATTTTTAAAACAGAATTTCCCCACATCTCCCCCTTGGGAGATTTTAAGTTGCTCCTTAAGAAGTCTGGGCTTTGGAGGCAGCAAGACCTGAATTTTTTTCATCCCAGTTCCACACTACCTGTGTGACCTTGTGCGAGTTCCTTAACCTGCGTTCCATGTAAAAATGGGATAACTGTCATGCAGGGTCATTTAAAAAAAAATCAAATAACGAAAGAAAGGCATTTAGTCTATAGGGTTTAGCCCACAATAAATGACGGCTATTTTTTTTTAAGGCATACTGATATCACTAGTGAAAAAAGAAAAAAAAAAAAACCATCAATACACCTAATCCGCTGAGGTGGCAAAGTCAATCCTAGATTCTGAGCGTTGACAAGAGCCTGGGGACTGTGAATCACTTCCCCAAATCTCTGCTTCTCACACTCCTTGTACCAGATTGGGTCAGCTAAAAAAGTTAAATGGAACAAATTAATCCCTACAGGAATTTAATACCGGCCCCAAAGCTGGACAGCCCGGAGTTTCACTGGGGGGAAAAAATGCCATTTAAGTCGTCGGGCCTCAAAGGCTCACAATATTTATCGAGTGATCTCGATATTCGCTCCTGGGACGTTAAGCATCCGCTCAAGGTCTCACTCACATCGAGTGTGGAGAAGGGTTCCTTGGAAGATGAGAAACGCAAAGGGCCTAGCCCAAAGTGACAGGAAACGCTGAAATAAAATTATTTTTCTTTTCAATCCGTTCCTCAGAAAAAAAAAGCACACAAAAAAATGGAACGTGAAAGTGTGGCCTCGAGCGCGTGGTCTGGATTCCGGTCTCCCCCACGCCACAGCCGAGGCCAGGCCCTCAAGTCCTTCCAAGCCACCGCGGAGCCTACGGGCGCGAGACGGAAGAGGTCCCCGCGGCGCGGAACCGCAGATCCCCACGCCAGGAGGACACCCCATCTCGGGGCCGGCCCGAGCACCCTCTCGCCTCGCCCTCCTCAGGCCGTGCCGCCCACACAGTCCCTACGCCCGCCTCGTCCCTCCCGAGACCCCCGGCCGTCGACCCCACTTACAGCCTAAAGCCCAGACCCCCGCCCCGGACAAAACTGGAAGCGAAACAACGCGCAGCAACGGGGCGCCACCATGATGGCGTATGCAGTTCTCCCGCCGCTCCGTGCGTGGGCAATTTATGGAACGCGGGGACTACTTCTCCCAGGATGCCCTGCGGGACAGCTGGCCCGCCGCGCAGGATCTCGTGGGTAATGTAGTCCTTTTGCGCCGAGATTTCGGCCGTCTGGTATGATGGACGGTGTTCGCTTCTAGCCTACTGGCGGTTTCGCGGGTTCGCTGGATCAGGCGGCCACTCATTCATTCGCTTTTTAAAAGTTTTATATTTATTGCTGTTCGTAACTCATATTAGTTAGAGAATACAAAGATCGCTTGTCTTTTGGCTTGGCTAATGCTAGGTTACTTCAACCTTGGAAATATTTGTGTAGAGCTTCAAGGGTGCAGTGTACTTTCAAAGACATTTTACAAGTGTATCTCCAGTGAAAAGTGTTCCACATAACTTTGATCCTTTATAACGTCCTCAGTATTTGTTTTGTCTGCACCAACTCTCATATCCAAGAAAGGAAAGAGGAAAGTGTTAGTCGCTCCGTCGTGTCCAACTTTTGTGTCGGACCCTATTTGCCTATGGACTGCAGCCCTCTAGGCTTCTCTGTCCATAGAATTCTCCAGGCAAGAATACTGGACTGGGTTGCCATTCCCCTCTCCAGAGGATCTTCCCAACCCAGGGATGGAACCCGGGTCTCCTGCACTGTGGGCAGATTCTTTACTGTCTGAGTCACCAGGGAAGACCCTCATACCCAAAGGTACACTAAAAATACCTCAAAATCATGCTCTTTTGCCCGCTTGAGCATGTTTGGTGGGCAATTTTGATAGGGTTGTTGTTGTTGTTGTTGTTTGGCTCTTCTGGCATCTCCTGTCCGATCCAGCTTCCATCCAAGAACGAATGAGGCAGACGGAGAGAAAATCATTTTGACTTAAGCTAAAGGTTTCAGAGATTGAGAACAGCAATAGTGATAGACAGAGTCACAAGGCAGGAATCAAAGTGAATGCCAGCCTGAGGGATTTGTGTTTGGAACACAGGAGGGACATTTCCGTGGTTGCCATGTTCAGGATGGTCAAGAGGGAAAGCACTGGAGGAAGAGAACCAGCTAGCAGGCTGAAGGTCTAGCCCAGGAAACCACAGTGGGAATTGCTGGTTCTCAAGTCTCATTTCTCTTGGCAGCCTCCTCTTTGTGACTGTCCTCCCTGGCTCTGAGGCACTCTATTCTGCCATTTCCCTTACTGCCTTTTGGTCGTTTCTTCTTTGCCTTCTGTGCTTCATTTCCCTTTTCCTCAAATTTGAGTAAATATTCCTCAAATTTCCATTCTCAGTTCAAGAATGAGCCCTGGAAGATTAGCTCCTGAGGATACAAGCTCACCCTTGTGCCCAGCTCTATCCCTGCCATCTCAACAGTGACTGGCTCAGTATATGATCTTAATAGATATGTGTTAAATGAATGAATGGTTTATTAACACCACTGTCATTTCCAGGTCTTGGAGCTGTATTTGAAATTTCATCTTTTCCGCATGAAGCAAATCATTTGTGACTCAGAGTATTGCCTGGGCAATGCTTGTTCCATGGTTCCCTCTCTTCCTGTCAGATCCTTTCTCATTAAGTCTCATCCACTTGAGTATGACAACCTCTTAGGGTGGACTGCTGCTTTATCCAGCCCATCCTGCATGTCACTATGAGATCATCGGAAGCTCACCCCAAGTTTATGTTTCTTTACCAAAGAGGCTTTGGTGATTCCTTGGTATCTACTGCAGAAACTCCTCCAGGTCCAAACACTCTTCATACTGTATTTCTTATGACTCAACTATTCTCCAGTTAAAGTGCTTCCAAATATGCCATATGCCTTTCTGCTGCTGTGACCTGAATTGTGTCCTCACTGAAAGGGACATCCACCCTCCCAGATCCTTGTCACTCCATTCATTATAAGGTGAAAGTGAAAGTCGCTCAGTTGTGTCTGACTGTTTGCGACCCCATGGACTATACAGTCTGTGGAATTCTCCAGGCCAGAATACTGGAGTGGGTAGCCTTTCTCTTCTGCAGGGGATCTTCCCAACCCAGAGATCGAAACCAGGTCTTCCTCATTGCAGGCGGATTCTTTATCAGCTGAGCTACCGGGAAATCCCTCCTTCATTATAAGTCCATCTCAAGCTCTAAATCATCCATCTGAAATTTCCATCTTAAAATTTTCAGAGCTCTCTAAACAAGGTATGACCTTCCCTTTCATTCAGGCTTCAGGATATGCTCCTCTCTTGTAACCTGTGTCTCTGACAAAGTCAGATACGCTCTTTTTGTCAGTATCTCCAAGACAGAGATTGAACCCTATCTGCCCTGTAGCCCCTGCAGCAGTCCACACTAAAAATATTAGTTGCATTTTCATTAATAACACTAACATATGGAGATCAAACCAGTCAATCCTAAAGGAAGTCAACCCTGAATATTCATTGGAAGGACTAATGCTGAAGCTGAAGCTCCAATACTTTGGCCACCTGATGCGAAGAGGCGATTCATTGAAAAAGACCCTGATGCTGGGAAAGATTGAAGGCAGGAGGAGAATGGGACGACAGAGGATAAGATGGTTGGATACCATCACCGATTCAATGGACATGAGTTTGAGCAAGCTCTGGGAGAGAGTGAAGGACTTGGAAGCCTGGCATGCTGCAGTCCATGGGGTTACAGAGAGTCAGACATGACTTAGCGACTGAACAACAATGTGGCTTTTTAGTTTATGGTGAAAATTTAAATCTTTTATTTGCTCGACAGAGAATTGAAGTTGGATCTTTAAAGCCGTTGACTAGACTCTGGGCCATAAAAGTTTCACCCAAGTGTTTTTAGCAGGTAAAGTGCTGCTCAAGGAAGATTAATGATGCTTTTTTAAAGTGTGAGCATTTATTCTGTGCCAGGCAGGTGCAAAGGGTTTCCAAACACTATCTCATTTAATTCTCATAACATTCCCATGAGATGGGTAGTGATGTCATTCCCATTTTATGGATAAGGAACTGAGGTACTGAGAGGTAAATAGTTTCTGCAAAGTGACACAGCAAGTAAATCTCAAACCAAGACTTGAACCCTGTTGATCTGGCTCTAGGAGCTGTGCTCTTAACCACTGATCCTATAACAGTGAAAAGGAAAAAAAGAGTAATGAATTTTTCTTTTTTTCTTTCCCTTTCTTGAGAACAAAGAAGACTAAAAGAACCTTGAGCAGACCTGATTATTCCTAGTTTTTACTTTAAGTGTTCCTAATTTATAATCGGTAACTAATTTGCTTTCCTCAAAACTACATCCTGCACTTACTACCCTCTTACTCCATGCTAAATACATCTTGTCCTTCACTATGCTCTCTTCAGACCACCATTGGTAGCTTTTTGCATTTCAGAAAGGAGGTGGCAGTGCAATAAACCAGAAACAAACAGACCCAATTACCAGGCTACCTGACAGCAGTTATGACTGTTTTTGAGACAATGCAAGAGGAAGAAGAATGCAACATTCTATTAATATATGATCCCTCAGATTCCTCATGACAGGGCACAGTTTCTGAGGCGCTAAACCGCTGTGTTTCCTCCTTGGTCAGCTGAGGGAGGGACCCGGGTGAGAGAAGGTGAGGAGTTTTTAGTCCATGGATTGGAGCCCACCAGGTTGTGTTGTGTGTGTTCAGTTGCGAAGTCATGTCCGACTCTGTGTGACTCCCTGGACTGCAGCACACCGGGCTTCCTTCTCCTTCACTATCTCCTAGAGTTTGCTCAAACTCCTGTCCATTGAGTCGGTGATGCCATCTCATTCTCTGTCACCCCCTTCTCCTTTTGCCTTCAATCTTTCCCAGCATCAGGGTCTTTTCCAATGAGTTGGCTTTTCCCATCGTGTAGCCTCAGTATAGGAGCTTCCAATGAGTATTCAGGGTTGATTTCCTTTATTTAGGATTGACTGGTTTGATCTCCTGGAAGTCCAAGGTACTCTCAAGAGTTTTCTCCAGCACCACAATTTGAAAGGTTAGCTGACCTCAAAACTCTAGCTCTAAGGTTCCTGATTCTGGGCCTGGTGAAAGTTTCTCTTCTGCTATCCACTTTCCCCTTGGTGCTGCCCATGGGCATCGTGAGCAGGGCCTGCTGATGCAGACATCACACCCAGAGGCCCACCCCAGCCAGAAGTCCCCCAGAGATCCCATAGATGTTTGGGGACTCACTTATGAAAGCGTTCATTTTTTGGGGCCAACTATTCTGAGGCTCATGGTTACTGTTGCACATTCTTTGGGATTTTTGCCACAAATGGTTGAAGGCAGGGAAAAAACCAGGACCCTGGCCTGAAAAACTTGCAGTTTTATTTATCAGTATTCTTTGTTTCCCTGTATACGTTGTGTTACTTGATATATTTACTATATTGATCTGTACCCAATACTATAAGCCAGAATCTTTCATACTAAAGCTTATGTCTTATTAGTGAGTTATAAAATCTATTCAGAGGGGATTGTGATCAGCGTTTAAAGAGAGAGAAAGGACTCCCCTGGTGATCCAGTGGTCAAGAATCTGACTGCCAGTGCAGGCAACGTGGGTTTGATCCCTGGTCCAGAAAGATTCCACATGCCCCGGAGCAGCTGGAGCAGTTAATCCTGGGAGCCACAGCTACAGAACCTTCCTGCAAGCCACGTCTAGTGCGGTCTGTGCACCTGGAGCCTGTTCTCCGCAAGAGAAGCCACCTCTGTGAGAAGCCCGCACACGGCAATGAAGAGTAACCCCCACCTGCCGCAACCAGAGAAAGTCCACTTGCAGCCATATAATAATGAATGTTTAAAAACAGAAATGTAGAAGAGATAGGATTGGATTGAATAAAAAAAAATCAGAGTAGTAAGAGTAAAGGTTGTTATGTTGAACTTTTGTTTCTGAAACATAGATGCACCATTGTGTAGTCAGTTCGGTTCAGTCACTCAGTAGTGTCCGACTGTTTGTGACCCCATGAACTGCAGCCTGCCAGGCCTCCCTGTCCATCACCATCTCCCGGAGTCCCCCAGACCCATGTCCATTGAGTCGGTGATGCCATCCAACCATCTCATCCTCCGTTGTCCCCTTCTCCTCCCACCTTCAATCTTTCCCAGCATCAGGGGCTTTTCAAATGAGTCAGCTCTTCACATCAGGTGGCCAAAATATTGGAATTTCAGTTTGAACATCAGTCCTACCAATGAACACCCAGGACTGATTTCCTTTAGGATGGATTAGTTGGATCTCCTTGCAGTCAAAGGGACTCTCAAGAGTCTTCTCCAACACCACAGTTCAAAAGCATCAATGCTTTGGTGCTCAGCTTTCTTTATAGTTCAACTCTCACATCCATACATGACCACTGGAAAAACCATAGCCTCAACTAGAAGGACCTTTGTGGACAAAGTAATGTCTCTGCTTTTGAATATGCTGTCTAGGTTGGTCATAATTTTCCTTCCAAGGAGTAAGCGTCCTTTAATTTCATGGCTGCAGTCACCATCTGCAGTGATTTTGGAGCCACCAAAAATAAAGTCAGCCACTGTTTCCACTGTCTCCCCATCTATTTGCCATGAAGTGATGGGACCAGATGCTATGATCTTAGTTTTCTGAATGTTGGGCTTTAAGCCAACTTTTTCACTCTCCTCTTTCACTTTCATTAAGAGGCTCTTTAGTTCTTTGCTTTCTGCCATAAGGGTGGTATCATCTGCATGTCTGAGGTTATTGATATTTCTCCCAGCAATCTTGATTCCAGCTTGTGCTTCCTCCAGCCCAGCATTTCTCATGATGAACTCTGCATATAAGTTAAATAAGCAGGTTCTCCCTTGTCTGGGGAGTATATGTTCCAAGATCCCCAGTGGGTGCCTAACACTGTGGATAGCACGGAACCCTGAACGATGTTCTTTCCTCTGTGTATGTATCTATGATAAAGTTTATTTGTAAATGAGGCACGGTTAGGGAATATCCAAATGGTCAGCATCACTATTCTTGCACTTTGGAGCCATTATTACACAAAGGTTATTTGAAAATAAATACTGCAGAACAACAATGGTGTATCTGATAACCCAAACTGGCTGCTAGGTGACTGATAGGCAGGTAGTGTATACACGTGTGTATAGCATGCATTCTCTGACCAGATGATTTATCCCCCAGCAGGACAGAGTGGGATGGTACAAGATTTCATCACACTGCTCAGATTGGTGCGCAGTTGAAAACTTAGGAATTGTTTATTTCGGGAATTTTCCATGTAGTATTTTCAGCAAACCCACAAGTAACTGGGGACTTCTGTTCTGAGTTGCAGTGTTTATGTAAAATATCGCTGGGGATCCTGACCTAAGTTGTTTAAGAGTCACTGTCTTCAACCACCTACAGACCATGCAGCAGCCTCTGTAACACAGTCAAACTTTGCCCACCGCGGGCTCCAAGTAGGGAGAACAGAACTATTTCGAAATACGAGAATAGGAGCGTAGAGCTTCTATTCATGTTAATTTCTTGATGCCTAACAGCCTTATTGAGGTAAATTGGCCCATGATAAAGTGCACAAATGTGGCTCTCAGAATTTGAGGAGTCTAGGGCTACAGTCTGTGGGGTTGCAAAAGAGTCGATGTGACTTAGGGACTAAACCCACCACCGCCTCCACTAGCAGGCATAAGGAGAGGCTCAGGCAGACAAAGTTTATTGTACTTAGGTCCTAGAGACACGGCCATGGCACCCCATGCAGGGCCATATGGAGAAGCACCAGGTTTGGTCAGGAGGCCATGGCCATTACTGGAGTTTTTGTGGAAAGACAAGACAGGGAAGGGCAAACAGATTAGGACTGGCAAATCTGAATGATTTTTACAGGCTCTATGTTATAAGGGTGGTCTCTGGTTGCCTGGTCCTTGTTCCTAGGATGGTGAAGGCAGGGAAATGGTGCCACTTATGGCTCTGGATTGGTTTGTTTCTGCATATCAAAGGCATGCTCCCAGCTGGGCCTTATGCTGTCTGAGAATTGACCAGCCCATGGGGGGGGTAGTTTCTCCTCAGCCAGAAGGGTTTTCAAGATGCCCAAACATCATAATATACAGAAAATTAAAAATACAGGAAGCATTGCATGTAGATAGGGTAGGGCGTCCCCAGAAAGAGGGAACAAGGCATGGCTTTCTTGACATAAGAAGAGCCATTTTTGGCCTTAAACCTGGCTACAATGTTTGTCTCACTTGAACAGGTCTCAGTATTTAATGTGTGTGTTAGTTGCTCAGTCTTGTCTGACTCTTTGCAACCCCATGGGCTGTAGCCCACCAGGTTCTTCTGTCCATGGGATTCTCCAGGCAGGAATAGGGAGTGGGTTGCTGAAGGAAAGCTACACGGCTCAAAATAGCCTGGAGTAAAAAACTCCCCTCCGGGTCCTCCCCACCATTCTATACAGAATGAAGAACTTTCTCCCCCGAAGAAAGGAATGGATATTAAGATTGATTACGTTCAGCTCCCAGACGATCTCAGTTTCTGACCGGTCTCAGGAATTCCTTGCCCCAGTTGTTGAAAGCTAACTAATCAAAAATAATCATGAGGAAAAATAGACCCCCTCAAAACGATGTATCTCTGCATATACCTGTTTTCTGTATATATCTACTCTCTTGACTTAGCGCAGCAGCTCACTAATCTGACTGCTGCCCCTTCTCACCTCATTAAAGATGATGCGTTCCTGTAAAGTGCTGGTCTCATTCTTTTTCTGAACCTCGCCTTCTCTAGTTCCCTTACCTTACATTTTTGGTGCCGAAACCCAGGAGCCTGGGGTTCCTTCTCGTTCTCATTCTCCACGGCCAGCTCTTCTGAGCGTGGAAACCTGCTGAGCTCACTTTGCCACCGGGCTTTCAAGACCTCCTCGAGAGGACCCCTGTGCCCTCGTGAGCGGTACAAGCCCTGTGTAAGGACTTTATTGGTTTTCCATGTACCCCGAGGAATATTGGCCTCTCTCTCTCTTTCTCTCTCTTCCTCTTTTCTTTCCACTCTCTTTTTCGCGAGACCAACCAGCTCCAGGACAGAGGCCTTTTGCCATTTGATCTCCCTCCATCCACCACGAATTCTCACTGACCCAGTAGCCCAGGTAAGCTCAGACTGTACTCTAGGGCACCATAGACTATCGTCCTTTCTGGGTTCCCAGGGAACCCTCCGGCCTTTTTCCTTTTTGTACATTCTCAACAAGGACACGCCTTAGGGATTCTGTGCCAAAAACGAGGGGACATGTGGGGACCTCTAACTTACTTATTCAAACAACTTGATCTCATCACGTTCGGATGGCCACCTCGTCTCCAGGCCTTAGCTGCAACTACCTTCTTAATACCTGAAGCCCAAAAACTAACTCGAAACACTCCTTTAAAGGTATACTCTCCTCATTCCTTCAAAGATTTACTCTCTCACGGGGCTTTCCTTTCTCTGCCCCCTGCTGGACTACAGATCCTCCATGCACACCTCCTCGACCCATCCTTTTCTTTTATGCCTTGTAAATCTCTTAATCCTGCTAGCTTACTCCCTACACCAGATCCAGAAGCAGAACGCCTATCTCATGACTGTGTTCAGACCTTAGATATGACACTTAATCCCTTTGAACATATAACCAATCAGCCTATGGTTGACCCCACAGTCCCACCCTGGTTCACAGATGGCAGTTCCCAGAAAGAAGCCCCATTTGGGGCTGGATACACTATAGTCCAGCTTCCCTGGTGGTGCAGAAGTTAAAGTCTGCCTGCAATGTGGGAGACCTAGGTTCGACCCCTGGGTTGGGAAGATCCCCTGGAGAAGGAAATGGCAACCCACTCCAGTATTCTTGCCTGGAGAATCCCATGGATGGAGGAGTTTGGTGGGCTACAGTCCACGGGTCGCAAAGAGTTGGACACGACTGAGCAACTTCACTTTCACTTTTCTTTCACACTATAGTCCAGGGACAGCCTGACAAAGTTATACCCCCCCGCCTCATCAAAGCCGCACTCCCAGCTCACACATCCTCACAGTAGGCTGAACTGATAGCTCTTACACAAGCTTTGACCTTAGCCAAAGACCAAAAGGTAAACATTTACACGGACTCCAAATATGTCTATAACATATTACATTCTAACATTATAATCTGGAGGGAGAAGGGATTCCTAACTCAGAAGGGCACACCTATTCTCAATGCATCCATTATTTCTGAACTCCTCCATGTGGCTCAGCTCCCAAAACAAGCTGCTGTAATACATTGCCGGGGACATCAGCAACATGGCCCTATCTCCTTTTATAACAACAGAGCAGATCACAGGCAGAGTGGCAGGCCGCCTGTTAGTCCTGTCTTTACTGTAGCCCAGATTGACGAGCCTAACATCCACACATTACTTTCACATTTACATTCTCCTTTCCACCCCTCTGCAAAAGTACTTAAGACTTTCCTTCAGAACTTTATTGAGCGAAAAATGATGTGACTTATTTAAATAATCTGACCCAAATTTGTACCACTTGTCAGTGGACAAACCCTAATTCTAACATTCGCCCCCCTCCTTTCCCCACCCACCAAATTCACGGACATCTTCCCACACAAGACTGGCAGGTAGATTTCACCCACATGCCACCCGTAAAAAGGGTTAAATTCCTCCTAGTCTTTGTAGATACATTTTCTGGATGTATTGAAACTTCCCAACTACTAACAAGCCCTACTGTGGCTCACCTTAATCTTACTGAAATCCTCACCAGGTTTGGAATGCCTTCCTCCCTCCAGTCTGACAACAACATGAACCCTTCAAATTCCTTGGAAGTTTCACATTCCTTATCACCCCTGGTCCTCCGGTAAGGTTGAGAGAGCCTAAAAGAAACTCCGATCAAATTAACAATTGAACTTCATCAAGATTGGATTAAACTCCTCCCTTTAGCCCTCTTAAAGGTCCGGGCCTTACCGAAAACCCCTCTAAATATCAGTCCATTCGAGGGAGGATACGGGAGGCCCAAAATGCCCTTGGGACTCACCCTCTGCCATGACAGCCCCAAACTGCCATCCTACCTTCCTTTTCCTTTACTTGCCCAGATACGAGATGCCCTTTGGCAACATATGAAAAACCGACTCCCTCAACCACATCCCGATCTCCTGTACCCATCCCTCCAAATAGGAGACAGTCTGTATGACAGTTCAGTCCCACTCAGGTCTAACCCCTAAATGGCAAGGATCCCCCTACATGGTAATTCTGCTGACCCTTACCACTGCAAAATTAAAAGAAATCACCCCCTGGGTGCACATTACTCAACTGAAAAAGGTTATGCAGCCCAATGATGAGAATGCTTACCAGACTAATCCTTATCAAGTTTCTCACACGGGCCCTACAACTCTAAAATTCTCACGGCTCCCACCAGTCCCAGCTGACGATGGATGAATCTATTGGTTTCACGCTACGATTATTTCTGAAACAACTCCTGGCCGGTATCTGTGTTGAGAGTCCTCGAGGATCCACATTTAAACACGTTGAAGATTACATCTTCACCCTGTGGCTGCAGGGAACCTTTGATAACTTTTACCCTTTTGAAATCCAATTCTTCTCCATAGTAGTCTATCTTATAATCACTTCCCCAAATGTTGGTTAACATCTTCTTATCTTCTTTCTTTCCTCTGACCCAAGAACTCTTTCAAAACCCTAACCTCAACTATCTATTCCGGACCCTTAATTTAACCCATACTCTCCTTAATGCTTCTAACCCACAATTGGCTAAAGACTGCTGGATATGTCTGGGAGACATATCTGGAATCTCTGGGAGATTCAGCCCACCCCACATCCATCCTTGACTGGACCACTGGTAACATATCTGTATACCACTCATACCATGAGAAGCCTTTATTTGTCCCATATCTTAAATATCTTCACACTAATGACCAAATCTGGAATTCGGACAAACTCTTAGAATCTTTACTCACTGACCTTCCCTCCTACAACAGAAAACCTCCAATAAGAGGCCCTATTGCTGAGAGTAACACTATTACAACCAGCTCCTTTTTGTGTATCTAGAAATTCCTGAAACAGTTCATATGACCAACCTGTGGGCATAATCCCTGAACCCATGTGTAACCATACCTCCACTTTACTCTTTGCCACTGGAAAAGCTGTATATAATGTTTCTGGTCCTACAGGACACTCTTTTACCTTTACAGGATGGTTTCCCAAAGCACACTCCTCCACTTCTTCCATCACTGGGGCCACCTGACCATTCTTGAACAAACGATCAACCCCCTCCCCTGCCCCGACTCCTCTTTGCCATCAACTTCAGCTGTTGTATTGTGACACCTGGCCTGTTTTTCTTGTGTGGGACGTTTACATACCTCTGTTTACCTACTAACTGGATGAGAACCTGCACCCTGGTATATTCCAGTCCGAACATTTTTATAGCCCCCAATGATCAACCCCCTACCTATTCCTCTCATTTACAAGCAAATGAAACGAGTCATTCATTTCATTCCCCTCTTAGTGGGACTAGGAATAGTGGCTGGAATTGGAACAGGAACTGCCAGCCTAAATACCTCCATCCAAAACTGCTGCTATTGCTAAGTCACTTCAGTCGTGTCCGACTCTGTGTGACCCCATAGACGGCAGCCCACCAGCTCCCCCGTCCCTGGGATTCTCCAGGCAAGAACACCAGAGTGGGTTGCCATTTCCTTCTCCAAAACTACCAGGCACTATCTAAAGACCTATCAGACAGCCTCCAGGAAATAGCCCAAGGTCTAATAACTATCCAAAATCAACTTGATTCCTTGACGGCTGTAGTGTTACAAAATAGAAGGGGATTAGATCTACTAACTGAAGAAAAGGGAGGTTTGTGCCTTTTTCTGGACAAATCCTGCTGCTTCTATGTTAACCAGTTGGGTGTTGTCCAGGGAGCTGCAAAAAAACCTTACAGATCGAGCCTCTCGATTTGGCCAGAGAGTAAGCAACTCCTGGCAGTCATGGTTGATGGATTGGAACTGGATGCCTTGGGTTTTGCCCCTTCTCAGACCATTCATATTTATTATCCTCCTATTCACATTTGGACCTTGTTTGTTTAATCTTTTCCAGAGATTCCTCCAGAACCGAATCCAAGCCATTTCTCAAGATCAAGTCAAGACTGTTCTTCTGCTTGAGACCCTGGCAGCTAGGATAGAAAATCAACACTACAGGCCTTACTTCCTTCCTCCCAGACCACTAACCCCTGACCCTCATTTACCAGCACGAAGAAGCCCTGAACATTGACAACGCCTATCCCTCTTTCTCTTTTTATATATTCCTTAGGGTCTGGAATGAAGGAAAGCTACAAGGCTCAAAATCAGTTCAGTTCAGTTCAGTTCAGTCGCTCAGTCGTGTCCGACTCTTTGCGACCCCATGAATCGCAGCATGCCAGGCCTCCCTGTCCATCACCAATACCCGGAGTTCACTCAAACTCACGTCCATGGAGTCAGTGATGCCATCCAGCCATCTCATCCTCTGGCGTCCCCTTCTCCTCCTGCCCCCAATCCCTCCCAGCATCAGAGTCTTTTCCAATGAGTCAACTCTTTGCATGAGGTGGCCAAAGTACTGGAGTTTCAGCTTTAGCATCATTCCTTCCAAAGAACACCCAGGACTGATCTCCTTTAGGATGGACTGGTTGGATCTCCTTGCAGTCCAAGGGACTCTCAAGAGTCTTCTCCAACACCACAGTTCAAAAGCATCAATTCTTCAGCACTCAGCTTTCTTCACAGTCCAACTCTCACATCCATACATGGCCACTGGAAAAACCATAGCCTGGACTAGATGGGCCTTTTTTGGCAAAGTAACGTCTCTGCCTCTCAAAATAGCCTGGAGTAAAAAACTCCCCTCCAGGTCCTCCCCACCATTCTATACAGAATAAAGAACTTCTTCCCCTGAAGAAAGGAATGGACGTTAAGATTGATTACATTCAGCTTCCAGCCGATCCCAGTCTCCGGCTGGTCTCAGGAATTTCTTGCCCCAGTTGTTGAAAGCTAACCAATCAAAAATAATCATGAGGAAAAACAGACCCCCTCAAAACGATGTATCTCCACATGTATATGTTTTCTATATATATCTACTCTCTTCTTGACTTAGCGCAGCAGCTCACTAATCTGACTGCTGCCCCTTCTCGCCTCATTAAAGGTGATGTGTTTCTGTAAAGTGTCAGTGTTGTTCTTTTTCTGAACCTCATCTTCTCTAGTTCCTTTACCTTATAGTTGCCATTCCCTTCTCCAGGGATATTCCCAACCCAGGGATTGAACCTGGGTCTTGCACACTGCCAGCAGATTCTTTACTGTCTGAGCCACTGGGGAAGCCCTGATTAATAAACACATGATTATTGATAGCCCAGTAATTAATAAACACTTGATTAACAGGAGACAAAGTAATATGTTTTCTGTTCAGTTCAGTTCAGTTCATTCGCTCAGTCATGTCCAACTCTTTGTTACCCCATGAACCGCATGCCAGGCCTCCCTGTCCATCACCAACTCCCGGAGTTTACCCAAACTCATGTCCATTGAGTCAGTGATGCCATCCAGCCATCTCATCCTCTGTCGTCCCCTTCTCCTCCTGCCCTCAATCTTCCCCAGCATCAGGGGCTTTTCCAGTGAGTCAGCTCTTCGCATCAGGTGGCCAAAGTATTGGAATTTCAGCTTCAACATTAGTCCTTCCAATGAACATCCAGGACTGATTTCCTTTAGGATGGATTAGTTGGATCTCCTTGCAGTCCAAGGGTCTCTCAAGAGTCTTCCCCAACACCACAGTTCAAAAGCATCAATTCTTCGGTGCTCAGCTTTCTTTATAGTCCAACTCTCACATCCATACATGACTACTGGAAAAACCATAGCCTTGACTAGATGTACCTTTGTTGACAAAGTAATGTCTCTGCTTTTGAATATGCTGTCTAGGTTGGTCATAACTTTCCTTCCAAGGAGTAAGGTGTCTTTTAATTTCATGGCTGCAGTCACCATCTGCAGTGATTTTGGATCCACCAAAAATAAAGTCAGCCACTGTTTCCCCATCTATTTCCCATGAAGTGATGGGACTGGATGCCATGATCTTAGTTTTCCAAATGTTGAGCTTTAAGCCAACTTTCACTCTCCTCTTTCACTCTCCTCTTTCACTTTCATCAAGAGGCTCTTTAGTTCTTCACTTTCTGCCATAAGGGTGGTGTCATCTGCATATCTGAGGTTATTGATATTTCTCCCAGGAATCTTGATTCCAGCTTATGCTTCTTCCAGCCCAGCGTTTCTCATGACGTACTCTGCATATAAGTTAAATAAGCAAGGTGACAAAATACAGGCTTGACATACTCCTTTTCCTATTTGGAACCAGTATGTTGTTCTGTATCCAGTTCTAACTGTTGCTTCCTGACCTGCATACAGGTTTCTCAAGAGGCAGGTCAGGTGGTCTGGTATTCCCATCTCCTTCAGAATTTTTCACAGTTTATTGTGATCCACATAGTCAAAGGCTTTGGCATAGTCAATGAAGCAGAAATAGATGTTTTTCTGGAACTCTCTTGCTTTTTAAATGATCCAGCGGATGTTGGAAATTTGATCTCTGTTTTCTCTGCCTTTTTTAAAACCAGTTTGAACATCTGGAATTTCACGGTTCACGTAATGCTGAAGCCTGGCTTGGAGAATTTTGTTTTCTGTTATGGAACATTAATGACCAGAGATGTATCAATGTCAGTTACATAACAAATCACTGGCCGCAGGCATTAGTTTCTGCAAAAATGCCCCAGTCAATAATGAATTAAGGGAAGTGTAGGGATGAAGGCGCAAAGGAAAAGCAGCCAAGATATAATAGTTGAACCATAAAACACTCCGTGTTCCTCCTCAAGGGGTAGACAGAACATTCTGATACTTATCTCTGAGTTCTGAAGGAGCCAAGGTCCCCACCACGTGGAGTAAGGAATAACCATGTTGACCTCTTCTAACATCAGTCAACTCAGAGTGTTGACCTTGGCTTCAATTCTACGCTAAATTCTCTGCTCGTGCCCCTTTGTGAATATGCATGTACCTTTAGCTTGAAGCTTCCCCAGTTTGGCTGTTGGGGAGACACGGTTTGGGGCAAAATCTCCAGTTTTCTCATTACTTGCTGCAAGTAATAAATCCTTCTTTCTTATCATCTTGGCCTGGTTGTATCTTTTGGCTCAACGCTTATCAGGAGGCACACCCAGTTTTACTGGTAATGGTATGCCTTCTTTTCTCATGGATAAATACCTATGAATAATAGGTTATATGGCATTCAATATATTTATCTGCTGGGTTATATGGCGTTCGATATATTTATCTTTTTAAGAATCTGCCAAAATACTGTATAGTCTCACCAGCAGTCTATGAGAGGTCCAGCTTTTCCGTGTGTTCACCAACATGTAGTATGGTCAGTGTTCATAATTTTAGCCAGACGAATATGTGTATATAAATTTAATTGTGTTTTTAAGTTGATTTCAGTAACATCAGTCATAGTAGAGACTCCTGTCAACCTCAAGTTCACTGCCAGTGAGAAGGTCAGTGGCAAGGGGCTTCAGATCTTTCCTTGGAATCTGGGATGCCAATCACTTTCTGGGCAAAGAATCTTTGGTAATCTGAAGATAAAAATCCAAATTTTCCTTTGGGACCAATTGAAAAACCAACTTGATTGAAATTTACTTTCCTTTTGCCTTTCTGAGTCATCAGATTCCAAAAGCATTGCTTAAGAATTCTGTTTCTGAAAGGGAATTGCAGGACAATGCTGCTGCCCATGGCAAAGATCAAAAGCTACCTCATCTGGAAAGCATACTACTACCTGTTTCGTTTCAGCAAATGCTCCGCACTCACTATCTTTCTTCTGAGTAAATCATTGGCAATGAATGTCACTTTTTTTTTTTTAATGGATGTCTAAATGCACGCCCTCTCTTGAGACGGCTTTTATTCCTGAACTTCTGCTGCTCATGCTACCTGAGCTTAGAAGCCAGGCAGCTGGATTGGTCTGGGCTGCAGTTACCCGATGGCTCCTGCAGTGTTAACGGGCTTCTTTCCTCTGTGTGTGTGTCTGCTGCTGGCACCAGGCTTCGCCGAGGCAGGCAAGCTGCTGGTGGTACCCATGGATGGGAGCCACTGGTTTACCATGCGTTCAGTGGTGGAGAAACTCTCCCAAAGGGGGCATGAGGTGGTCCTAGTCATACCAGAGGTGAATTGGCACCTGAGCAATTCATCCAATATTACGGTAAAGACTTATCACACGGCTTACACTCTGGAGGATTTGAACGCTGAGTTCCGGAAATTCTCTGATTTTCAGTGGAAAGTTCGGCCACAGAGTCTACTTCCTATGTTAATGGGTTCAGCCAACACAATTTTTGATTACTTTTTTTCACGTTGTAAGAGCTTGTTTGAGGACAAGAAATTAGTAAAATACTTAGAAGAGAGTTCTTTTGATGCAGTGTTTCTAGATCCTTTTGATATGTGTGGTTTGATTATAGCCAAGTATCTCTCACTTCCACCTGTGATCTTCACCAGGGGAGTTTTCTGCCATTATTTTGAAGAAGGCACTCAGAGTCCCATGGCCCTTTCTTATGTTCCGAGAGCTATTTTGGCATTCTCTGATGCCATGACTTTTGAGCAGAGAGTGTGGAATCTTATCCGGTACTTAGAGGAACGTTTATTTTGCCGCTATTTTTACAAAAATGTTGAAGAAATTGCCTCTGAGATTCTCCAGACGCCTGTCACAGCATCTGAGCTCTTCAGTCAACCATCAATTTGGTTGTTACGAAATGACTTTGTTTTGGACTATCCCAGACCAGTGATGCCCAACATGGTCTTCATTGGTGGCATCAACTGTCAGCAGTTGAATCAAAAGCCACTGTCAGAGGTAAGTTACTTCTTTAGCATATTGACGATTAATGTGGCTTTGGACATTTTAAAAAAAGATGCCTTAGTAAACTGGTTTGTCATTTACATCCTTAGCATTTGTAATTTCTTTCCGGTTGAACAAAGTATTTTGTGCCAGTTCATTTATTTGTGCATTATCAAATTTTACAAAGCTCCTTCTTTGCTAAGTATGTGTATATGATTGATGTGATTGTTTATAATTTCTAGGCTGCATTTGTAAATACTGTTTTTGAAAAAAATGCTAAAAAAAACCAGTAAGAAATGAAACTTCCCTTTTGTTGACCCAGTGCTACCCCCTATAGGAAAATGCTTTTAGCAGTTTTGTATGCATCTCTTCCAGTTTTTCTGAAATTATTTTATATAAGTGCATGAATCTCATGTAACTTATCATAGACATTTATTAAAATACAATATACTATCAGACAGGACATATAATTCCTTATCTTCCTTTTTTCACTTACCAATTGTGTACATCTTCTCAGTCAGTATATACGCAAATGTGTCATCCTTTTTATTTTTTAAAATATTTATTTATTATTTTGCTGCATCGGGTCTTAGCTGCAGCATGTGGTATTTTCGATGCGTCATGCAGGATCTTGAATTACCGCTCAAGGGCTCTCTGTCTGTGGCTCGCAGGCTAAGTAGTTGTGGCATGCTGGCTTAGTTCCTCTGCTGTGTGTGGGATCTTAGTTCCCAAACCAGGGGTGGAACACGCATCCCCTGCATTGAAAGGCGGATTCTTAACCACTGGACCACGAGGGAAGTCCCTGTCACACTCTTTTAAATAGTCGCATAAAATTCTTTGAATGCATCATAGTTTATTCAGCTAACCAATACGGGTAGATATTGATGGTTTTCCCCACTTTTTCTTTTATAAGCAAAACTGTATTAAACATCCTTAATTTCTTTACCTGCATATATTTCTGACTTCTTGCTCTTACCTCTGTAAGCCAGAGTCTTTGTTTTCTTGCCTGGGCAGCTTGTGGGATCTTAGTTCCCTGACTAGGGCTCTTGGCAGTAAAAACTCAGTGTCCTAACAACTGGACAGCCAAGGACTTCCTTCTTTGATTATTTATAACTCTTTAAAAAAGTAACAACCATTCTTAGTTCATGGGCCATACAAAATCAGATACTGAAAAAATCAGATTTTTCAGTATCTTTTGAAGTGGGAGACAAGATTGCTGGGCTCCCCAGGGTGAAGTCAGCCGTGAGACAAGTGAGGAAGAAGAGGGGAGTCTAGCAGGAAAATGTGAGTTTTAAATATGTTATAATGCTCTCCTCACCCTCCAAACAACACTGCATCACTTGTTAATAAGAAATATATTAGAGTAAGTAGATGCTACTGGTACAAGGCAAGGTTACTCAGAGTAGTAATCCATTTAAATTTAAAACATTAGGGAGATAACCTGAGTCCTTCTCGTCAGCCATGGGCCCAAACTGCAGGATTCTGAGAGGCTGGGCCTTTCCCCTTTGCCCAGCTTCTGTGGCAATCCCAGGCACCACCCAGCACCATCTGCACCCTTTATCTGAGGGTGGGGTACTGCACCATCCCAAAACCTTGCCCAGTCCATTGTGGTTCATAGGTCACCCAGAGGGGTGTAGAGATATGTAAAGCCATATGGATTTTATATCTACCTATTACAGATAAAGAATTATAAAACATGTTGAACCATATAAGGGTTTATATGTTTGGTTACATATGTCTATACTGGGTTGGCCAAAAGTTCATTTGGGTTTTTCTATAAAGTCTTTTTCTAAAAAACTCAAAATGAACTTTTTGGCCAACTCAATACATCTATAAAATAAACGGTTTTCTATATCTATTAAAGGATTACATGTATTTGAAAGGTTTTACATATCTGAAAGGCAATATATAGATATTTTAAAATTTATACATTGTAAATTTATTTACATTATATAAATTCTATATAATATGGTACATATAAATTAAAAACATATATATTTTTAAGTACAAACATAAAGTAAGCATAATTATCAGAGAGAATTCTGACCTCAGAGAAGACCCTTTAACCAAGATCCTTGCATATAGCAAAACTACAAAAGCAAATTTTCATGAAAAGACTTATGGACATCATGTATTTTTCCTGTGCACTTTGAAATGATTAAGATGGTGAATTTTTTAAAGTGGAAAAAAAATGTCTTTTAACTGCGGATTGGTTTGAATCAGGATACAAACGTGTTTCCCGCATTGGACCATTTCTTCTAACTATCTGTAACTGTCCCCTCCCGTTTAGCAATTGCTTGTTGTAGTAACGGGATCAGTGTCCTGTAGAACGTTTCACGTTCTGGTTTGTCTGACGGCTGTCTTGTGGTCGTGATTAACGCGTTCCTGTAAACTGGAATTTAGTGTAGGTTTGATCGATCCAAGTTCCCCTTTTTGGACAAGCACACGGCATCTGTAGCACTGTGTGGTTGGTATTGCATCACTGCAGATGGCAGCCTACTGCCATCTGACTGCTCTACTTTGAGTGATTTTGACTTTGGTCTGAATGCAGAGTCATGCTCTCCCGTGTCTGCGGTGGCTTTCCAAGGTCCTGAGGGAACTTGGACCAGGTGACAAGTAGGGATGAAGTTGGACAAGTTTTCACCTCCAGTCTTTTGGCTCGAAATCGTGGACCCGAGACATCCCTGGTGCAGCTGACAAAGCTCTGTGTCTTCTAGTCCCTGCCCGCCCTGCCAGCCATATCCTTGTCCTCTTTTATGTTCCAACCCCACTGCCTGCTTCCAGCCTTTCACACCATTCCACTTTGGGGCCCTCATACCTGCTCTTCCTCTCTCTGGAATCCTCTTTCTCCCATTCACAGCCAAGCTAAATTCTTAGCCTTTTTTTGTTTGGTTTCAATGATGTTTTTTGGGGGAAACTCTCCATGATCCCCATGTAAGGTCATACACTCTAGTTATAGGCTCTCATGGGGCCAGATATCACCCTTAAAAAATTGGTAATCCAACGGCAATTAATGAGTTTTCTGGCAATCCTGTAGCATCTGTTACACCTCCCTGTGCTGTAAGCTCCAGGCAGGAACCATATTTGCCTTTCCTGTTGCTATATCTCTAGCATCTGGTCTGGTACCGGGAGCAAACTTGCTGGTTGAATTAAAACACAGTTGGAGTAGAAGGATGTGAAAATGTCCCAGAAAGTTATGTTAAGAGGAAGAAAGGCACTTGTTTCATGTCAGCCTGAGGCTTTTGCCACTCCCATTACGAGTACATCGAGCCTTGCAGGACAGGATAAGTGAAAATGCTTGCCTATATCCCAGGTTTCCATCAAACTGCTTTTCAGAAATGGAAATCTATGGACTTCGCTGGTGGTTCAGTGGTTAAGACTCTGAGCTTCCAATGCAGGGGCACAGGTTTGATCCCTGGTCCAGGAACTAAGATTCCACATGCTGAGCAGCATAGGCAAAAAAAAAAAAAACAACGCTAAAAAAATTCACATCTACTCTTCTAGGCTTCTCAGTGTTAGCAAAGGGGACGGAGGAGACTAGTCAAGGGTTATGTGACAAGTGAGAGCTCGCCAGTGGCTGAGAGAACTTTCAGGAACAAGAGGGTTTTCTATGTGGCCTGGTTTTCTTTGTGCTGTGTTGACCCCTAAGCTCTACCTTAGAGACCCTTGGCCTTCATAGATGTTTTGGTACATGAAACAGCCTGGCATTTAGAGTTGCTCCGGTGGGGTGAGTGGCACCAAGGAATGGGATCCTATGTCTGATCTGAAATAAAGGAATATCCTGAAGACTTAAGGCAAGTCCAGAAGCTGCAAACTGGAGACGGGAGGCAGCACTCTGCTTGGGAAGGGCCAGGGGCTCTCAGCAGAAGGCTGAGTGGTTGTTGGACTCAATGCAGATCTTCAAGAGCATGAGAACCTCAGCTGAGGTCAGCTAATAGATATGTAGGCATGACTCAAGATGTCACTCACGATCCCTCTGGTTCCTGAGTCTGAGCTCAGCCTGCTCACCACTGCACAGTAGGCCAATGAATCCGAGAGATGAGGTTTGCGGCAAGAAAGAGACTTTATTTGGAAAGCCAGTTGGCTGAGAAGATGGCAGACTAGCACCTCAAAATAACCGTCTTATCAGGGTCTAGATGCTAGTTTCTCTTACAGATCAGAGATGGGGGGAAGGCGAGGAAGCAAAGCAAAAAGGCCATTAATCTTGCAAACATCTCCTAGAATGGCAAGCCTCAGGCAGGGGATGTGTTCATTTCTCCCTTCCTGCCATCCATAGGTGGACAGGTGAACCAAGGCACTTTAGCTTGACAGTCAGGCAGAGGGGCAGGATTCTCTGAGGCAAGCTATGAAGTATGATTATAATAACAAAAGCAATGAAAAGCAAGTCCAAGAAACAGCTCCAACATGCAGTTGGAACTGACTTCTTCCCTGCAACACTTTCTCCTTAACCTCTCCTGCCTCCCTCTTCCCTGCAGCACCCTGTTTCTTCCTATCTCTGTTACATCCATCTTCTCTACCTCCCTTCCACCCATGTTTTCCTGTATCACTTTCTCATCACGAATCCTGCCACACAGTGGGCAACAAGAAAGGGCATCCCGAAGTCTGACTCAGACATGGTGCTTTCAGTAAAGAGAGGCAGTAAAGCTTTGCCCAGAGGTACATAGAACAAGAGCTGGGAACACAGAGGATGTGGTTGGAGAGCCCAGGTTCCCCTGGCCCTCTCTCACTACCGTCTTCTCTGTAGCTATAAACCAGTGTTCTTCCCTGCCCTCAGGGTAATGAAGAGCTGCTGCTGAGTATGTGTTGCACCTGCTCAGTAAGTTGTGGTTCCCAGGTGATACTAGCTGTAAAGAACCCGCCTGCCAATGCAAGAGATGTAAGAGACATGGGTTCGATCCCTGGGTTGGGAAGATCCCGTGGAGGAGGAAATGGCCACCCACTCCAGTACTCTTGCCTGGGGAATCCCATGGACAGAGCAGCCTGTGGGCTACAGTCCATAGGGTCGCAAAGAGTCAGATACAACAGAATTGACTTAGCACACACGCACGCACACGGATAAAATAGCACCAGCACACAGAATTCTCTTCCAGATCAAATATGATAATGCATGTAGAGTGCCTAGTGTGTGGCAAAGAATTGGTGACAGCTGTAACCCCAAAACGGGTTATGCTAGGTATTTCCCAGGACAATGATTTTTTTTGAAACATGATCAGATGCCAATGTTCTCCTCTTGTTGGGAACCATCTATGGATTATTTAACCCTCATGGCTCTCTAATCTCACAGTGGACATGATGTTTGTTGGCTTTTTGGTATTACATAATAACATGCAGTTGGCACTTTTTTGGTTTCATAAAAGATCCTTCATTGAACAGATATGGATTGAGAGTCTTCTATGTGCCTGGTTAAGAGCTGGGGATGTGGCACCAACAAATGAACATGACTGCCTGCTGGAAGCTGCTGTCCAATGGGGAGCAGGTATAGATCAGTTACAAATGATGAAAATCACCTGAAGAGCAGAGGGTACAAAGAGAACTGACTCTGGGGGATCTTGCCGGATGAGTGACCTTAGGAAGAGGTGGGGAGAGATTGTGCCAAGCCCCGCAGCCCAAACCCAAATATCATGAGGCATCTCACGCTGAAACCCAGGCACGTTCTTCCCCCTTCACCCATGTCTTTGAGGTCTCCTTACTCTAGCAGATGCAGGAAGTGGAAGTCCAGTTTCCTGTCTCTTCGGAGTGGTCCTCTGTCATGGCTGCTGAGTGACCTGTGCCCCCTCCCCCTCCTCATTACTGCTGGCTCCTGGGGCCACCACCCACATTGATGCCTCACACACTCCTAGCACCCCCCACCCCGGAAGTCACAGACAAGCTCCCTATGGTAAGATATGTGACCACCAGAGACATCAGGCCGGCCTATCCATGGGTGATTCAGACTTGACCCTTTGGGACCTGTGCCAAGACCTGGGCCCACAGCACTCTGACTTCAGGGGTCCCCACCCCACAGCCTAGCAAATGGATTAAATTGCCCCCCATATCCCGCATCACATATTCTGTCAATGTCGCTTGATGAGCTGAAACACAGTGGACCAACTGACCTGAGGTTATATTTGTATAGCTTTTTATTAATTTGATTTTGTACTTTTTAGATTCTGGACTTAGTAAATGTCTTTTTCAGGCCTCAAACACTTGGCAGGGCCTTTAAAATCTTATAGATCCAACCCGTCTTTATCATGAGCTGCAGGTAATTCAAGGGTCAACCTTTCTAATCATCTTCCTTCTATCATGACATTGCCACCTCCACATACAGAGACCTTTTCACCTCCTCTCTACTCAAAATGCCAGGTGTCCTCCATTTAATTTTAGGGACATCTCAGCTTCCATCCCAGGATCTGCCCCCTTCTCCCCAGGGATGCTGTATCATGCTGTGCTTAGACGCTCAGTTGTGTCCAATATTTGCCACGCTATGGACTGTAGTCCCGGAGAAGGCAATGGCACCCCACTGCAGTACTCTTGCCTGGAAAATCCCACGGAAGGAGGAGCCTGGTAGGCTGCAGTCCACAGGGTCGCTGAGAGAGTCATTTCCTAGGCAAGTTGATAGGGAGTCTAGGGGTCCCCAAAGAGAGAGGGGTCTGGAATTCTCAAGGAGGAAAAAAGGACAAACTTTTTTTCTTTCTCCACATTCCTTAGGATTATATACCAATAATGTATCCTGCCTAAGGACAGTCTTTGGATTCAACCTTCTGTTATTTTAAAAAGTTAATTATGGGAGTAGACCTGGTCTTTACAAGGATGTATCTTGCCTGAGGACAGTGTTATCTTAAAATGTAAATTATGGGAGTAGGTCGGAGGAGGTCTTTACAACCTCCAGACATTCTTTGGATTATATAACCTCATTATTAACACTAGCAAGCGGGTACTCTTTCTGCCCCCTTCTGATGCCTATGTCAGAAGCTTTCTCTATCTCCTTTATACTTTAATAAAACTTTACTACACAAAAGCTCTGAGCGATCAAGGCTCATCTCTGGCCCCGGATTGAATTCTTCTCCTCCGGGGGCCAAGAATCCCGGTGTATTCGCGTGATTCAACAACAACCTTTCATCTTGGGGGCTCGTCCGGGATCCTTCAGGACAAGGTAAGGATGCTTGGAGCTTTAGTTCTTTGTTCTCTTGGTGAACACGTTTTCTGCTGTGCTTTACTAACTCTACCGTGTGCTTGTGTGAATGAATGGCATGCCCTGCGTGAAACAAGTAAGGAGCTCTGCTCTGCGGTTCCACAGTGATCTCATAGGGCTTATGGCAGAAACCTGTCGGGGCGTTATACCGACCTGCCAATGCCAAGAGGCACCCAATGTCTCCTTCGGGAACCGACCAGAAATGGGCAAAGCGTGTGGACCGAACTCTCCTTTCTCGGTCAAACTTTTCGGTCTCTTTGACCATTTCATAACTCCTTGGGAATTAGAAGTACTAACCTAATCTATCGGATCATAGACTTTCAAGGGACTTGTGATATATACTGTTACTGTGTACTGTGGCTTAGGTCCCAAACTTGGATTGGTAGTCAAGAAAGTGTCTAGCCTCGCTAGGAATCGAAAGTTCGGAAGCTAGATGGAGCTCTAGCTCCCAGAACATCTCTGAGGTTAAAGGTTACTCAGATTGGGACTGCGATGGGTTTTTTTTCCTTTGGTAATGCCAGCTCTTAGTGGATCAGAAGAGGCTGTTATACTGGTGTGGTGATGCTTGGAAAGAACATCTCAGTTTTATGTTCGCGTCGGTCTTATTGTGGTCAGGAAATACTCAGGGTCGTGCACAGGCACTCAGGTGACGAATGTTTCCTACAGCGGTCTTAGCTTGGGAGGCATTCCGGAAGGTTACTCTGATTCACCCCGGGTGACATCAGAGACAAGCAAGGTTAAGGGTGAAGAGCTGGACGTCAAGTAGGGATGCTATCAGGTCTACCCCTGGTACATCCCCACCCCGTCTCGGTGGTAGAACCGGGAGGGACGAGTACGGCGCCTGCGTCGGTAAGGGACAGACTAAGTCCAACCAGGAAGGAAAAGCTTTTGGTGTAACGTCTGTCTACACCCCCATCTAGAGCAGGGAGGGACGCCTCCGGTAGAAAAATGGCGCTGGTCGCTTTTTTCTCTCTTACAGATGGGAGCTAACAATTCCAGCCTCACTCCTTTGAACTGTATCCTGAAAAACTGGGATAGATTTGATCCCCAGGGCTTAAAGAAGACACACCTGGTCTTCCTATGTGATACTGCATGGCCACGGTATCCATTGGAGGACGGCGAACGGTGGCCAGTTGGAGGGTCTCTTAAGCATAATACTGTTCTACAATTAGACCGGTTCTGTAAGGAACAAGGGAAATGGGTAGAAGTAGCATATGTGTTGCCCTTTTTCTGTCTGCGAAATATGCCAGACTTATGTCCTAAGCGTATAGATTTGGGCGTGAAACCTTCAGCTCCCTCCTGTCCTCTTACTTTGCCCCCATACCTGGGACTCCAAACTGGGATTCAAACTGCCCACATGGAGGTCCAAACAACTCCTGTCTCAGTACGACCTCAGACTACTCTGGTTTCAGTAGAAACTCAGACCATCGAAGTAAGAGATGAGATGGAGGACAGGAGACAAAGAGAAGAGGAAAAACAGGTTTCTCCAATCTATCCCTGGGATCATATGCGCAGAGCAGCCAGAGAGACTGAGGAACAGCCACACAAGCTGTTGTCTCTTTATGAAACACCCACCAGGAGAAATAGTCTGTGAGAGTTAATAAGCCTTTTTCTTATCAAGAAATACAAAGAATCAAGGAGGATCTGGGAGACTATTTAGAGGACCCAGAAAAATATATTAGAGCTTTTAAAGGTGTTACTTTGCTTTATGACCTCACTTGGAAGGATGTGATGTATATCTTGGGACAAACGCTGACTCCTGAGTCAAAGACTCGAATTTTGGGAAAAGCGGTTGCTTATGGAGATGAGTGGCTTGGTAATGAATCAGTAGGGAAGAGGGAGAACAAGATAGCGGCCCTCCCCACTGGGAATCAGGCGGTCCCAACTGTAGAACCAGACTGGGACTACAACACAGCTAAAGGAAGATGGGATCAGAGTCATTTTGTTAGATGTATTCTTGAGGGACTTAGGCAGGCGCGTTCTAAGCCTTTAAACTATAGCAAATTGGCAGACATAGAACAGGAGAAGGAAGCTCCTGGTAAATTCCTAGATAGACTGAGAGAAGGCCTTCGCAGATTCACTGAGATTGATCCCGAAAGTGAAGAGGGAAAAGTGATCTTAAAGGATAGATTTCTCACTCAGTCGGCTCCAGATATCTGCCGTAAGCTATTAAAGCAGGCGTATGGACCAAATCAGTCTTTAGACACTCTGTTACAACTGGCTCAGACAGTCTATTATGGTAGGGAATATGAGGAAAAGAAAGAAAGGCAAAAAAAGACAAAGGAAAAGGCAGAAGCCTTCGCCATGGCTATGAAAAACGTTCTTAAACAGCCTGAGAAAAATGCCCAGAGGGGCCCAGGTGAAAAGGGATGGGCTTGCTACTGCTGTGGAAAGGAGGGGCACCTCAAGCGGGATTGCCCTCAGGCATCTAAGCCGCCCCGGCTCCATGTCCGGTCTGCAAAGGACCACACTGGAAGAGAGAATGCCCCCAGAGGTGTAGGTCTCCCGGGTCGAACTTTCAAGACAATCAGGACTGAAGGTGCCCGGGGGTCCCCACACAAGCTCCCGTCCTAATTACACCTGAGGAACCCCGGGTATTAATAGTTGTGGGGGGCCAATCCGTCGATTTCCTTTTCGATACTGGGGCAACTTATTCTGTGCTTACTGAAGCCCCTGGCCCACTTTCTTCCCGATCCGCTTCCCTAATGGGTCTATCTGGACAAGCCAAAAGGTATTATTTCAGTTATTCTTTATCTTGCATCTGGGATTCTGTGCTGTTTTCACACGAGTTTCTGATTGTGCCAGAATCTCCTTCACCCCTTTTGGGAAGGGATATACTGAGCAAGGTCCATGCCTCTGTTTTCATGAATATGGAGCCCTCCCTTTCTCTCCCTTTAGTTGAACAAAATGTAAATCCTAGAGTATGGGCTGATGGAAAATCTGTGGGTCGAGCACAAAATGCTATTCCTGTAGTTGTTAAGCTCAAAGACCCACACGTATTTCCACATAAGAAGCAGTATCCACTGAAACCTGAAGTTAAGGAAGGGTTAAAACCCATCATCGAAAATTTAAAGGAGCAGAGACTATTAATTCCCTGTAACAGTCCTTGCAACACTCCTATTTTGGGTATAAAGAAATCGAATGGTAAATGGAGACTAGTTCAAGACTTACGAATAATAAATGAGGCTGTAGTTCCTTTACACCCCGTGGTGCCTAATCCTTATACACTATTGTCTGAAATTCCTGAACGGGCCAAATATTTCTCAGTAATTGATTTAAAGGATGCCTTCTATTCAGTGCCTTTGGCGGAAGAAAGTCAATTCCTATTTGCCTTTGAAGACCCTACGCAGCCAGCTTCTCAGTTAACCTGGACAGTTTTGCCCCAGGGATTTCGTGACAGTCCTCACTTATTCGGACAAAGTTTGTCACGAGATTTACAAAACTTTAATAGCTCTGAAGCAGTGGTGTTACAATATGTAGATGATATTTTGCTCTGTGCTGAGACAGAGGAAGCTTGTTCGCGAGCCTCAGAAGATTTCTTAAACTTTCTGGCAGGCTGTGGTTACAAGGCATCAAGAGAAAAGGCTCAGCTTTGTCAACAATCGGTTAGATATCTGGGCCTAATCATATCAGAAGGGACTGGGGCCATAGGCCCTGAGAGAATTAAACCTATACTAAATCACCCCCTACCTATGACTTTAAGACAATTGAGAGGATTTTTGGAAATCACAGGTTACTGTCGCATTTGGATTCCGGGTTATGGGGAACTTGCTTGGCCTTTATATAAACTTATAGCTGAAACTCAGCAGGCCCAAACTGACAAACTGGTTTGGTCTCCAGAAACTCAAAAGGCTTTTAAGGTTCTTCAGACTGCTGTCCTGCAAGCTCCAGCTCTGAGCTTGCCCACAGGGTCAGAATTTAATTTGTTTGTCACTGAAAGAAAAGGTGTGGCATTGGGAGTTTTGACATAACCCCGAGGGCCTCACCAGCAACCTATTGCTTATCTAAGCAGAGAATTAGATGTAGTTTCTTGTGGGTGGCCCCACTGCCTAAGAGTAATTGGGGCAGCGGCTTTATTAGCACCTGAAGCTTTAAAAATAATTAATGGACGAAACCTTACTGTACTGACTTCTCATGATGTGAGTGGAATCTTAAATTCTAAGGTTAATATTTGGATGACAGACAGTAGGCTTCTTAAGTATCAGTCATTGTTGTTAGAAGGACCAGTAACTAAGCTTAAAGTTTGTGGAAATTTAAATCCTGCCACTTTCCTTCTTGAGAAGGAAAATGAAACACCTGATCACGATTGTTCTCAATTCCTAACTTTAAACTATGCAGCTCGGGAGATCTAAAGGATACCCCATTAGACAATCCTGACATGGAAATATTTACAGATGGCAGTTCTTTTGTTCAGGATGGAAAGCGTAAAGCAGGTTACACCGTGGTGACTTCTGAACAGGTTTTGAAAGCAAAATCTCTCCCCTAGGGAACCAGTGCTCTGTTAGCGGAGCTTGTGGCTCTGACCCGAGCTCTAGAGTTAAACAAAGGGCAGCGGATGGGCCTGATAATCTATGTGAGTCTACTTCTGCTGACTCCAAAAATCCTGAGTCTGCAGTTTGATCCTCAAGACAATGTCTTCCTGTCCTGGGCTCACTCTTATGCTGCATTCCACAATCGGTCTAACTGCTGGGTCTGCGGAGAGCTCCCCTCTTCATCAGTGGAAGGCTTCCTGTGGTGGACATCCCCACTTCAAGATAAAGACTTTCTCCAAGTCTGTGAATACCTTTGACAACAATCACGTGCGATGCCTCTTCTTCATCTGATGACATCTACCAACCCTAAAATGGACTGGTGCAACACTTTGTACTCTAACTATGGACATAATGTGACTTTTAATTTTGATTATACATTGTCTCGGTTCAATGACTATTTTGCTACATATAAGGAAAATAGGTCTAGATCTAATGGTTTTTTACCTGACATTTATCAAATATGGGATGAGGTTACATGGCTAACTCCTGAAAAAGGACATTTAATATCTACTGCCTCTATATGCTGGGAACAAACAGAGCCGTCCCCAAAAGTTAGCCAACAACTTAATTACAATGATTGGAAACAAATGGGATATTTGTCTCAGGAAACATGCAATGTAATCATTCCTGTGTTTTCCAATCCCAGTTCCGGTTCTCCCTTTGTCTGGCCAGGCACGAATTGGGACTGGATATCTCAGTCGCGCTGGCTTGCTCCAAACGGGACTTACTAGATATGTGGCTCTTACCTATGGGCATGGCTCCCCCCTGGTTGGATAGGGAGATGCACCCTGGGTCTAGCCTTTACTCATGGCTTTATATTTTCAGAGCTTCCAGAAAAGCCTGCTAATTTACCCCACCTTAGAACTTGGTGGGCAAGCTCTGTATTTTATTGGTATGATTATTTGGCTGCAGCGTTTGTTCCCTCTTTGGGAACTACAGATGTTATGTTATGAGTGGATGCTTTGACTACTTTTACTCAACAGGCATTACAAGATTCTCAAAAGGCTATTTCAGCTCTTAATGCTGAACAAGCACAAATTAGAAAGGTGGTTTTACAAAACAGATTGGCTCTAGATATTCTGACAGCTGCACAAGGAGGAACTTGTGCCATTATTCATACCCAGTGCTGTACATATATACCTGATATGAGCACGAATGTCACTCATTTTACTAACCACACGAACAAGATGATTAGGGCTATGGACACTCCTGAAGCCTCAATTGCTTCACTTTGGAAAACGTTAACTAATTCCCCACGGTGGACAACTATCTTAATTACAATAATTCCGGTTGTTTTGTTCTTGCTGTTTGCTCCCTGCATCTGTAATTGTATAACTGGATTTGTTTCTAGCCGCATGAAAGCTTTTAAGTTACAAATGGTTGCTCAAACTCCTGCTACTGCTGTAGCTTCCTCCAGCTACTATTTGGGGCCCCTGGATCAGATATCCTCAATATGAGGATTAGGAGAATATGTTGCCTCACCAATTTAGGGACAGCGCCCCTTATCAGCTTGGAAGCAGTTATGGAACGAGAACGACGCCCCTTTTCCCTAGGCAACATAATTCTCCTAAAAGAAAAGGGGGGAATGAGAGAGTCATTTCCTAGGCAGGTTGATAGGGAGTCTAGGGGTCCCCAAAGAGAGAGGGGTCTGGAATTCTCAAGGAGGAAAAAAGGACAAACTTTTTTTCTTTCTCCACATTCCTTAGGATTATATACCAATAATGTATCCTGCCTAAGGACAGTCTTTGGATTCAACCTTCTGTTATTTTAAAAAGTTAATTATGGGAGTATACCTGGTCTTTACAAGGATGTATCTTGCCTGAGGACAGTGTTATCTTAAAATGTAAATTATGAGAGTAGGTCGGAGGAGGTCTTTACAACCTCCAGACATTCTTTGTATTATATAACCTCATTATTAACACTAGCAAGCGGGTACTCTTTCTGCCCTCTTCTGATGCCTATGTCAGAAGCTTTCTCTATCTCCTTTATACTTTAATAAAACTTTACTACACAAAAGCTCTGAGCAATCAAGCCTCGTCTCTGGCCCCGGATTGAATTCTTCTCCTCCGGGGGCCAAGAATCCCGGTGTATTCGAGTGACTCAACAACAACCTTTCATCGCTAAGAGTCGGACACGACTGAGCGACTTCACTTTCACTTTTCACTTTCCTGCGTTGGAGAAGGAAATGGCAACCCACTCCAGTGTTCTTGCCTGGAGAGTCCCAGGGACGGGGGAGCCTGGTGGGCTGCCGTCTATGGGGTGGCACAGAGTCGGACACGACTGAAGTGAGTTAGCAGCAGCAGTAGCAGCAGGACTGCAGTCCACTGTGGATACACGCCCTAAACTCAGGGGTTGGGTCTTCAGGAGACCCCGAGAAAAGGTTGGCTTTCCACCTTGACACTCAGTGATGCCCCAGGACACACAGCGTCCCACGGCACTACCCAGAGCAGGCCTGACCCTCCAGGGTGGCTCACCCGTCTCCTCTGCTGTGACTGGCAGACACTCTACATTCTTCTTCCTGTTGTCTTGTTCATACACATGCACATACATACACACACATCATTCTTATGAATAGAAACAGTCTTCTCCACACTCCCTTCTTAGTTTGCAAGGCTATCTCTCTGGTGACATTTTACAAAGTGGTGTTAGTTTCTTTCTTTCATCTCCTGTCTCCTTGTATGACCCTTTGGGCCTGCTGGGAATAAGAACAGGAGGCCAAGCCTCCTGTCCAGCAACTCAGAGACCAGAGCAGACCTCTGCTCGGAAGGGCCCAGAGTGGTCCTCCGAAGGATGGGGACTGGGCTGAGGAGCCTGAGGCTTGCAGGGCATCTTTCTGCGTCCACCTCCACACACTTTCTTCAGTCTTCCCTCCTCTGGAAGCACTGTTCTTGCTTCAGAAAGGTTGACCCTTGAATTACCTTGAACCTGTGGGGGTCCTGCCTGCCCTGGAGGGTGGACTCTCACTCACTCTGCTCCCCTTGGGACCATCAGGGTCTCCGTGCCACCTTGATGGACACACACCAGGACGCTCTCCTTCCTGACTCTGATCACTGTGAGTGGGAAACCCTGCTGGCACTCTTCTCCCTGGGATGTTGCAATGAATTTGGGATTTGGCTGGGTTCCTGGGACCAGCGCTGTGCTTGCAACAGCCCCTTCCATGCCGTTTCTCGGGCTTCTTTTCTTTTCCTGAGTCCCAGCATGCTTCCTGAGCCCGCGGGGCTAGGTTAGGACAGACCCTTGCGTGCCTGTTCAGTTGTGTGTGACTAGTCCTGGGTGAGTCTGTTTGAGTTCTGCTAGGAACCACCTCTTGCTTGGAAAGCCTGCCTCTCACACCCGTCATCTCCTGGATTCTCTTTACTCAGCAGTAAATCAGGCAGTGCTAACATGTAAATCACGTGAAGAGCAGAGGGTACAAAGAGAACTGACTCTGGGGGATCTTGCCGGATGAGTGACCTTAGGGAGAGGTGGGGAGAGATTGTGCCAAGCCCCGCAGCCCAAACCCAAATATCACGAGGCATCTCACGCTGAAACCCAGGCACGTTCTTCCCCCTTCACCCATGTCTTTGAGGTCTCCTTACTCTAGCAGATGCAGGAAGTGGAAGTCCAGTTTCCTGTCTCTTCGGAGTGGTCCTCTGTCATGGCTGCTGAGTGACCTGTGCGCCCTCCCCCTCCTCATTACTGCTGGCTCCTGGGGCCACCACCCACATTGATGCCTCACACACTCCTAGCACCCCCCACCCCGGAAGTCACAGACAAGCTCCCTATGGTAAGATATGTGACCACCAGAGACATCAGGCCGGCCTATCCATGGGTGATTCAGACTTGACCCTTTGGGACCTGTGCCAAGACCTGGGCCCACAGCACTCTGACTTCAGGGGTCCCCACCCCACAGCCTAGCAAATGGATTAAATTGCCCCCCATATCCCGCATCACATATTCTGTCAATGTCGCTTGATGAGTTGAAACACAGTGGACCAACTGACCTGAGGTTATATTTGTATAGCTTTTTATTAATTTGATTTTGTACTTTTTAGATTCTGGATTTAGTAAATGTCTTTTTCAAGCCTCAAACACTTGGCACTAAAATCTTATAGATCCAACCCGTCTTTATCATGAGCTGCAGGTAATTCAAGGGTCAACCTTTCTAATCATCTTCCTTCTATCATGGCATTGCCACCTCCACATACAGAGACCTTTTCACCTCCCCTCTACTCAAAATGCCAGGTGTCCTCCATTTAATTTTAGGGACATCTCAGCTTCCATCCCAGGATCTGCCCCCTTCTCCCCAGGGATGCTGTATCATGCTGTGCTTAGACGCTCAGTTGTGTCCAATATTTGCCACGCTATGGACTGTAGTCCCGGAGAAGGCAATGGCACCCCACTGCAGTACTCTTGCCTGGAAAATCCCACGGAGGGAGGAGCCTGGTAGGCTGCAGTCCATGGGGTTGCACAGAGTCGGACACGACTGAAGCGAGTTAGCAGCAGCAGTAGCAGCAGGACTGTAGTCCACTGTGGATACATGCCCTAAACTCAGGGGTTGGGTCTTCAGGAGACCCCGAGAAAAGGTTGGCTTTCCACCTTGACACTCAGTGATGCCCCAGGACACACAGCATCCCACGGCACTACCCAGAGCAGGCCTGACCCTCCAGGGTGGCTCACCCGTCTCCTCTGCTGTGACTGGCAGACACTCTACATTCTTCTTCCTGTTGTCTTGTTCATACACATGCACATACATACACACACATCATTCTTATGAATAGAAACAGTCTTCTCCACACTCCCTTCTTAGTTTGCAAGGCTATCTCTCTGGTGACATTTTACAAAGTGGTGTTAGTTTCTTTCTTTCATCTCCTGTCTCCTTGTATGACCCTTTGGGCCTGCTGGGAATAAGAACAGGAGGCCAAGCCTCCTGTCCAGCAACTCAGAGACCAGAGCAGACCTCTGCTCGGAAGGGCCCAGAGTGGTCCTCCGAAGGATGGGGACTGGGCTGAGGAGCCTGGGGCTTGCAGGGCATCTTTCTGCGTCCACCTCCACACACTTTCTTCAGTCTTCCCTCCTCTGGAAGCACTGTTCTTGCTTCAGAAAGGTTGACCCTTGAATTACCTTGAACCTGTGGGGGTCCTGCCTGCCCTGGAGGGTGGACTCTCACTCACTCTGCTCCCCTTGGGACCATCAGGGTCTCCGTGCCACCTTGATGGACACACACCAGGACGCTCTCCTTCCTGACTCTGATCACTGTGAGTGGGAAACCCTGCTGGCACTCTTCTCCCTGGGATGTTGCAATGAATTTGGGATTTGGCTGGATTCCTGGGACCAGCCCTGTGCTTGCAACAGCCCCTTCCATGCCGTTTCTCGGGCTTCTTTTCTTTTCCTGAGTCCCAGCATGCTTCCTGAGCCCGAGGGGCTAGGTTAGGACAGGCCCTTGCGTGCCTGTTCAGTTGTGTGTGACTAGTCCTGGGTGAGTCTGTTTGAGTTCTGCTAGGAACCACTTCTTGCTTAGAAAGCTTGCCTCTCACACCCGTCATCTCCTGGACTCTCTTTACTCAGCAGTAAATCAGGCAGTGCTAACATGAAAATCACGTGAAGAGCAGAGGGTACAAAGAGAACTGACTCTGGGGGATCTTGCCGGATGAGTGACCTTAGGGAGAGGTGGGGAGAGATTGTGCCAAGCCCCGCAGCCCAAACCCAAATATCACGAGGCATCTCACGCTGAAACCCAGGCACGTTCTTCCCCCTTCACCCATGTCTTTGAGGTCTCCTTACTCTAGCAGATGCAGGAAGTGGAAGTCCAGTTTCCTGTCTCTTCGGAGTGGTCCTCTGTCATGGCTGCTGACTGACCTGTGCCCCCTCCCCCTCCTCACTACTGCTGGCTCCTGGGGCCACCACCCACATTGATGCCACACACACTCCCCGCACCCCCCACCCCGGAAGTCACAGACAAGCTCCCTATGGTAAGATATGTGACCACCAGAGATATCAGGCCGGCCTATCCATGGGTGATTCAGACTTGACCCTTTGGGACCTGTGCCAAGACCTGGGCCCACAGCACTCTGACTTCAGGGGTCCCCACCCCACAGCCTAGCAAATGGATTAAATTGCCCCCCATATCCCGCATCACATATTCTGTCAATGTCGCTTGATGAGTTGAAACACAGTGGACCAACTGACCTGAGGTTATATTTGTATAGCTTTTTATTAATTTGATTTTGCTCTTTTTAGATTCTGGATTTAGTAAATGTCTTTTTCAGGCCTCAAACACTTGGCAGGGCCTTTAAAATCTTATAGATCCAACCCGTCTTTATCATGAGCTGCAGGTAATTCAAGGGTCAACCTTTCTAATCATCTTCCTTCTATCATGACATTGCCACCTCCACATACAGAGACCTTTTCACCTCCCCTCTACTCAAAATGCCAGGTGTCCTCCATTTAATTTTAGGGACATCTCAGCTTCCATCCCAGGATCTGCCCCCTTCTCCCCAGGGATGCTGTATCATGCTGTGCTTAGACGCTCAGTTGTGTCCAATATTTGCCACGCTATGGACTGTAGTCCCGGAGAAGGCAATGGCACCCCACTGCAGTACTCTTGCCTGGAAAATCCCACGGAGGGAGGAGCCTGGTAGGCTGCAGTCCATGGGGTCCCACAGAGTCGGACACGACTGAGCGACTTCACTTTCACTTTTCACTTTCATGCGTTGGAGATGGAAATAGCAACCCACTCCAGTGTTCTTGCCTGGAGAGTCCCAGGGACGGGGGAGCCTGGTGGGCTGCCGTCTATGGGGTGGCACAGAGTCGGACACGACTGAAGTGAGTTAGCAGCAGCAGTAGCAGCAGGACTGCAGTCCACTGTGGATACACGCCCTAAACTCAGGGGTTGGGTCTTCAGGAGACCCCGAGAAAAGGTTGGCTTTCCACCTTGACACTCAGTGATGCCCCAGGACACACAGCGTCCCACGGCACTACCCAGAGCAGGCCTGACCCTCCAGGGTGGCTCACCCGTCTCCTCTGCTGTGACTGGCAGACACTCTACATTCTTCTTCCTGTTGTCTTGTTCATACACATGCACATACATACACACACATCATTCTTATGAATAGAAACAGTCTTCTCCACACTCCCTTCTTAGTTTGCAAGGCTATCTCTCTGGTGACATTTTACAAAGTGGTGTTAGTTTCTTTCTTTCATCTCCTGTCTCCTTGTATGACCCTTTGGGCCTGCTGGGAATAAGAACAGGAGGCCAAGCCTCCTGTCCAGCAACTCAGAGACCAGAGCAGACCTCTGCTCGGAAGGGCCCAGAGTGGTCCTCCGAAGGATGGGGACTGGGCTGAGGAGCCTGAGGCTTGCAGGGCATCTTTCTGCGTCCACCTCCACACACTTTCTTCAGTCTTCCCTCCTCTGGAAGCACTGTTCTTGCTTCAGAAAGGTTGACCCTTGAATTACCTTGAACCTGTGGGGGTCCTGCCTGCCCTGGAGGGTGGACTCTCACTCACTCTGCTCCCCTTGGGACCATCAGGGTCTCCGTGCCACCTTGATGGACACACACCAGGACGCTCTCCTTCCTGACTCTGATCACTGTGAGTGGGAAACCCTGCTGGCACTCTTCTCCCTGGGATGTTGCAATGAATTTGGGATTTGGCTGGGTTCCTGGGACCAGCGCTGTGCTTGCAACAGCCCCTTCCATGCCGTTTCTCGGGCTTCTTTTCTTTTCCTGAGTCCCAGCATGCTTCCTGAGCCCGCGGGGCTAGGTTAGGACAGACCCTTGCGTGCCTGTTCAGTTGTGTGTGACTAGTCCTGGGTGAGTCTGTTTGAGTTCTGCTAGGAACCACCTCTTGCTTGGAAAGCCTGCCTCTCACACCCGTCATCTCCTGGATTCTCTTTACTCAGCAGTAAATCAGGCAGTGCTAACATGTAAATCACGTGAAGAGCAGAGGGTACAAAGAGAACTGACTCTGGGGGATCTTGCCGGATGAGTGACCTTAGGGAGAGGTGGGGAGAGATTGTGCCAAGCCCCGCAGCCCAAACCCAAATATCACGAGGCATCTCACGCTGAAACCCAGGCACGTTCTTCCCCCTTCACCCATGTCTTTGAGGTCTCCTTACTCTAGCAGATGCAGGAAGTGGAAGTCCAGTTTCCTGTCTCTTCGGAGTGGTCCTCTGTCATGGCTGCTGAGTGACCTGTGCCCTCTCCGCCTCCTCACTACTGCTGGCTCCTGGGGCCACCACCCACATTGATGCCTCACACACTCCTAGCACCCCCCACCCCGGAAGTCACAGACAAGCTCCCTATGGTAAGATATGTGACCACCAGAGATATCAGGCCGGCCTATCCATGGGTGATTCAGACTTGACCCTTTGGGACCTGTGCCAAGACCTGGGCCCACAGCACTCTGACTTCAGGGGTCCCCACCCCACAGCCTAGCAAATGGATTAAATTGCCCCCCGTATCCCGCATCACATATTCTGTCAATGTCGCTTGATGAGTTGAAACACAGTGGACCAACTGACCTGAGGTTATATTTTTATAGCTTTTTATTAATTTGATTTTGCTCTTTTTAGATTCTGGATTTAGTAAATGTCTTTTTCAGGCCTCAAACACTTGGCAGGACCTTTAAAGTCTTATAGATCCAACCCGTCTTTATCATGAGCTGCAGGTAATTCAAGGGTCAACCTTTCTAATCATCTTCCTTCTATCATGACATTGCCACCTCCACATACAGAGACCTTTTCACCTCCCCTCTACTCAAAATGCCAGGTGTCCTCCATTTAATTTTAGGGACATCTCAGCTTCCATCCCAGGATCTGCCCCCTTCTCCCCAGGGATGCTGTATCATGCTGTGCTTAGACGCTCAGTTGTGTCCAATATTTGCCACGCTATGGACTGTAGTCCCGGAGAAGGCAATGGCACCCCACTGCAGTACTCTTGCCTGGAAAATCCCACGGAGGGAGGAGCCTGGTAGGCTGCAGTCCATGGGGTCCCACAGAGTCGGACACGACTGAGCGACTTCACTTTCACTTTTCACTTTCATGCGTTGGAGATGGAAATAGCAACCCACTCCAGTGTTCTTGCCTGGAGAGTCCCAGGGACGGGGGAGCCTGGTGGGCTGCCGTCTATGGGGTGGCACAGAGTCGGACACGACTGAAGTGAGTTAGCAGCAGCAGTAGCAGCAGGACTGCAGTCCACTGTGGATACACGCCCTAAACTCAGGGGTTGGGTCTTCAGGAGACCCCGAGAAAAGGTTGGCTTTCCACCTTGACACTCAGTGATGCCCCAGGACACACAGCGTCCCACGGCACTACCCAGAGCAGGCCTGACCCTCCAGGGTGGCTCACCCGTCTCCTCTGCTGTGACTGGCAGACACTCTACATTCTTCTTCCTGTTGTCTTGTTCATACACATGCACATACATACACACACATCATTCTTATGAATAGAAACAGTCTTCTCCACACTCCCTTCTTAGTTTGCAAGGCTATCTCTCTGGTGACATTTTACAAAGTGGTGTTAGTTTCTTTCTTTCATCTCCTGTCTCCTTGTATGACCCTTTGGGCCTGCTGGGAATAAGAACAGGAGGCCAAGCCTCCTGTCCAGCAACTCAGAGACCAGAGCAGACCTCTGCTCGGAAGGGCCCAGAGTGGTCCTCCGAAGGATGGGGACTGGGCTGAGGAGCCTGAGGCTTGCAGGGCATCTTTCTGCGTCCACCTCCACACACTTTCTTCAGTCTTCCCTCCTCTGGAAGCACTGTTCTTGCTTCAGAAAGGTTGACCCTTGAATTACCTTGAACCTGTGGGGGTCCTGCCTGCCCTGGAGGGTGGACTCTCACTCACTCTGCTCCCCTTGGGACCATCAGGGTCTCCGTGCCACCTTGATGGACACACACCAGGACGCTCTCCTTCCTGACTCTGATCACTGTGAGTGGGAAACCCTGCTGGCACTCTTCTCCCTGGGATGTTGCAATGAATTTGGGATTTGGCTGGGTTCCTGGGACCAGCGCTGTGCTTGCAACAGCCCCTTCCATGCCGTTTCTCGGGCTTCTTTTCTTTTCCTGAGTCCCAGCATGCTTCCTGAGCCCGCGGGGCTAGGTTAGGACAGACCCTTGCGTGCCTGTTCAGTTGTGTGTGACTAGTCCTGGGTGAGTCTGTTTGAGTTCTGCTAGGAACCACCTCTTGCTTGGAAAGCCTGCCTCTCACACCCGTCATCTCCTGGATTCTCTTTACTCAGCAGTAAATCAGGCAGTGCTAACATGTAAATCACGTGAAGAGCAGAGGGTACAAAGAGAACTGACTCTGGGGGATCTTGCCGGATGAGTGACCTTAGGGAGAGGTGGGGAGAGATTGTGCCAAGCCCCGCAGCCCAAACCCAAATATCACGAGGCATCTCACGCTGAAACCCAGGCACGTTCTTCCCCCTTCACCCATGTCTTTGAGGTCTCCTTACTCTAGCAGATGCAGGAAGTGGAAGTCCAGTTTCCTGTCTCTTCGGAGTGGTCCTCTGTCATGGCTGCTGAGTGACCTGTGCCCTCTCCGCCTCCTCACTACTGCTGGCTCCTGGGGCCACCACCCACATTGATGCCTCACACACTCCTAGCACCCCCCACCCCGGAAGTCACAGACAAGCTCCCTATGGTAAGATATGTGACCACCAGAGATATCAGGCCGGCCTATCCATGGGTGATTCAGACTTGACCCTTTGGGACCTGTGCCAAGACCTGGGCCCACAGCACTCTGACTTCAGGGGTCCCCACCCCACAGCCTAGCAAATGGATTAAATTGCCCCCCGTATCCCGCATCACATATTCTGTCAATGTCGCTTGATGAGTTGAAACACAGTGGACCAACTGACCTGAGGTTATATTTTTATAGCTTTTTATTAATTTGATTTTGCTCTTTTTAGATTCTGGATTTAGTAAATGTCTTTTTCAGGCCTCAAACACTTGGCAGGACCTTTAAAGTCTTATAGATCCAACCCGTCTTTATCATGAGCTGCAGGTAATTCAAGGGTCAACCTTTCTAATCATCTTCCTTCTATCATGACATTGCCACCTCCACATACAGAGACCTTTTCACCTCCCCTCTACTCAAAATGCCAGGTGTCCTCCATTTAATTTTAGGGACATCTCAGCTTCCATCCCAGGATCTGCCCCCTTCTCCCCAGGGATGCTGTATCATGCTGTGCTTAGACGCTCAGTTGTGTCCAATATTTGCCACGCTATGGACTGTAGTCCCGGAGAAGGCAATGGCACCCCACTGCAGTACTCTTGCCTGGAAAATCCCACGGAGGGAGGAGCCTGGTAGGCTGCAGTCCATGGGGTTGCACAGAGTCGGACACGACTGAAGCGAGTTAGCAGCAGCAGTAGCAGCAGGACTGTAGTCCACTGTGGATACATGCCCTAAACTCAGGGGTTGGGTCTTCAGGAGACCCTGAGAAAAGGTTGGCTTTCCACCTTGACACTCAGTGATGCCCCAGGACACACAGCGTCCCACGGCACTACCCAGAGCAGGCCTGACCCTCCAGGGTGGCTCACCCGTCTCCTCTGCTGTGACTGGCAGACACTCTACATTCTTCTTCCTGTTGTCTTGTTCATACACATGCACATACATACACACACATCATTCTTATGAATAGAAACAGTCTTCTCCACACTCCCTTCTTAATTTGCAAGGCTATCTCTCTGGTGACATTTTACAAAGTGGTGTTAGTTTCTTTCTGTCATCTCCTGTCTCCTTGTATGACCCTTTGGGCCTGCTGGGAATAAGAACAGGAGGCCAAGCCTCCTGTCCAGCAACTCAGAGACCAGAGCAGACCTCTACTCGGAAGGGCCCAGAGTGGTCCTCCGAAGGATGGGGACTGGGCTGAGGAGCCTGGGGCTTGCAGGGCATCTTTCTGCATCCACCTCCACACACTTTCTTCAGTCTTCCCTCCTCTGGAAGCACTGTTCTTGCTTCAGAAAGGTTGACCCTTGAATTACCTTGAACCTGTGGGGGTCCTGCCTGCCCTGGAGGGTGGACTCTCACTCACTCTGCTCCCCTTGGGACCATCAGGGTCTCCGTGCCACCTTGATGGACACACACCAGGACGCTCTCCTTCCTGACTCTGATCACTGTGAGTGGGAAACCCTGCTGGCACTCTTCTCCCTGGGATGTTGCAATGAATTTGGGATTTGGCTGGATTCCTGGGACCAGCCCTGTGCTTGCAACAGCCCCTTCCATGCCGTTTCTCGGGCTTCTTTTCTTTTCCTGAGTCCCGGCATGCTTCCTGAGCCTGCGGGGCTAGGTTAGGACAGGCCCTTGTGTGCCAGTTCAGTTGTGCGTGACTAGTCCTGGGCGAGTAAATTTGAGTTCTGCTAGGACCCACCTCTTGCTTAGAAAGCTTGCCTCTCACACCCGTCATCTCCTGGACTCTCTCTACTCAGCAGTAAATCAGGCAGTGCTAACATGAAAATCAAGAGCCGTATCACATCCTGGACTGATGGGTGGGAGGGCTGGAAGTCACTCCCTGGCTTTCTCACTCATACTCCAGGGCTCTCACCATGTGCTAGCTCCCATGGGGACTTGCACACATGCAGTAGAACACCTAAAGAACATCGATTCTTTTGGGAGAGGAAGCTGGTCAGTGACACTATAATCTGTAACTGTTTAAATCTGTAAACTGTCACTTGCAAAAAAAAAAAAATTAAAATAGTCACTCTTCTATTTTTTTGCTTGTTTGTTTTGGGAAATGCAGCTATTTTTCTTTAATATGCTATTTATCCTAACCCAGAATGGACTTATTCTTATTATCTTAAATCAGTTAATGAGGAAGCATTTTTTAAAGTGATTTTAATTTCTAAAACAGATCATTTTGTTGTTGTTGTTCATTCGCCAAGTCCTTTCCGCTCTTTCTGATCCCATGGACTGTGGCAAGCCAGGCTCCTCTGTCCTCCACTGACTCCTGGAGTTTGCTCAGATTCGTGTTTATTGAGTTGGTAATAATATCTAATAGATCACTTGGGTAGACATATCCCCAATGGGGTTTCCCAGGTGGCACAGTGGTAAAGAATCTGCCTGCCAATGCAGGATATGTGTATTCGATTCCTGGGTCAGGAAGATCCCCTGGAGAAGGAAATGACACCCCACTCCTGTATTCTTGCCTGGGAAATTCCATGGATAGAGCAGCCTGGTGGGCTACATACAGTCCATGAGGTCACAAAAGATTTGGATAGAGCTTAGCAACTAAATGACAACAGCAATGTCCTTATAAAAAAGGGTAAGTCATCAGAGGTTAGAAGGGAACCTGGAGCAGACCATTCCTGAAAGCCTCCAGAAGAAATCCACCTGGCCCATGCCTTGATCTCAGGCATTCAGTCTCCAGAACCCTGGTAGTAAATTTCTGCAGTTTAGGCCACCCACTGTGCAGTCTTTGCTTCAGGGGCCCTCATTGGTGGGAAATTCCCTAAGCCAATGGGAAATTGCTTTCTAAGCCAAGAAAGTGTTCTGCGGTGTCTGGGATCCAATGCTAGAGACATATTTTTGTTTCAAATCCTGGCTGGTTGAGTCACCATCAAATCCCTGTCACCTGCTGCTTTCCCTTTGTTTTATATTTCTACATTCTCTCCCCTTTTACATTTTTCCACTTTCTCTCCTGCCTCTTTTACTCCTCCTATCCTCTTTCCATTCGCAGTGCACAACTTAGAACTTTCACTCCTTGAGATTTTATCTTAAAATTAGTTAGTTATTAGGCTGCCTTGGGTCTTAGTTACAGAATCCATGATCTTTGTTGCACACACTCTCTAGTTGTGGCACGCAGGCCCAGTTGCTCCATGGCATGCCATCTGGACAAACCTAGACAGCGTATTAAAAAGCAGAAGCATCACTTTGCCGACAAAGATTTGTCTAGCCAAAGCTGTGGTTTTCCTAGTAGTCATGTATAGATGTGAGAGTTGGGCCATAAAGAAGTCTGAGTGCCAAAGAATTGCTGCTTTTGAATCGTGGTGCTGGAGAAGACTCTTGAGAGTCCCTTGGACTGCAAGGAGATCAAACCAGTCAATCCTAAAGAAAATCAGTCCTGAATATTCACTGGAAGGACTGATGCTGAAGCTCCAGTACTTTGGCCCCCTGATGGAAAGAGCCAACTCATTAGAAAAGACCCTGATGCAAGGAAAGATTGAAGGCAGAAGAAGGGGGCAGCAGAGGATGAGATGGTTGGATGGCATCACTGACTCAATGGACATGAATTTTAGCAAGATCCGGGAGATAGTAGAGGACAGAGGAGCCTGATGTGCTACAGTCTGTGAAGTCGCAGAGGGTAGGACAAAACTTAGCAACTGAGCAGCAATAACAACAAAGTTATTTGGGATCCTAGTTCCCAGACCAGGGCTCAGGCCCACATCCCTGCATTGCCAGGCAGACTCCCAACTCCTGCACCACTAGGGAAGTCCCCCTTGAGACAATCTGAGGATTTGCTTTTGCCCAGCAGAGGGCTTTTCGGTTCATCCACACAGAACCCGGCTGCCTGATCAGAGCCAGAGGAAGCCCCTCTGAGGGACCTGCCCTGGTGCCCACACTCTCGGATTAGCAGATTAACTCACTAATTCTAGATGGAACCCTCTGTGGCAGATGCGGCAATTCAGGTGCAGAGCAGTGGGTTGTGCTGCTGGGGTCGGAGGAGGGTGAGGAAGGGGAGGCTACAGACTTTAGAATTTCTGTTTTTAACCACAGTCTGAGTGGACGTTGTGGTCTTTGAGCACGTATCTGTTGGGATTATTTTTAAAAATAGTTTAATTTATTTATTTTTGGCTGTGCTGCTGTGTTTGTTGCTGCGGGGCTTTTTATCTCCAGTTGTGGCAGGCGGGGGCGACTCTCTAGTGTTCCGCCGGCTTCTCATCATGGAGGTTTCTCTTGTTGCAGAGTGTGCACTCTAGGGCATGAAGGCTTCAGTAGTTGTGGGATGTGGGATGTGGGATCTTCCCGGGCCAGGGATCAAACCCCGGTCTCCTGTACTGGCAGGTGGACGCTTGACTATGGAGCCACCAGGGAAGCCCTTTGTTGAGATTCTTTTTGTCTTCTGGTATAAAAGAGAGCCCCCAGGCACAGTGGTGAGACCAGGAGAAGTGGGGTGGGAGGAAGGTCAGACTCCGTGCCAGGGTAGCTTTCTGCGTGCCCCCTTGAATCCAGCCATCGCTGTGGTAACCAGGTAACCAGGATTTGGAGTGACCAGCTCTGCTGTGTTGTTCAGATGCCTAAACTTGGCATCTGTTCACCTTGCATTTGGGAATGAGAAAGGTTGACAAGTGGGGAAGCCTTGATAAATATTTGTCCATGGACATGGTCACGGATGCTGCAGAATCCAGGGTGTGGACTGCTCAGGATGGAGGGCTGAAGCTAGCCCCTGGAACCTTCCGAGATGTCCCCCAGTGGGAGTGGGACAGACCCATTTTTAGGGATGCAGAGAAAAACAAAAATAAATCGAGAGGCTCAGGTGAACGCTGGTAAGGGGCCTGGTCATTGCAAGTTAGCCATGTGCTTGAAAGTGGTTAAACATTAATTTAGATTCCTTCATGTAATAGGGCAGTTCAGGGCAAGGCGAGGTAGGCTGGGTCTGTGAAGGGCAGGGATTTGTTGAAGAAAAAAAAATTCTCCCAGAGCTTGGCAGTTTGGAGCCTGTAAATTATTCTTGTTGCTACCTGCCAATTCTCCTGTAGCATGGCTTGCCTTCTTTGGAGAGTTTCCGTGGCGGTTTTCTTCTTAGCACTTTGGGGCTTCACCCTGGGGGACAGGCTGCTGGTGGTCCCTCAGGATGGAAGCCACTGGCTCAGCATGAAGGACATCGTTGAGCATCTCAGTGAGAAAGGGCATGAGATCGTGGTGGTGGTGCCTGAAGTCAACCTGCTCCTCCAAGAGTCCAAGCACTACACAAGGAAAATCCACCCAGTGCCGTTCAACCAGGAGGAGCTGGAAGCCCGTTACCGCTCCTTCGGGAAACACCACTTTTCTCCACGCTGGTTGGTGACTGCCCCTGTGGTGGAGTATAGGAACAACATGATTGTCATCAATATGTACTTTCTCAACTGCCAGAGTCTCCTGAGGCACTCAGACACCCTGCGCTTCCTCCGGGAGAACAAGTTCGACGCCCTGTTCACAGACCCGGCCTTACCTTGCGGGGTGATCCTGGCCGAGTACCTGAACCTGCCCTCCGTGTATCTCTTCAGGGGCTTCCCCTGTGCCCTGGAGAACACTTTCACCAGGACTCCGAGCCCCTTGTCCTACGTCCCCAGGTACTACACTCAGTTCTCAGACCACATGACCTTCCTCCAAAGGGTGGGCAATTTCCTGGTGAACTACCTGGAGAACATTCTGCTCTACGCGCTGTATTCCAAGTACGAAGACCTGGCAGGGGAAGTCCTTGGGAGACAGGTGCACTTGCCGGCCTTGTATCGGAAGGCCTCCATTTGGCTGTTAAGATACGACTTTGTGTTCGAGTATCCCAGACCAGTCATGCCCAACACGGTCCTCATCGGAGGGTCCAGCTGCAAGAAACAGGGCGTCCTGTCTCAGGTGAGTGGCTGGCTTTCTTTCGGGTGGCCCCGTGTCTTCCTGGGGAGACGTGGTTCTTTCGTGTTCTGTCTTCCCTCGAGCATTTGGCTCCAGGGAGTGCTGCCTGAGGAGGAGAGGACAGGCTGAGGTTTTGAATGATGCTGTGGCCTGGAAGGAACACAGGGGTGGTTCATGGCAACAGCAGGAGATATCTTGAGCAAGGTTATCTGGGGGCACTCACAGAATCCTCGAATGAGCCTGAGAAGTTTCCAGTCCAAATCCTCTACTTGTCTGTTGAGGGAACAGGTGAAGCTGGATCAAGAGGACACAGAGCTAAGAGGCTTGTTTGTTGCTGTTGTTTAGTTGGTAAGTCATGTCTGACTCTTTGCCACCCCATGGTCTGTAACTTGCCGGGCTCCTCTGTCCATGCTGGCCCAGGTCCGAATACCTTCTTCCTGTGGCTGAGTCCCTTTGCTGTCCGCCTGAAACTACCACAACATTTTAAATTGGCTATACTGAAATTTAAAATAAAAAGTAAAAAAAAAAAGAAGTACATTCTCCCATCTCTGTGCACTGCCTTTTCCTTGGACCCTAAACCAGGAGTCAGCACAGGATAGCTACTGGACAGAATCTGCCCAGAGCTAAGAATGGTTCTACATTTTTTTTCTGAAGGCATGTTATAAACCACAACAAAGAGTGTGTGACAGCAATGTGTGGGGTATGCTGAGCCTGCATATTTACTATCTGACTCTTTACAGAAAAGGTGTGTTGACCTCTGACCTAAGGCAAGTGTCCCTAGATGCCCTCTTGACATGTGTGGAAGAGGGCCCAGAGCTACTCTGGAAAATAAAAACTTGTGAGTTTCGTGAGATTGTTTGGTTTTGCTTTAATATTTACAACTTTGAAAGACTTCCAATCACTTGTTCACACCGGAATTCTCTTGTAAAGTGATTTTTTTTTTCCTCAGAAAGAAACCCTGAAATAAATCCCAAAGGCCCTCACCACCCTTCTTGAACATCTGCTGATTACTTTAACATGCTAGACAGTTGGCAGCAGCTATGGGAACAGGGCAGGGGCTGATGAGCTTAACTAGACTCGTTTCAGGAAGCACAGAGCATGAACTAGAAATTATGGGTTCTAAGAAATTTTAATTAAGACATTAATAAGCAAAAATGTACGAAGAAACATTTGGCATAAGAAGGGAAGAAAATAGCGTTTTTGTTACCTTGATACCTATCATTTTATTTTTGAAAAAAAAAAAAAAGAGTTGTATTTAGATATTAAAAAACCAGATTATAGTGGATGTACTTTCTGAGCCCCGTGAATCTTTACCTGGTGCTTGACTTACATTTATGTGTGAATTGCAATCCCATTTAACAATAGAGAACATTCTGTACTACAATACATAATTATCAACTTATGTTTGTAAATTACTGGAGGTTCAGTTCGGTTCAGCCCAGTTCAGTTGCTCAGTTGCGTCCGACTCTTTGGGACCCCATGGACTGCAACTCCAGGTCTCCCTGCCCATCGCCAACTCCCGGAGATTACTCAACTCACGTCCATTAAGTGGGTGATGCCATCCAAACATCTCATCCTCTGTTATCCCCTTCTCCTCCTGCCTTCAATCTTTCCCAGCATCAGGGTCTTTTCCAATGAGTCAGTTATCGAATCAGGTGGCCAGAGTATTGGAGTTTCAGCCTCAGCATCAGTGAAGCTGATTCATTCACATTCCATGAATGATCCATTAATTCATTCATCTTCCAGTGAATATTCAGGACTGATTTTCTTTAGGATGGACTGGTTGGAACTCCTTGTTGTCCAAGAGACTCTCAAGAGTCTTCGTCAACACCACAGTTCAAAGCATCAATTCTTCGGTGCTCAGCTTTCTTTATAGTCCAACTCTCACATCCATATATGACCAGTGGAAAAACCATAGTTTTGACTAGATGGACCTTTGTTGGCCAAGTAATGTCTCTGCTTTTGAATATGCTATCTAGATTGGTCATCACTTTCCTTCCAAGGAGTAAGCGTCTTTTAATTTCATGGCTGCAGTCACCATCTGCAGTGATTTTGGAGCCCAGAAAAATAAATTCTGACACTGTTTCCACTGTTTCCCCATCTATTTACCATGAAGTGATGGGACCGGATGCCATGATCTTAGTTTTCTGAATGTTGAGCTTTAAGCCAACTTTTTTACTCTCCTCTTTCACTTTCATCAAGAGGCTCTTTAGTTCTTCACTTTCTGCCATACGGGTGGTGTCATCTGCATATCTGAGGTTATTGATATTTCTCCCAGCAATCTAGATTCCAGTTTGTGCTTCATCCAGCCCAGCGTTTCTCATGATGTCCTCTGCATATAAGTTAAATGAGCAGGGTGACAATATACAGCCTTGACGTACTCCTTTCCCTATTTGGAACCTGTCTGTTGTTCCATGTCCAGTTCTAACTGTTGCTTCCTGACCTTCATACAGGTTTCTCAAGAGGCAGGTCAGGTGGTCTGGTATTCCCATCTCTTTCAGAATTTTCCACAGTTTACTGTGATCAACAGAGTCAAAGATGTGAAGATGGGCTCAATAAAGGACAGAAATGGTATGGACCTAACAGAAGCAGGTCTTCTGTTTTTGGCTCCAAAATCACTGCAGATGGTGACTGCAGCCATGAAATTAAAAGACACTTACTCCTTGGAAGGAAAGTTATGACCAACCTAGACAGCATATTAAAAAGCAGAGACATTACTTTGCCAACAAAGATCCGTCTAGTCAAGGCTATGGTTTTTCCAATAGTCACGTATGGATGTGAGAGTTGGACTATAAAGAAAGCTTAGCACTGAAGAATTGATGTTTTTGAACTGTGGTGTTGGAGAAGACTTTTGAGAGTCCCTTGGACTGCAAGGAGATCCAACTAGTCCATGCTAAAGGAGATCAGTCCTGGGTGTTCATTGGAAGGACTGATATTGAAGCTGAAACTCCAATACTTTGGCCACCTGATGCGAAGAGCTGACTCATTTGAAAAGACCCTGATGCTGGGAAAGATTGAGGGCAGGAGGAAAAGGGGACGACAGAGGGTGAGATGGTTGGATGGCATCACCGACTCGATGGACATGGGTTTGGGTGGACTCCGGGAGTTGGTAATGGACAGGGAGGCCTGGCATGCTGTGGTTCATGGGGTCACAGAGAGTCGGACTGAACGACTGAACTGAACTGAACAGAACACAGTCAAAGGCTTTGGCATAGTCAATAAAGCAGAAGTAGATGTTTTTCTGGAACTTTCTTGTCTTTTTGATGATCCAACGGATGTTGGCAATTTCATCTCTGGTTCCTCTGCCTTTTCTAAATCCAGCTTTAATTACATCTGGAAGTTCACCATTCTCGTACTGTTGAAGCCTGGCTTGGAGAATTTTGAGGATTATTTTATTAGCGTGTGAGATGAGTGCAATTGTGTGGTAGTTTAAACATTCTTTGGCATTGCCTTCCTTTTGAATTGTAATGAAAACTGACCTTTTCCAGTCCTGTGGCCACTGCTGAGTTTTCCAAATTTGCTGGCATATTGAGTGCAGCACTTTCGCAGCATCATCTTTCAGGATTTGAAATAGCTCAACTGGAGTTCCATCACCTCCACCATCTTTGTTTGTAGTGATGCTTCCTAAGGCCCACTGAACTTCACATTCCAGGATGTCTGGCTCTAGGTCAGTGATCACACCATCATGATTATCTGGGTCGAGAAGATCTTTTTTGTATAGTTCTTCTGTGTATTCTTGCCACCTCTTCTTAATATCTTCAGCTTCTGTTAGATCCATACCATTTCTGTCCTTTATTGTGCCCAGAAATCAAAATGGAGTTTCTTTTGACAAATGATCAAACCATTTCAACGCCATACAAAAATGTGCACTGTGGAGTGTTGTTTTGGAAGTCTGTAGCGCTGGTGGCCACACGACCTTGTGAATGTACTTAATTGCAGAGAACTGTTTTCTTTAAATGGTTAGTTTTGTTAGGTGACTTCATCTAAATAAATTATTTAAAAAAGAAGGTACGTGTAGATCAGAAAGAATAAAGGCCTGATTTATAGCTAAAAATAAATTTAAAAACTCTACGATTTCCCTGGTGGTCCTGTGGTTAAGAATCTGCCTTGCAATGCAGGGGACATGGGTTTGATCCCCGGTCGGGGAAGGTTCCACATGCCATGGGGCGACTAAGCCCATGTGCTTCAACTATGGAGCCCACTGTCTCTAGTGCCATGCTCTGCAACAGGACAGGTCACTGTGACGAGGAGCTCACGCACAGCAACTAGCGAGGAGCCCCCACTCTCCGCAACTAAAGAAAGCCTGCTCACAGAATTGAAGACCTAGTACAGCCAGAAGTAATAAATAAATACAAAATATTAAAAAAAAAACAAAACCCAAACTCTCCTTAGCAGGTGAGTAATGTGATCAAACAATACAAAAATACCACACAAATGGCCAATAAAATTTTGAAAACACACTTGACTTCAGAAATAATGCAAGAATTCAAATGAATAAATAACTACATTACACTTGCTTATCAAATCAGCAAGCATGTTTTATAGGTAGCTGTTGGCCTAGCTGAAAATAAATACTCCTGTATTGCTTTCAAAAAGGGGCCAAGTCTTTTGCAAACCAGAGCCGGCTGATCATTCCTTGCATAAAGCTCTACAATCCATGATCTAGGAAAGGGCTCAGGGTAACTGGGGGGCCCCAGCCTCACCACATGAGAGAGCAGGGGATTCCCCTCCCCAGTTGCCCACGTTGGTGTGACTCTGACCACAGCCCCTAGGGCCTCCTCTGCCCAAGGAGTGACTCAGCCACCTCTGAGGGCTTCCCCTTTGTTTCTGCCAAGATGCTTCAGAGAAGCCCGCGGTCGTCTGGCAGGTGGTTTCCATGGGGAAGCCCTCAGAGCCTGGGCAAGGGGGCAGCCCCACGTGTTCTGAAGCCATGTGTCCTGTGCCTGCCCAGGGCCTCAGCTCCACCCTTGTGCACCTCGACACCTGGCCCCAGAGTAGTTCTGCTGCTGGAACATTTCCTCAGGTGCCTTCCCCTCTGCTCACGGGGATTCTGATCCCGACCACCTTCTGGAACACTCTCTCTGTTGTTTCTTCATGCTTCTTAGCTGAGACCAGTCTACCATGGCTAACGTCTTTTCCTTTTGGGAGATTCAGGTCAAACGTCTCCATCTTGGAGAAGACTTTAGCCTTACACTTCATTATTAGAAGGGCCATGGGAGGGACTTCCCTCGGTGGTCCAGTGGATAAGACTCTGCACTCCTGGTGTGATGCAGGAGTTGTGGGTACAATCCCTGGCCAGGGAACTAGATCCCACATGCATGCTGAAACTAAGATCCCTCAAAACCAAAATAAATAAAAGCCACCGACGTGTTTTCTTAGAACAAAGGAGAGCAATCCTAGTGTCTTCCACTTGCAATTCAGAGAGATGCTGAGAGCTGGGAAAAGTGAAAGTTGCTCAGTCATGTCTGACTCTTTGCTACCTTATGGACTATACAGTCCATGGAATTCTCCAGGCTGGAATACTGGAGTGGGTAACCTTTCCCTTCTCCAGGGAAGGACAGGAAAAGAGCTTGGAAAGGACATGTTTCTATTCGTATTTGGTTGTACAGATGATGGAGGCAAGTCTTGGCCAGATCTCAGGCTCTGGGCTCAACACATCTTCTCTGCCCACCTTGCTCATCATGGGGGAAGGAGGGAAGGAACGCTTGGCCCTGGCCCATCATTAGGGAGGGGAGGGCCCAGTCTGCCCTCCCCCACTGGCACCAAGCATTCCTCCTTAGTCCCCATGACCTCAGTAAGGCAAGAGCTGTAAGACTGGGATTTGAACAAGCTGTGTGGTAGAGGCAAGTGGCTTACCTCTGGGTGTTCATATCTCCATCTGTGAAATGGGAACAGTCAGGTAGCCATGGGGTTGAGTGGGTGAAACTCAGTTCACGGGAGAATCTAGAAACCAGTCAGTGCAACTCAAATATGAGAGAGTGACTTTAGGCTGGAATAACAGGAAGGGGGCCAGAGACAGGAGGTCATCCAACTCGTAAAAAGGAAAATGGATGCCTTGAGGAGAGCTGAGGGAGCTGCCCGAGGTCGCAGGCTGCAGCCAGGAGCAGAGGCGTGATGAGAACCCACTTCTTGGCTTCTCCCACCCTGAGGTCCAGCCCTCTTTTTTTCTAATTAGGCAGGAGTTGGAAAGGCTCAGCCTCATGGAGGAAAGAAAGTAACCAAAGGACAAATCAGTGGATCTGGCCAGCTTTCTCCTGGTCTTGTGGCCGTGAACTTTGGCTTCCCCAGTTGAAATGGGCCTGACCAGGCCTGCTTCACCCCCTCACAGGGTTATTTGAGGGTTGGTCGAATGGGCAGTATGTACAGCACTTTGTAATCACCAAAGGAAGCTATGGCCCCCATCCCTGCCTTCCCAGGCCCTTGACTCAATGCAGGCTGAAACTTTCGCTCCAACCAGGGATTGAGCCTGTGCCTCCCTGGCAGTGGAAGTGCCAAGTCTTCATCACTGGACTGCCAGGGAAGTCCCTCTTGCCACATTCTTTGGAGAGCATTTCCCCCCCACAGAAAACCAGATTCCAATTTCTCTTGGACTAGTTTTCTGTTCCTAAATTTTCTCCTGTTGTGTTCTGGAGTCATTTAGATAGTGGTTCTCAAACAGGGGTGATTTTGTCCCCCAGGGAGCAATGTCTGGAGGCATTCTGTAGGGTCATAATTGGGGGATAACATAGGCTTCCCTAATGGCTCAGTGGGTAAAGAATCCACCTACGGTGCAGGAGACACAGGAGATGAGGGTTCAGTCCCTGGGTCGGGAAGATGCCCTGGAGAAGGAAATGGCAACCCACTCCAGTATCCTCGCCTGGAGAATCCCGTGGACAGAGGAGCCTGGTGGGCTACAGTCCATGGGGGCACAGAGTTGGCCATGACTGAGCGAGTAAACCACCACCATCGTCATCTGCTAGGAAAAGGCCAGGGTTGCTATTAGAAATCCCACAAAGCACAAGAAGTATACCCATCCACCCTCTCCCAACAAAGAATCATCTGAGCCCAGAACAGTATAAGTGCTGAAGCTGAGAGACACTGATCTGAACAAATTCCAAGTGAGCATCAGTGACTTCTTCCCACAGGACCCCCCGCTAGGTGGTGAGGGGGTGGAAAAGGTGCTCTGCTCACCCTCTGAACTCATCTTGTCTCCTGACAGGGGTCTCTACAAGTAATACTCACTCGGGCTTGCAGGTTGAACTGAGGATTAACTTTTAGGCAAGTCAAGGGAACAAAAACTCCAAAACGCCAAGTCATTCTTAACAGGCAATTTAAAAAATCTAAGACTTGAGCCAATGTCTACAGTGCCTTCAGCAGGTTGGTTCTCTTTCAAAATTCTGTGTTTATCTTTATGCTTAGTTATCTCAGAGATTAACAGACATGCAGTAATTTTGGCATCACTGTTTATGTTAATAAGTAATTTCTAAGGAGTGGCTAAGTACTAGAATGAGTCAGGGTTAAAAAAGAAAGCATTCAGTGGGAATGTCTGAAATATAAGAAACTTGGTTGGCTAGTAATTTAGATAATTCTAGGAGAAAGATAAAGTGGGTTTAAAAAAGAAAAGTTACTGAGTTGCAATTTATAAGCCATACAGTGTGAAAGTCGCTCAGTTGTGTCCAACTCCTTGTGACCCCATGGACTATACAGTCCATGGAATTCTCCAGGCCAGGATACTGGGATGGGTAGCCTTTCCCTTCTCCAGGGGATCTTCCCAACAAAGGGATCGAATCCAGTCTCCCATATTGTAGGCGGATTCTTTACCAGCTGAGCCACCAGGGAAGCCCTAAGCCATACAAGTCCTCTTTAAAATTTACAATTTGATGGATTTGGAGTACATTTGTAGATTTGTGCAACCATCAGCCCAGCTAATCTTAGAATGTTTTCAATCACCCTCAGAATACAGCCTTTTTTTTTTTTGATGTGAACCATTTTTAAAGTCTTTTATACAACTTGTTATGATGTCGTTTCTATTTTATGTTTGGGTTTTTTGGCTGCAAGACATATGGGATCTTAGCTCCTCAACCAGGAATTGAACCAGCTCCCCTTTGCATCGAACAGTGGTCTTAACCAGTGGACCTCCAAGAAGTCCTCAGAATACTCTTTAGCATCAACAGCCATTCCTCAATCTCCCCTCTCCCTAGCCCTTGGCAACCGTCCTTTTCTGTCTCCATGGATCTGTTTATTCTGATCATTTAATACAAATGGAATATGTAATATGATTATGTGGTTGATTTTTTTTCACACAGCACATCCTCCAGGTCCATCCATGCTGTGGCATTACTTCTTACTGCAGAATAATATTTTGTTCTAGGGCTTCTCTGGTGGGTCAGATGGTAAAGAGTCTGCAATGCAGGAGGCTTGGGTTGGACCCCGATACACTGTAGTCTGTGTGTGTACTTGTCAGACCTCTGCCTTATTTTACTTTTTGGCTCTTATGAATACTGTTGCTGCGAACATTTGATCACAAGTTTTGTGTGGACATGTGCTTTCACTTCTCTTGGGTATATACGCAGGAGAAGAATTGCTGGGTTGTATGGTAACTATAGGTTTCACCTTGGTTGTTTGTTGTTCAGTCTCCAAATAGTGTTTGACTCTGAGACTACATGGACTGTAGCCCCCCAAGCTCCTCCGTCCATGGGATTCTCCAGATAAGAATACTGGAGTGGGTTGCCATACCCTTCTCCAGGGAATCTTTCCCATCCAGGGATCAAATCCAGGTCTCTAGCACTGGCAGGTGGATCCTTTACCACTGAGGCACCAGGGAAGCATATTTCATCTTTGCTGTGCTTAGTCACTCAGTCGTGTCCGACTCTGTGCAGCCCCATGGACTGTAGCCCTCCAGGCTCCTCTGTCCATGGGGATTCTCTAGGCAAGAATACTGGAATGGGTTGCCGTGCCCTTCTCCAGGGGATCTTCCCGACCCAGGGGTTGAACCCAGGTCTCCTGCAATGCAGGAGGATAATTTTACTGTCTGAGCCACCAGGGAAGCCCAAGAATACTGGAGTGGGTAGCTTATCCCTGCTGGTGAAATAAACATATAGTAAAAATGACCGTTTTAAAGGGTGCGGTTCGGTGGCACTTAGTACATCGTCAGTGTTGTACACCCTCACCGCTATCTAGTTGCAGAATGTTTTCATCACCCCAAAGGGAAACCTTTTCCTCATTAAGCAGTCACTCCCCACACCCTCCTCCCCACAGCCTTTCAGTTCAGTTCCATCACTCCTTCATGTCCGACTCTTTGCCATCTCATGGACTGCTGCACACCAGGCCTCCCTGTCCATCACCAACTCCCAGAGTCCACCCAAACCCATGTCCTTTGAGTCGGTGATGCCATCCAACCGTCTCATCCTCTGTCGTTCCCTTCTCCTCCTGCCCTCAATCTTTCCCAGTGTAAGGGTCTTTTCCAATGAGTCAGCTCTTCGCATCAGGCGGCCAAATTATTGAAGTTTCAGCTTCAACATCAGTCCTTCCAATGAATATTCAGGACTGATTTCCTTTAGGATGGACTGGTTGGATCTCCTTGCAGTCCAAGGGACTCTCAAGAGTCTTTTCCAACACCACAGTTCAAAAGCATCAATTTTTCTGCACTCAGCTTTCTTTATAGTCCAACTCTCATATACATACATGACCTCTGGAAAAACCATAGCCTTGACTAGACGGACCTTTGTTGGCAAAGTAATGTCTCTGCTTTTTAATATGCTATCTAGGTTGGTCATAACTTTCCTTCCAAGGAGTAAGCGTCTTTTAATTTCTGGATGCAGTCACCATCTGCAGTGATTTTGGAGCCCAGAAAAATAAAGTCAGCCACTGTTTCCACTGTTTTCCCCATCTATTTGCCATGAAGTGATAGGACCGGATGCCATGATCTTAGTTTTCTGAATGTTGAGCTTTAAGCCAACTTTTTTACTCTCCTCTTTCACTTTCATCAAGAGGCTCTTTAGTTCTTCTTCACTTTCTGCCATAAGGGTGGTGTCATCTGCATATCTGAGGCTACTGATATTTCTCCTAGCAATCTTGATTCCAGCTTGTGCTTCATCCAGCCCAGCGTTTCTCATGATGTCCTCTGCATATAAGTTAAATGAGCAGGGTGACAATATACAGCCTTGATGTATTCATTTTCCTATTTGGAACCAGTCTGTTGTTCCATGTCCAGTTCTAACTGTTGCTTCCTGACCTTCATACAGGTTTCTCAAGAGGCAGTTCAAGTGGTCTGAATTCCCAATCTCTTTCTTTGGGACTGGAATGAAAAATGACCTTTTCCAGTCCTGTGGCCACTGCTGCGTTTTCCAAATTTGCTGACATATTGAGTGCAGCACTTTTGCAGCATCATCTTTCAGGATTTGAAATAGCTCAACTGGAATTCCATCACCTCCACTAGCTTTGTTTGTAGAGATGCTTCCTAAGGCCCACTTGACTTCACATTCCAGGATGTCTGGCTCTAGGTGAGTGATCACACCATCGTGATTATCTGGGTTATGAAGATCTTTTTTGTACAGTTCTTCTGTGTATTCTTGCCACCTCTTCTTAATATCTTCTGCTTCTGTTAGGTTCCTACCATTTCTGTCCTTTATTGAGCCCATCTTTGCATGAAATGTTCCCTTGGTGTCTCTAATTTTCCTGAAGAGATCTCTAGTCTTTCCCATTCTATTGGTTTCCTCTATTTCTTTGCATTGATCGCTGAGGAAGGCTTTCTTACCTCTTCTTGCTATTCTTTGAAACTCTGCATTCAGATGCTTCTATCTTTCCTTTTCTCTTTTGCTTTTCACTTCTCTTCTTTTCACAGCTATTTGTAAGGCCTCCTCGGACAGCCATTTTGCTTTTTTGCATTTCTTTTCCGTGGGGATGATCTTGATCCCTGTCTCCTGCACAATGTCACGAACCTCTGTCCATAGATCATCAGGCACTCTGTCTATCAGATCTAGTCCCTTAAATCTATTTCTCACTTCCACTGTATCGTCATAAGGGATTTGATTTAGGTCATACCTGAATGGTCTAGTGGTTTTCTCTACTTTCTTCAATTTCAGTCTGAATTTGGCAATAAGGAATTCATGATCTGAGCCACAGTCAGCTCCCAGTCTTGTTTTTTCTGACTGTATAGAACTTCTCCATCTTTGGCTGCAAAGAATATAATCAATCTGATTTCGATGTTGGCCGCCTGGTGATGTCCATGTATAGAGTCTTCTCTTGTGTTGTTTGAAGAGGGTGTTTGCTATGACTACACCTTTGGCAACCACTAATCCACTTTCTGTCTCTATGGATTTGCGTATTCTGAATATTTCATAGAAATGGAATTATGAAATAGGTGGCCTTTTTGTATCTGACTTCTTTACCTAGCTTAATGTTCCAAGGTTCATCCACATGAAATCAGTACTTTTTTTTATGACTGAATCGGATTCCACTGTATGTGTGAACCACATTTTGCTTATCTGTTCATCAGTTGATGGTTGTTTGGGCTTCTACTTTTTGCTGTTGTGAACAGCGCTGCTATGAACATTTGTGTTCCAGTCTGAACATGCTATTTCAGCTCTTCTGCATGTACGCCCAGGAGTGTTGGATTATGCAGTGAACATGCTATTTCAGCTCTTCTGCATGCACACCCAGGAGTGTTGGATTATACAGTGAACATGCTATTTCAGCTCTTCTGCATGCACACCCAGGAGTGTTGGATTGTACAGTGAACATGCTATTTCAGCTCTTCTGCATGCACACCCAGGAGTGTTGGATTATGCAGTGATTCTACGCTTAACTCACTGAGAAGCTGTCCAAGCGTCTCCCACAGTGGCACTGTTTTGTTTACGTCTGGCAATGCATGCCTGCTCTGGAGATCTACTCACTGTATAGCATGCTTAACTAGCGAGTTGATGACCCTGTATATATACTTGAAAGTTTCTGGGAATTCTTTGGCGGTCCAGTGGTTAAAACTCTGCACTTCCACCGCAGGAGGTCTGGATTCAATCCCTGGTCAGGGAACGAAGATCATGAAAGCGGTGCAGTGTGGCCAAAAAGAAAAGTTCCTAAGAGAGTAGATATTAAATATTCTCACCACCAAAAGAAATGGTAATTATGTGATGTGATGAAGGTGTCAGCTAACCCTACTGGGGTCATCATGTTGTAATACAGACATCATGTATTAAATCATCATGTTGTATACCTTATACTTGCACATGAGTAGCTGAGATTTATCTGTTGAGTGCTTACTGCGTGCCAAGAACAATTCAGGGCACTTTTCATGGATATTCCTCACTGCCTAGATCCTCCTGCTGGAGGTATTTTTCATTCAGCACTTTCTGTAAGCTCTCTCCCTGGTGGTTCACCTAGGTTCATTTCCCTCCTTATACCTGCACTGTGTGAGTAAGCCCCTGTTCACTTAGCCCTGTTCCTACTGATGAGCATTTAAGTTGTCCCTTTTCCTTTGCAACATTAAAATATATAGTTTAGTAATTCAATTAATTTATTTATTGGACTTTGCTGGGTCTCTGTTGCTGTGTGGGCTTTTCCCTAGTTGCAGCGTGCAGGCTTCTCATTGCAGCAGCTTCTCTTGTTGCTGAGCACAGGCTCTAGAGCGCTCAGGCTGCAGTGGTTGCAGCACGCGGATTCCTCAGTTGCGGCTCCAGGCTCTAGAGCAAGGCTCAGTAGCTGTGGCACATGGGCTTAGTTGTCCCGTGGCATGTGGGATCCTCCTGGACCAGGGACTGAATCCGTGTCTCCTGCATTGACAGATGGATTCTTTACCACTGAGCCACCAGGGAAGCCTTAAAATGTGTTTTAAAGTCCCCCAAATCTGGGTCTCCCCCAGAGTCTTGCCTTCTCTACCTCCCACAAATGCACCATGCAAGTTACTCCAAAGTTCAGTCCACTATCTCGGCTAGGAGATCTCGCCTCCCAGGACAGACCCATGGACACGGCAGGACCCATGTCGCAGCACAGACCACCTGCCCATTCTCACTGGGCACCACCTCCCCAGGAGAGTGACCCTGTCTTGGGCATCTTTGTACACCTAGTCAGTGCCTGGCAAGGGGAAGGCAGTGAATACACTCTTGAGGCTGTTTGAACACCAGACTATGTACTGTTCCCACATTCTCTCAAGTTTCCAGCCCTTTGCTTAAGTTGGATCCTCTGCCTGTAATCTGTCCTTCTCCAAGCAAGTCCTTTCATCTGTGTATCCTTAACAGTTGATTCATTCATGTTTTAGTAGGCCACTTCCTGTTGCATGTACATGATTTATGTTTATTTTCCCCTAAAGGCAAAGATTAGATCTTGTGTTCCTCCACAGGCTTATTTGTGGTATGAAGTGAATGCAAAAGTGTCTGTGACAAATAACGTACATTTTTAAATTTCCGAAAACTAGAAAATAGAACACACAGAACAGTACATCAAATATATACGCACATGTTAGTAGAAAAATACAGATTGAGTATCCTGTAAGTTTCACTGAAGTCAAGAAACAGTGAAAGGAAGGCAGGGTAAAGAAACTGCCTGCCATGCAGAAGACTCAGCTTTGACCCCTGCGTAGGGAAGATCCCTGGAGGAGGAAATGGCAACCTACTCTAGTATTCCTGCTGGAGAATCCCATGGAAAGAGGAACCCGGTGGGCTACAGTCCATGAGGTTGCAAGTCAGACATGACTCAGCAAGTAAACCACCACCATCAAGAAACAGTGCCCTGCCAGTGTACAGACACCTACCCTGGGTACCAGCTCCCCCACCATAGCTGTTCTATCCTTGTTCTGACCTCTGTGATGGTCATTTCTTTGTCTTTATTTATGGTTTTGTTATCCAACTGTGCATCACTAAGTAATATAGGTGAGTTTTACTTGCTTGAGTCTTCTATTTACATAGACACATACTGGATTTTTTCTCACTTCTTTTGTTCAACTTTATGTATGAGAGATTCATGTCACATGTTCTTTCAAGTTGTAGTCTGTTCATTTTAAGTACTGAAGAGTGGTCCGATGTATGAATACACCACAAGTCTACTCTGATCCATTCTGCCGCTGATGGGCGTTGGGTTGTATCCAGCTTTTGACTACCGTGGACAGTGGTGCAATGGACTTTCTTGAGCTCCAAAATCACTTTGGACAGTAACACAGGTTGTGTCTCAGAGCAGCTTGCAGAGCCCCTCCTGAAGTCCAGGGGAGACTGCTAGGATGAGTCACTTCCTAATGACTTTCTACAGTGGACACAATGAAGATGCTTTCAACTTGTCATAGATCTATTATCATATAGATTTCTCTGTGCCCTAATTGAGTTTCTTTCAAGAAAATATGAGTGAGCATTAAATAGGAATGTCCCCAGTTCAGTTCAGTCGCTCAGTCCTGTCTGACTCTGTGACCCCATGGACTAAAGCACGCCAGGCCTCCCTGTCCATCACCAATCCCCGGAATTTACTCAAACTCATGTCCATGAGTTGGTGATGCCATCAACCGTCTCATCCTCTGTCATCCCCTTCTCCTCCTGCCTTCAATCTTTCCTAGCATCAGGGGCTTTTCCATTGAATCAGCTCTTTGCATCAGGTGGCCAAAATATTGGAGTTTCAGCTTCAACATCAGTCCTTCCAATGAATATTCAGGACTGATTTCCTTTAGGATGGATTGGTTGGATATCCTTGCAGTCCAAGGAACTCTCAAGAGTTTTCTCCAACACCACAGTTCAAAAGCATCAATTCTTTGGTGCTCAGCTTTCTTTATAGTCCAACTCTCACATGCATACATGACCACTGGGAAAACCATAGCTTTGACTAAACGGACCTTTATTGGCAAAGTAATATCTCTGCTTTATAATATGCTGTCTAGGTTGGTGATAACTTTCCTTCCAAGGAGTAAGCGTCTTTTAATTTCTGGCTGCAGTTACCATCTGCAGTGATTTTGGAGCCCCCCAAAATAAAGTCTGTCACTGTTTCCCCATCTATTTGCCATGAAGTGATGGGACCGGATGCCATGATCTTAGTTTTCTGAATGTTGAGCTTTAAGCCAACTTTTTCACTCTCTTTCACTTTCATCAAGAAGCTTTTTAGTTCTTCTTCACTTTCTGCCATAAGGGTGGTGTCATCTGCATATCTGAGGTTATTGATATTTCTCCCGGCAATCTTGATTCCAGCCTGTGCTTCTTCCAGCCCAGTGTTTCTCATGATGTACTCTGCATAGAAGTTAAATAAGCAGGGTGAAAATATACAGCCTTGACATACTCCTTTTCCTATTTGGAACCAGTCTGTTGTCCCTTGTCCAGTTCTAACTGTTGCTTCCTGATCTGCATACAGGTTTCTCAAGAGGCAAGGCAGGTGGTCTGGTATTCCCATCTCCTTCAGAATTTTCCACAGTTTACTGTGATCCACAGAGTCAAAGTCTTTGGCATAGTCAATAAAGCAGAAATAGATGTTTTTCTGGAACTCTCTTGCTTTTTCGATGATCCAGTGGATGTTGACAATTTGATCTCTGGCTGCTTTGCCTTTTCTAAATCCAGCTTGAACATCTGGAAGTTTATGGTTCATGTATTGCTGAAGCCTGGCTTGGAGAATTTTGAGCATTACTTTACTAGCGTGTGAGATGAGTGCAATTGTGCAGTAGTTTGAGCATTCTTTGGCATTGCCTTTCTTTGGGATTGGAATGAAACTGACCTTTTCCAGGCCTGTGGCCACCACTGAGTTTTCCAAATATAAATGTCCCCAGGGAAGGATAATCCATCAGCTTTTAAGGTAATCATGTGGGGGCTTATAAGTGTTTGGTTTTTAAAGTCTCTGACTTTTGTTCTCCATTAGGGATTTTTTTTCCCCCTTCTGTGATGCTCATAGATAGTTTTAAATTTAAACTTAAAATTAAAAATATTCACCGGCATCTGAAAGAAATACTATTAGCTATGGGGTTTTTTTCTGTTAATGTTTTCCATGGTAAATTTTGATCTTCATCAGCTCAGGAAAGTTAAACACTTTTGCAATTGCATCATATCTTTTCAATTTTTAAAAAAAATTAATGTCACTGAGGTATTATTTACATGCAGTAGTGTAGCTTATTATAGAGTAGTGTGAGTGCTCAGTCTTTGCACCAGGCTCCTCTGCCCATGGAATTTTCCAGGCAAGAATACTAGAGTGGTTTGCCACTTCCCACTCCAGGGATTGAACCTGTGTCTCTTGCGTCTCCTGCATTGGCAGGCAGATTCTTTACCACTGTGCCACTTGGGAAGCCCTTGCTGTGGTAAAATGCACCATTTCCCCTTGTACATTTCTGGGTTATAACAATTGTGTATACCCATGTAGCTATCACCACAGTCAAGACACGGGACACTTTCATCATGAGAAAGTCAGTTCCTAGGTAGGTTGATAAGAAGTCCAGGGTCTCCGAGTTGGATAAAGGGGCCTGGAGCCCTTGAGAAGGAGAACGGGGTCTGGGGCTCTCAAGGAGATAAGGACAAATGTTGTCCTCTACTTTGCTTTGTCCTAGTCAATATAATAATGTATCTGGCTTGAGGACATGTATCTCCTTAACAAGAACCTAATCCTGTCATCTTAAAATGTATATTATGGGAGTGGGTCTGGTAAGATCTTTCTATTGTTAGTTCTAATCTTGTTAATTTAAGATGTATGTTGTGGCAGTGGGCCTGAAAAAAGTATATAAGGCCTTGATAAGCCTAGCACTCTCTCTCCCCCTTCTGATGTCTATGTCAGAAGCTTTCTCTGTTCCATTTTATACTTTAATAAAACTCTGCTACACAAAAGCTCTTGAGTGATTAGGTCCCTGGTCCTGAAGCTAAATCTTCTTCTTCGGAGCTCATGAATCCAACATTGTTCATTGAAAGCTATCAGTCACTTCAGTAACTGGCCTTGTCTTTTATCCTGGTCAACCGACACCTTCCCTAAGCCTTAGGCAACCCCTGATCCTATACCCATCACTGAGATTACAATGCACTTTCTAGAGTTTCATCTGAATAAAATTATACAAATATGAATGGAAAAAAGCTGCTATGAATATTTGAGTACGTGTGTTTTTGTGAATAAATTGTTTTGTATTTCTTGGGTAAATACTTAGGAGTAGGATTGCTGGGTCATATGGTAGGTGTATGTATAACTTTATGAGAAACAGCCAAACTATTTTGTAAAGCAGTAGTAAAATATAAAACTATTTTATAATCCTGCCCCTCCACTCTTGGCGACACTTGCTATTGTCAGTTTTTTATATTTTAACCACTCTTGTGGGAATGTGGAATTTCATCCCAGTTTTAATTTGTATTTCCCTCTTTCCTTCTTTCCTCCCTTTCCTTCCTCCCTCCCATCCTCTGTGTTCCTTCCTGCCTGCCCTCCCTCCTTCATTCATTCCATCCTATTTTGGCCATGCTGCATGGGTGGCAGGATCTTAGTTCCCCAACCAGGGTTTGAATCTGGGCCACAGCTGTGAAGGCTACAAATCCTAACAGCTGGGCTGCCAGAGAACTCCTCATTTGCATTTCCTCATGACCAATAACATCTTTCCACGTGCTTTTTGATCACATGCATACCTTTCTTTCACACAACTGTCCCTTCACGGTTGTGAATCTGTACTCATCATCTGTGCTCTTCTGCTCATTTTTATTGGGGTGTTTGTCTTCTTATTTTTGAGTCACAAGTGTTCTTTATCCATTCTGTATACAAGTCCTTCATCAGATACATATCTTGCTGATGCTTTCTCCTAGTGTCTGGTCTACACTTTTGTATTTTTTAATAAGTATCTTTCGAAGAGCAGACTTTTGATAAAGTCTGATGAATCGAGTTTTTAATAGTCTGTACTTTTGTGTCCTAAGAAATCTTTGCCTACTCTGAGGTGTGAAGATTTGGTCTTAGGTTTCCTTCAAAAAAGTTGATGGTAACCCACTCCAGTATTCTTGCCTGGAGAATCCCCATGGACAGAGGAGCCTGGCAGACTGTAGTCCCTGGGGTTGCAAAGAGTCAGACACAACTGAGTGACTAAGCACAAGGTGTGAGGATTTGGTCCTATGTTTCCTTCAAAAAGTTTAATATAATAGTTTTATGTTTAGGTTTATGAGATTGGAAGTGCGGGAACACCATCTCTCAGGGGTCATGCTCGAGAAATGTCCTTTTCTATTTTTGGACTTTTTTGGGGGTGACCTCACGCACACCCCTGGCTTCAGTCTCCACCATATGCTGAGGGTTCCAAGTCCATCTGTGCAGTTGAGACCCTCCTCTGCTCCAGACCCATGGAGCCAACTACCTTGGACATATCCTTCTGGTGTTTCATAGGCACCAGGAAGGCATGCTCCTCCCTCCCCATAGCCCTGCTTTTCCCAAGCATTGCCTCCATCTCTGTGAAGGTACCAGCATCCTCCATGGGTCCCACTCTCCCCAGGGCCTCTGAGTTCAAGAAGTGCCAACAGAGATCAGATGACGCTAGTGTCTACACAAAATGCAACCGAGTTAATTTAGAATGGGAGTTGTGGTGGCAGGACTCAGTTGTGCCCTACTTTTTTCGACTCCATGGACTGTAGTCCACCAACTCCTCTGTCCATGAGATTTCCCAGGTGAGAATACTGGAGTGGAGAGCCATTTCCTACTCCAGGGGATCTTCCCAAGCCAGGGATCAAAGCTGCATTTTCTGCACTGGCAGCTGGATTCTTTACCACTGCACCACCTAGAATGGGGGAGAGAACCCTTAAACGTGACAAGATGTGCCTGCCCCCATCATATACTCACAGTCATTTTAATGGGTTTGGGGGACTAGTTCAGGGGCTGAAACATTTCACCCATAGCTAAGAAACCCTTTTTAGTGCCCTGTCTATGCACAGCTCCCAAATCCAAACCATCCTTTTTTGGGTGATGCAGGATGCCCTCAGCAGCCCTGCCTCTGCCTTCTCTGGGCCCATCCTTTACGCACTGCCGTAGGAACCTGGAATGTTAGGCCCATGAATCTAGGTAAATTGGAAGAGGTCAAACAGGAGATGGCAAGAGTGAACACTGACATTTTAGGAATCAACGAACTAAATGGACTGGAATGGGTGAATTTAACTCAGATGACCATTGTATCTACTACTATGGGAAAGAATCCCTTAGAAGAAATGGAGTAGCCCTCATAGTCAACAAAGAGTCCAAAATGCAGTACTTGGATGTGATCTCAAAAATGACAGAATGATCTCTATTCGTTTTCAAGGCAAACTATTCAATATCACAGTAATCCAAGTCTATGCCCCGACCAGTACCGCTGAAGAAGCTGAAGTTGAATGGTTCTATGAAGACCTACAAGACCTTCTAGAACTAACACCCCCAAAAGATGTCCTTTTCATTATAGGGGACTGGCATGCAAAAGTAGGAAGTCAAGAAATACCTGGAGTAACAGGCAAGTTTGGCCTTGGAGTACAGAATGAAGCAGGGCAAAGGCTGATAGAATTTTGCCAAGAGAATGCACTGGTCATAGCAAACACCCTCTTCCAACAACACAAGAGAAGACTCTACACATGGACATCACCAAATGGTCAACACCGAAATCAGATTGATTATATTCTTTGCAGTCAAAGATGGAGAAGCTCTATACAGGCAGGAAAAACAAGACCAGGAGCTGATTATGGCTCAGATGATGAACGCCTTATTGCCAAATTCAGACTCAAATTGCAGAAAGTAGGGAAAACCACTAGAGCATTCAAGTATGACCTAAATCAAATCCCTTATGATTATACAGTGGAAGTGACAAATAGATTCAAGGGATTAGATCTGATAGAGTGCCTGAAAAGATGTCCTTTTGAACTATTGACGGAAGTTCATGACATTGTACAAGAGGCAGGGATCAAGATCATTCCCAAGAAAAAGAAATGCAAAAGGCAAAATGGTTGTCTGAGGAGGCCTTACAAATAGCTGAGAAAAGAAGAGGAGCAAAAAGCAAAGGAAAGATGTACTCTTTGAATCTAGCGTTCCAAAGAATAGCAAGGAGAGATAAGAAAGACTTCCTCAGTGATCAGTGCAAAGAAATAGAGAAAAACAACAGAATGAGAAAGACTAGAGATCTCTTCGGAGAAGGCAGTGGCACCCCACTCCAGTACTCTTGCCTGGAAAATCCCATGGACGGAGGAGCCTGGTGGGCTACAGTACATGGGGTCGCTAAGAGTCGGACACGACTGAGCAACTTCACTTTCACTTTTCACTTTCATGCATTGGAGAAGGAAATGGCAACCCACTCCAGTGTTCTTGCCTGGAGAATCCCAGGGACGGGGAGCCTGGTGGGCTGCTGTCTCTGGGGTCGCACAGAGTTGGACATGACTGAAGCGACTTAGCAGCAGCAGCAGCAGCAGCAGCAGAGATCTCTTCAAGAAAATTAGAGATATCAAGGAAACACTTCATGCAAAGATGGGCTCAATAAAGGACAGAAATGGTATGGACCTAACAGAAATAGAAGATATTAAGAAGAGGTGGCAAGAATACACAGAAGAATTATACAGAAAATATCTTAATCACCCAGATAACCACGATGGTGTAATCACCAACCTAGAGCCAGACATCCTGGAATGTGAAGTCAAGTGGGCCTTAGGAAGCATCACTACAAACAAAGCTAGTAGAAGGTATGGAATTCCAGTTGAGCTATTTCAAATCCTAAAAGTTGATGCTGTGAAAGTGCTGCACTCAATATGCCAGCAATTTGGAAAACTCAGCAGTGGCCACAGGACTGGAAAAGGCTAGCTTTCATTCCAATTCCAAAGAAAGGCAATGCCAAAGAATGCTCAAACTATCACACAATTGCACTCATCTCACACACTAGTCAAGTAATGCTCAAAATTCTCCAAGTCAGGCTTCAACAATACGTGAACCGTGAACTTCCAGTTGTTCACGCTGGTTTTAGAAAAGGCAGAGGAACCAGAGATCAAATTGCCAACAATCGTTGAATCATCAAAAAAGCAAGAGAGTTCCAGAAAAACATCTATTTCTGCTTTATTGACTATGCCAAAGCCTTTGACTGTGTGGACCAGAACAAACTGTGGGAAATTCTTCAAGAGATGGGAATACCAGGCCACCTGACCTACCTCTTGAGAAACCTGTATGCAGGTCAGGAAGCAAGAGTTAGAACTGGACATGGAACAATGGACTGGTTCCAAATAGGGAAAGGAGTATGTCAAAGCTGTATATTGTCACCCTGCTTATTTAACTTATATGCAGAGTACATCATGAGAAATGCTGGGCTGGAGGAAGTACAAGCTGGAATCAAGATTGCTGGGAGAAATATCAATAACCTCAGATATGCAGATGACACCACCCTTGTGGCAGAAAGTGAAGAAGAACTAAAGAGCCTCTTGATGAAAGTGAAAGAGGAGAGTAAAAAAGTTGGCTTAAAGCTCAACATTCAGAAAACTAAGATCATGGCATCTGGTCCCATCACTTCATGGCAAACAGATGTGGAAACTGTGACAGGCTTTATTTTTCTGGGCTCCAAAATCACTGCACATGGTGACTGCAGCCATGAAATTAAAATACGTTTACTCCTTGGAAGAAAAGCTATGACCAACCTAGATAGCATAATAAAAAGCAGAGATATTACTTTGCCAAAAAAGGTCCGTGTAGTCAAAGCTATAGTTTTTTGAGTAGTCATGTATGGATGGGAGAGTTGGACTATATATAAAGCTGAGCACCGAAGAATTGATGCTTTTGAATTGCGGTGTTGGAGAAGATTCTTGAGAGTCCTTTGGACTGCAAGGAGATTCAACCAGTCCATCCTAAAGGAGATCAGTCCTGGGTGTTCACTGGAAGGACTGATGCTGAAGTTGAAGCTTCAATACTTTGGCCACCTGATGCGAAGAGCTGACTCATTTAAAAAGACCCTGTTGCTGGGAAAGATTGAAAGCAGAAGAAGGAGATGACAGAGGATGCGATGGCTGGATGGCATCACCGATTCAATGATTAGTTTGAGTAAACTCTGGGAGCCCTGGCGTTGCAGTCAGAGCCGGCTAAGCGACTGACCTGAACTGAACTGAACGTTTGCTGTGACCGCCCCCTGCTGGAATAATTCCCGTACTGCCTCTCAATCGACTCAGTCCCCAAGATGACTTCAACTGGGATACAGGCCTTCACCTCACACAAACAGCCTCTGAGGAGGACCCCTAGGGTCCAGGCTGACCCCTCTGAATTATTCCCCACTTCTCTGCAAAAGGGATTCTTAAAAAGCACATACTTGGCCACACCGACTTCAGTAGCTACCCCAGTCTTTTGGATGAAGTTCCAGCCCCAGCCTGGCTCACACATCCCGTGGAGAGCTGGTGCTTGGTTATAGGTTGGATTGAGGCTACCTCAAAAAAGATATGTTATGGGACTTCCCTGGTGGCGCTGTGGATAAGAGTCTGCCTGCTAATGCAGGGGACAAGGGTTCGATCCCTGGTCTGGGGAGATTCCGCATACTGTGGAGTGAACCTGTGCTCTAGAGCCTCAGAACCACAACTACTGAGCCCATGTGCTGCGACAGCTGAAGCCTGTGAGCCTAGAGCCCCTGCGCCACGACGAGAGAAGCCATCGCGAGGAGACGCCCGTGCTGCAGTGAAGGGGAGGCCCCGCCCACCCACCACAACTAGAGAAAGCCTGCATGTAGCAACTAAGACCCAGGACAGCCAAAAATAAATAAATGAATAATTTTTTTATCCTTGGATCAGGAAGATCCCTTGGAGAAGGGAATGGAACCCACTCCGGTATTGTTGCCTGGGAAGTCCCATGGGTAGAGGAGTCTGGTGTGCTACAGTCCAAAAATATGTCCAGGATAGCCAAAAATATATATATAATAATTTTTTTAAAAATGTGATGATCCTAACACTCAACAGCTCTGAATGTGAGCGTATTTGGATACAGTGTCTTGACAGAGGTAGTCAAGTTAACTGAGGTATGACTTGCTGTTGTTGTTGAGTCACTAAGCTGTGTCTGACTCATTTTTGACCTCATGGACTGAAGTCCGCCAGGCTCCTCTGTCCATGGAATTCTCCAGGCAGGAATACTGGAGTGAGTTGCCATTTCCTCCTCCAGGGGGATCTTCCCAACTCAGGGATTGAACCCAGGTCTCCTGCATTGGCAGGCAGATTCTTTACCTCTGAGCCACCAGGAAAGTCCTCAGTGCAACTGCTGTCTTTATAAAAAGAGACTCAGTCACAGCAACAGACATGCACAGAAGGCAGACAATGTAAAGACACACGGGGGAAGATGGGCAAAGAGTGATGCATCTATAAGCCACGGAGGACCAAAGCTGCAGGCAGACACCACAGTTGGAAGAGGCGAGGAGAGGTTCCCCTTCAGAGCCTTCGGAGGGAGGGTGGCCCTGCGACACCTTGATTTGGACTGTGCCCTTCAGTCGCTCAGTCATGTCCGACTCTTTTTGACCCCAAGAACTGCAGCACACCAGGCTTCCCTGTCCATCACCAACTCCCAGAGCTTGCTCAAACTCATGTCCGTTGAGTCAGTGATGCCATCCAACCATCTCATCCTCTGCCATCCCCTTCTCCTCCTGTCTTCAATCTTTCCCAGCATCAGGTTCTTTTTCAATAAATCAGTTCTTCACATCAGGTGGCCAAAGTATTGGAGCTTCAACTTCAGCATCAGTCGTTCCAATGAATATTCAGGACTGGTTTTCTTTAGGATGGACTGGTTGGATCTTCTTAATGTCCAAGGGACTCTCAAGAATCTTCTCCAACACCACAGTTCAAAAGCATCAATTCTTTGGCGCTCAGCTTTCTTTATTGTCCAGCTCTCACATCCGTACATGACTACTCGAAGAAACATAGCTTTGACTAGATGGACCTTTGGCGGCAAACTAATGTCTCTGCTTTTTAATATGCTGTCTAGGTTGGTCATGGCTTTTCTTCCAAGGAGCAAGCATCTTTAAATTTCACAGCTGCAGTCACCATCTACAGTGATTTTTGGAGCCCAAGAAATAAAGGCTGTCACTGTTTCCACTGTTTCCCCATCTATTTGCCATGAAGTGATGGGACCAGATGCCATGATCTTAGTTTTTTGAATGATGAGTTTTAGGCCAACTTTTTCACTCTCCTCTTTCACTTTCATCAAGAGGCTCTTTAGTTCCTCTTCGGTTTCTGCTGTAAGGGTGGTGTTGTCTGCAAATCTGAGGCTATTTATATTTCTCCTGGAAATCTTGATTCCAGCTTGTGCTTCTTCCAGCCCAATGTTTCTCATGATGTACTCTGCATATAAGTTAAATAAGCAGGGTGACAATATACAGCCTTGACATACTCCTTTCCCTATTTGGAACCAGTCCATTGTTCCATGTCCAGTTCTAACTCTTGCTTCCTGACCTGCATACAGGTTTCTCAAGAGGTAGGTCAGGTGGCCTGGTATTCCCATCTCTTGAAGAATTTCCCACAGTTTGTTCTGGTCCACACAGTCAAAGGCTTTGGCATAGTCAATAAAGCAGAAATAGATGTTTTTCTGGAACTCTCTTGCTTTTTTGATGATTCAACGATTGTTGGCAATTTGATCTCTGGTTCCTCTGCCTTTTCTAAAACCAGCGTGAACAACTGGAAGTTCACGGTTCACGTATTGTTGAAGCCTGACTTGGAGAATTTTGAGCATTACTTGACTAGTGTGTGAGATGAGTGCAATTGTGTGATAGTTTGAGCATTCTTTGGCATTGCCTTTCTTTGGAATTGGAATGAAAGCTAGCCTTTTCCAGTCCTGTGGCCACTGCTGAGTTTTCCAAATTGCTGGCATATTGAGTGCAGCACTTTCACAGCATCAACTTTTAGGATTTGAAATAGCTCAACTGGAATTCCATACCTTCTACTAGCTTTGTTTGTAGTGATGCTTCCTAAGGCCCACTTGACTTTGGACTCCATACTGTCTGGCTCTGGGTGAGTGATCACACCATTCTTGTTATCTGGGTCATGAAGATCCTTTTTGTATAGTTCTTCTGTGTATGTTGCCACCTCTACTTAATATCTTCTGCTTCTGTTAGGTCCATACCATTTCTGTCCTTTATTGTGCCCATCTTTGCATGAAATGTTCCCTTTGTATCTCTAATTTTCTTGAAGAGATCTCTAGTCTTTCCCATTCTATTGTTTTCCTCTGTTTCTTTGAATTCATCACTGAGGAAGGCTTTCTTATCTCTCCTCGCTGTTCTTTGGAACTCTGCATTCACATGGGTATATCTTTCCTTTTCACCTTTGCCTTCTGCTTCTCTTCTTTTCTCAATTTAACTTGTAAGGCCTCTTCGGACAACCATTTTGCCTTTTTGCATTCCTTTTTCTTGGGGATGGTTTTGATCACTGCCTCCTGCACAATGTCATGAACCTCTGTCCATAGTTCTTCAGGCACTCTGTCTATCAGATCTAATCCCTTGAATCTATTTGTCACTTCCACTGTATGATCATAAGGGATTTGATTTAAGTCATACCTGAATGGTCTAGTGGTTTTCCCTACTTTCTTCAATTTCAGTCTGAATTTGGCAATAAGGAGTTCATGATCTGAGACACAGTCAGATCCTGATCTTGTTTTTGCTGACTGTATAGAGCTTCTCCACTTTTGGCTGCAAAGAGTGTAATCAATCTGATTTTGGTGTTGGCCATCTGGTGATGTCCATGTGTAGAGTCTTCTCTTATGTTGTTGGAAGAGGGTGTTTGCTATGACCAGTGCATTCTCTTGGCAAAACTCTGTTAGCCTTTTCCCTGCTTCATTCTGTACTCCACGGCCAAACTTGCCTGTTTCTCCAGGTATCTTTTGACTTCTTACTTCTGCATTCCAGTCCCCTATAATGAAAAGGACATCTTTTTTGGTATTAGTTATAGAAGGTGTTGTAGGTCATCATAGAACCATTCAACTTCAGCTTCTTCAGCATTACTGGTCAGGGCATAGACTTGAATTACTGTGATATTGAATAGTTTGCCTTGGAAATGAACAGAGATAATTCTGTTGTTTTTGAGATTTCACCGAAGTACTGCATTTCAGACTCTTTTGTTGACTATGAGGGCTACTCCATTTCTTCTAAGGGATACTTGCCAACAGTAGTAGATATAATGGTCATCTGAATTAATTTCACCCATTCCAGTCCATTTGAGTTCGCTGATTCCTGAAGTGTTGATGTTCAGTCTTGCCATCTCCTGTTTGACCACTTTCGATTTACCTTGATTCCTGGACTTAACATTCCAGGTTCCTATGCAATATTGCTCTTTACAGCATTGGATCTTGCTTCTATCACCAGTCACATCCACAACTGGGTATTGTTTTCGCTTTGGCTCCGTTTCTTCATTTTTCTGGAGTTATTTCTCCACTCTTCTCCAGTAGCATATTGGGCACCTACCAACCTGGGGAGTTCCTCTTTCAGTGTCCTATCTTTTTGCCTTTTCATACTGTTCATGGGGTTCTGAAGGCAAGAATACTGAAGTGGTTTGTCATTCCCTTCTCCAGTGGACCACATTCTGTCCGACCTCTCCACCATGACCTGTTCATCTTGGGTGGCCCTAGACGGCATGGCTCACAGTTTCATTGAGTTAGACAGGCTGTGGTCCATGTGATCAGTTTGGTTAGTTTTCTGTGATTGTGGTTTTCATTCTGTCTGCCCTCTGATGAATAAGGATAAGACTTATGGAAGTTTCTTGATGGGAGAGACTGATGGGGGAAACTGGGTCTTGTTCCGATGGGCGGGGCTAAGCTCAGTAAATCTTTAATCAATTTCTGTTGAAGGGTGGGGCTGTATTCCCTCACTCTTGTTTGGCCTGAGGCCAAACTGTCCTCCCAGGCCTCCACCGGACATTCCTGGACACTCGTAGGCAAGTCTGGCTCAGTCTCCCACTGGCCTCTAAAGTCAAATTCCCTGGGGGTCCTCATCCCTTTGCCAGATCCCAGGTTGGGAAATCTGTTGTGGGTCCTAGAGCTTTCTTAACAGTGCCAGACTTTGTTTGGTATCATTGTTCTGCAGCTTGTGGGTCGTCTGCTCGGTGGCTTTATGGTGGAGCTAATGGCAACTTCCTCCAAGAGGGTTGATGCCACATGCTGGGTGACCCAGGTCTGCTGCAGCCAGAGTGCCTGTCCCCATGGCAGGCCACTGCTGGCCCGTGCCTCTGCACGAGACACTCAAACACTCGAAGGCAGGTCTGGCTCAGTCTCTGGGGGTCTCTGCATCCTGTTGCACACGAGGTTTTGTCTGAGTCCTCCGAGCGTCTCTGGTGGGTATGGGGTTTGATTCTAAATGTGATTTTGCCCCTCCTACATCTTATTGCGGCTTCTCCTTTGCCCTTGGAGGTGGGGAACCTTTTTTTTTGTGGGGTCCAACATTCTCCTGTCGATGATTGTTCAGCAGGGAGTTGTAATTTTGGAGTTCTCGCAGGAGAAGATGAGCGCATGTCCTTCAACTCTGATACCAGAGTGGGAGGCAGTACATTTTTGTTGTTCCAAGTCACCCTGTTCCAGGCACTTTGAGGTGAACACAGCCCTCTCCGTTTTCAGTCCCCTGCGACCTGCTCTTGCAAGTTCCATGAAAGTCCCATGGTGTAGAGTTCTCTCACTGTCAAGAATGCTTCTTGCTTATTCGTACCTCTGTGCAGGGGAAGGTGGGGCCCATCAAAGCACCAACTGTGGCTTGCCTTCATGTAAAAAATCATAAAACTTGGTGTTGGGAAAGGCAGTCTCATGGAAGCAGTTTTATTTATTTATAAATTATTAAATTATTTATAAATAAGTAATAAAATATTTATTAAATTTATTTATTTGTTTTTGGCTGTATCAGGTCTCAGTTGTGGCAGGCAGGATCTTCGCTATGGTACACAAAGTTGGTTGCCCCATGGTACGTGGGATGTTAGTTTCTCAATCAGGGATTGAACCCATGTCCTTTGCATTACAAGGCAGATTATTAGCCGCTGGACCACCAGGGAACTCCCATGCATGTAGTGTTTTGGCCTTCACTTGGCAGCGTAAGAGTGGGCCTTGGGCTTGGAACTCTTCCTCAATAGGAGCCAACCAGCCTATGCTAGGCTTATCACACTGTGTGAGAGTGTATTTCCCTGTTTCAGGTTCAATGACTGCTCTTCTGTCTTTGAAGTGCACGCATGTTATGGAACTTGGCCAACCCTGCTGTTACACTGTCCTCCTCAGGGAGGGGGCAGGGTCTTTCTACTGGGCATAAAAGGGATGCATGTAGGCAAATTGCTCTGTGTCGGCCATCAGGGGAGACTGGCTGGTTGTGGGTACCAATGCCCAGTATTGGGGCTCCTCGTGCTCTGTGTAAGGAAAGTGTTCTTCCATCCAGTGCTTGGCTGTGCTCTTCCTGGTGATTCAGATACCAAGATGCAGTGGGCAGGGGTGTTTGGACTTCCACTCCTGGCGACTGGCATAGTGATGACCTTTTCTATTCCCCACGGAGTTGGTGCTTGGCTCTGGTTTTGCTGACAAGTGCCCTGTAATCTGCTTGACAGGTATGATAGGATTTAAGCTGGGAATGGAGGTCAGAAAGTGAGCCTTGGGGGAAACATGCAGGAATATAGCTGGGACAGAAAGAGGATCCAGAAAAAGAGCTGAGATGTTGCTGTTGGAGATCCAGGATCTTGGACCACAGCCTCCAAGGATGGTTAAAGGAAATGCCCCCAGCATGGTGGCAGCCTGTGTGATACAGGAGGCACACTGGCCTGCGTGCATTTGCCCTGTGATGAAATCTGTTATCAACGTGGATTCTGAATGAGGGAAAGCTTTCTCCCAAAGGAAAACATCAGCCTGGCCAGACATGTGGATTATGGCAGGTTGTCCTTATGGCAGAAGCCATGGATGCAGAAGAGGGTGCTCAGTGAGAAAGCTGGGCAGCCCAGAAAGTCCTACCCCATCTTCCCCAGGGCAGATTAGACGTGGAGATGTCACCTTCTGTTGAGCACACGTGACCATCAGTCTCTGTAGTAGGATCACCTCATGGGTCTGAGACACAATCATTGCACAGGCCCCACCTCAGAAGGGTCTCACAAATTCTGGAGCTACTCTCTTCTGAGGAATCTGTCCTTTTCAGGATTTGGTCTGTAACTGACCTTGGAGAAAAATCTGAACATAAACTATAAGATATAATAACAGTACAGATTAATTCACTTCAGTCCCTAGCCAGAGTAGTGGAGGACTGGTACCTTCTGCATCAGAAGAGGATTCAGAGAACCCGCATGGAAGCACGGGGCCAGCTTCCTCCTGCCAGCGTGAGCAAGGTCTGGGCCCAGGCCCCCTCTGAGCCCCACTGCCATTACAAAGAGCTGCCTTGCCCACTGATGATTTAGATAACTGGAAATTCTATCCCATGAGGTGATAAAGAATTCTCATGCAGCCCTTCTGCTGTTGTCCTCAAGGATCCTTCCAGATGTTTCCATATTGGGCAGCTGCTCCAATAGACTCTCTCCTGAGCAGCGTAAGAGGTGTCGAGTGTGGAACCGGAACGAACCAGAGAGCCACCATCCCCTCCCTGCTGAGAAAGCAGCCCTAGCAACGTAATACATTTCCCTGGATTAGCTCCGAGTTCACCTATGAATTGGGGTGAAAGAGTTTAAAGAGTTCTCAGATAAGGTCACATTCAGCAGAGGTTCTGGGTGGGGACTGGGGCAGAGGTGACTCCTCAGCGTTCAGTCCAGCCCCAGAGAACAGGGTTAGCAGAGAGGTAGGAGGCGATCATGGGAATAGGGCAGACACAGCCTTGCTTTGGGTCTTGGATGAAGAACAAGAGAGTGAACTAGAATGCTCCCCAGAGGGAGCAGCAGAGTCAGATGAGATTTTCCAAAGTAACGGGGCGTAATCTTTCCCTGGGTGAAATCAGAGGTGATGAAACATAGGCATAGTCTTAACCTGTAATGATTAATGTTCGGAGGGCACGCTGCCTTCCAATGACGTGCCGTTTTACTTAAGTGACTTGATGATAAGATAAAGAAAAGGGAACAAATATAGGTGGCACAGCCCCACCAGCGACGGAGCACCTTCTGGTTTGTGCGGAGATGGCCCTGGGACTGCAGCTTCGGCGGTAGGTGCTGGCTGGACTCCTGCTCTGTCTGTGCGCTGGGCGATGGGCCGAGGCTGGGAAGGTGCTGGTGGTCCCCATGGAGGGCAGCCACTGGCTCAGCATGCGGGAGGCTGTGCGGGAGCTCCACACCAGAGGTCACCAGGCAGTGGTCGTTGCTCCGGAGGTGAATATGCACATCAAGGCAGAGGACTTTTTACCACGAAAACCTACGCCGTTCCGTACACCTGGGACGAGTTTGATTTCCTTGGTAAGACTCATATACAACTGCTTTTTGAAAGAGCACATTTTTTAACAATGCTTCTGAAAACTATGGCATCTTTGAAAAATGTGACTTTGCTCTTCGCAAGGTCTTGTGAGGCACTATTGTATAACAAGGACCTGATCAGAGACCTGAATGCTAGTTCCTTTGATGTGGTTTTAACGGACCCTGTTCACCCCTGCGGAGCAGTGCTGGCTAAGTACCTGTCCATTCCTGCTGTGTTTTTCTTGCGGCAAATTCCCTGTGACTTAGATGTTGAGGGCACAGCATGCCCAAACCCTTTCTCTTATGTTCCTCGGTTATTAACAAGGAATCCAGACCGCATGACATTCTTCCAAAGGGTCAAGAACATGCTCTACCCTCTGGCCCTGAAGTACATTTGCCTGGTTACCTTCACTCCTTATGAACATATGGCCTCTGAGCTTCTTCAGAGAGAGGTGTCACTGGGGGAGATTCTTGCCTCTGGATCCGTGTGGCTGTTCAGAGGAGACTTTGTGATGGACTACCCGCGGCCGATCATGCCCAACATGGTGTTCACTGGGGGCATCAACTGTGCCAACAAGAAACCTTTATCTCAGGTGTGTACTGCTGCTTTTGTTCAATCAGTGTTCCCAGTGGAGCATATTCTTTTAATTAAAGAGATTTTAAAAACTTTTCACCACACTGCAAACTAGGCCCTTGCAGTGAAATGGATGGTTCCAATCACTAGACCAACAGGGAATTCCCAAGTGGAACATATTTAAAAAAAACAGCCTACTTCCACGTGCTTACTTAGCTACTGATCTTCCTAAAGGTTTCTACCTCTCATTCTCCTTCACACACTCTTTGGCGACATCCATAATTAAAGTGCTCCAGGAGTGTAGTGTAGGTTTGTGATGGACTTTGAGACAAATGACAGGCAGGGGTGAAGGTACATATTAGGTTTGACAAGGAATGGGGTGATTTGACCATGATTGCCCTTTCCAACAGCATCTGTTGTAGTGGTCATACAGTTTTCTCAATCAAGTAGGAGCCAAGAACTTGAGCTGTGAATCCATCCATCATGGGTTTTTTGCTTGAGGGTGTTCAATTGGAGGAGGAAAGAACTGGCAAATTGCATTTAATGTCCTGATACTTCATTGTGGTCTTGTCTTGGAAAGGTATTAGGGGTGGTCACTGGAGACTTCAACCCCAAAAGGAAGCAGAAGTTTCAGAGAGGCTGAATAAATAGAGTGGAAGGGAGACAAAACTGAGATGGAAGTTGGGCTCTCTGTGATCAGAGAAAGGAATAATTGAGCCAAGTTTCTTGAGATGGAGCTATGCTGACCAGAAGTTTTCTGACCAGGAGTTGGGGTCTGGAGTAAAGTGGGGGGATGCACAGAGTTGAATGGCATGTCAGATGGGTGCTCAGCATGGGCCACTGAGGTCCTCAAGGGCTAGTGGTGGAGGCCGGAGAGGAGGTCAAACTGAGCCAAGAGCACAGTGAAGGTGGTGACAGGGATGCTGAGAACTGAGAACAGGAAGGGACCGAGCACATCACCACGCCTACCGCAGCCCAGTCACCAACCCTGCATTTCTATGGTGTGAGCTACGGCTTTCCTCATAGTGTCAGAGTCTGCTTATATTAACCCTGAATTATTGTTGTTGTTGTTCAGTTGCCAAGTTGTGTCCAACTGTTTGCAGCCCCTTGGACTGTAGCAGCAGGCTGCCTTGTCCTTCACTATCTCCCGGAGTTTGCTCAAACTCATGTCCATGAAGTCAGTGATGCCATTCAACCATCTCATCCTCTGTCTTCCCCTTCTCCTTCTTCCCTAAGTCTTTCCCAGCAGCAGATCTTTTTCAATGAGTCAGTTCTTCTCATCAAGTGGCCAAAGCACTGGAGCTTCAGTTTTAGCAGCAGTCTTTCCAGGGAATATTCAGGATTGATTTCTCTTAGGATTGACGGGTTTGATTTCCTTGCTGTCCAGGGGAGGCTATGCAGTCTTCTCCAGCACCACAATTTGAAAGCATCAACTCTTCAGTGCTCAGGCTTGTTTATGGTCCAACATTCACATCCATATATGACTGCTGGAAAAACCATAGATTTGACTATATCAACTTTTGTTGGCAAAGTGATGTCTCTGCTTTTTAATACACAGTCTAGTTTTGTCATAGCTTTTCCTCCAAGGAGCAAGCATCTTTTGATTTTGTGGCTATAGTCACCATCCACAGTGATTTTGGAGCCCAAGAAAATAAAATCCATCAGTGTTTCCACTTTCCCCCCGTCTATTTGCCATGATCTTAATTTTTGAATGCTGAGTTTTAAGCCAGCTTTTTCACTCTCCTCTTTCACTCTTATCAAGAGACTCTTTCATCTTCTTCATTGTCTGCCATGAGTGTGGTATCATCTGCATATCTGCGGTTGTCGATATTTCCCCTGGCAATCTTGATTCCAGCTTGTGATTCAAACTGTGTGGCATTTCACATGATGTGCTCTGCATATAAATTAAGTAAGGAGGATGACAATATACAGCTTTGACATGATCATTTCCCAATTTTGAACTAGTCTGTTCTTCCATGTTCAGTTCTAACTGTTGCTTCTAGACCTACATACAGGTTTCTCAGAAGGCAGGTGATGTGGTCTGGTACTTCCTTCTCTTTAAGAATTTTCCACAGTTTGTTGTGATCCACAGAATCAAAGCCTTTCAAGTAGTCATGAAGCAGAAGTAGATTTTTTTCAGGAATTCCCTTGCTTTTTCTCTGATGAAGTGGATGTTGGTAATTGATCTCTGGTTCCTCTGCCTTTTCTAAATCCAGCTTGTACATCTGGAAGTTTTCGATTCACATATTGTTGAAGGATTTTGAGTATTGCCTTGCTAACATGTGAAATGAGCATGATTGTGCAGTAGTTTGAACATTCTTTGGCATTGTCTTTCTTTGAGGTTGGAGTGTAAACTGAGCTTTTCCAGTCCTGTGGGCCTTGCTGAGTTTTCCAAATTTTACTGGTGTAATGAGTGCAGCACTTTAGCAGCATCAATTTTAGGATTTGCAATCGCTCAGCTGGAATTCCATCACCTCCAATAGCTTTGTTTATAGTGATTCTTCCTAAGACCTGCTTGACTTCACAGTGCAAGACGTTTTGCTCTCGGTGAGTGACCACACCTTTGTGGTTATCTGATGATTAAGACTTTTCTTGTATAGTTTTGTGTAGGCTCCTCTGTCTGTGAGCTATACCAGGCAAGAAAACGGAGTGAGTTACCATTTCCTACTCCAAGGGACCTTCCGAACCCAACCTAGGGATAGAGTCCATGTGTCTTGTGTCTCCTGCATTTGTAGGAGAATTCTTTACCACTGCACCATCTGGGAAGCCCTGAACATAAACTATAAGATGTAATAAAGATCCAGAATAATGCACACTTCAGTCCCTACACAGAGCCTGCACGGAGGCATGGGGCCCGTCTCTCCTGTCCAAAGTGCAGCAGGCCCTGGAGCCTGGCGTCCTCCGAACCCCACTGTCATTACAAAGAGCTGCCTTTCCAATTGATGATTTAGGTAACAGGAAGTTCTATTCCATGAGGCAGAGAAAGAGTTCTCAAGCAGCCCTTCTGCTGTTGTCTTTAAGGATTCTTCCAGAAGTTTCCATATGAGGTAGCTGTTTGGACAGACTCTCTCCTGAGCAGTGCATGAGGTGTGCAGTATACAACAAGAACAATCCAGGGAGCCACCATGCCCTCCCTGCTGAGAGAAGGCTGTTCTCGTGACGTTATATGTTTCCCTGGATGTGCTCTGTGTTCACTCATGATGAGGAGAAATAGTTTAAAGAGTTCTCAGATAAGGTCACATTCAGCAGAGGTTCTGGTGGGGACTGGGGCAGAGGTGACTCCTCAGCGTTCAGTCCAGCTCCAGAGAACAGGGTTAGCAGAGAGGTAGGAGGTGACCAAGGGAATGGACAGGCACAGCCTTGCTTTGGGTCTTGGATGAAGAACAAGAGAGTGAACTAGAATGTTCCCCAGAGGGAGCAGCAGGTCAGAAGAGTTTTTCCAAGATAAGGGGAGCGGGTAACCGTTCCCTGGGTGAAATCAGAGGTGATGAAACACAGGCGTGGACTTATTCTGTAATGATTAATGTTCAGAGGGCACGCTGCCTTCCAATGACATGCCATTTTGCTTAAGTGACTTGATGATAAGATAAAGATAAGGGAACACATATAGGTGGCACAGCCCAACCAGAGACTCAGTAGCTTCTGGTTTGTGCGGAGATGGCCCTGGGACTGCAGCTTCGGTGGCAGGTGCTGGCTGGACTCCTGCTCTGTCTGTGCGCCGGGCGATGGGCCGAGGCTGGGAAGGTGCTGGTGGTCCCCATGGAGGGCAGCCACTGGCTCAGCATGCGGGAGGCTGTGAGGGAGCTCCACGCCAGAGGTCACCAGGCAGTGGTCGTTGCTCCGGAGGTGAATATGCACATCAAGGCAGAGGACTTTTTCACCATGAAAACCTACGATATTCCCTACACACAGGACAAATTTGATTCCCTCATGAAGACTCATGTACATATGCTTTTTGAAAGAGTACATTGGGTAACGATGTTTTTGAAAACTATGGCATCTTTGAAAAAAGCGTCTTTACTCTTTGAAAGGTCTTGTGAGGGGCTGCTGTATAATAAGGATCTAATCAGGCACCTGAATGCCAGTTCCTTTGATGTGGTTTTAACGGACCCTGTTCACCCCTGCGGAGCAGTGCTGGCTAAGTACCTGTCCATTCCTGCTGTGTTTTTCTTGCGTTCAGTTCCCTGTGACTTAGATGTTGAGGGCACAGCATGCCCAAACCCTTTCTCTTATGTTCCTCGGTTATTAACAATGAATCCAGACCGCATGACATTCTTCCAAAGGGTCAAGAACATGCTCTACCCTCTGAGCCTGAAGTACATTTGCCAGGTTACCTTCACTCCTTATGAACGTATGGCCTCTGAGCTTCTTCAGAGAGAGGTGTCGCTGGTGGAGATTCTTGCCTCTGGATCCGTGTGGCTGTTCAGAGGAGACTTTGTGATGGACTACCCGCGGCCCATCATGCCCAACATGGTGTTCATTGGGGGCATCAACTGTGCCAACAGGAAACCTTTATCTCAGGTGTGTACTGCTGCTTTTGTTCAATCAGTGCTCCTAGTGGAGCACAATCTTTGAATAAAAAAATTTTTAAAAAACTTTTTCACCACACTGCAACCTAAGGCTCTTGCAGTGAAGTGGATGGTTCCAATCACTAGACCAACAGGGAATTCCCAAGTGGAACATATTTAAAAAGAACAGCCTACTTCCACGTGCTTACTTAGCTACTGATCTTTCTAAAGATTTCTACCTTGCATTCTCCTTTGAACAGTCTTTGTTGAGATATTATTAAAGTGCTCCAGGAGTGTAGTGTAGGTTTGTGATGGAATTTGAGATGAATGAGAGGCAGGGGTGAAGGTCCATGTTAGGTTTGACAAGGAATGGGGTGGTTTGACCATGACTGTCCTTTCATACAGCCTCTGTTGTAATGTTTGTGCAGTTTTCTCAATCAAGTAGGAGCCAAGAACTTGAGATGTGAATCCACCGTCATGGGCTTTTTGCTTGGGGTGTTCAATTGGAGGAGGAGAGAATTGGCAAATACATTTATTGTCCTGATAGTTCATTGTGGTTTTGTCTTGGAAATATATTGGGTGTGATCACTGGAGACTTCAACCCCAAAAGGCAGCAGAATTTCAGAGAGGTTGAATAAATAGAGTGGAAGGGAGACAAAACCGGAGATGGAAGTCGGGCTCTCTGTGATCAGAGAGAGGAATAATTGAGCCAAGTTTCTTGAGATGGAGCTATGCTGACCAGAAGTTTTCTGACCAGGAGTTGGGGTCTGGAGTAATGTGGGGGGATGCACAGAGTTGAATGGCGTGTCAGATGGGTGCTCAGCATGGGCAACTGAGGTCCTCAAAGGTTAGTGGTGGGGGCTGGAGAGGAGGTCAAACTGAGCCAAGAGCACAGTGAAGGTGGTGACAGGGATGCTGAGAACTGAGAACAGGAAGGGACCGAGCACATCACCACGCCTACCGCAGCCCAGTCACCAACCCTGCATTTCTATGGTGTGAGCTACGGCTTTCCTCATAGTGTCAGAGTCTGCTTATATTAACCCTGAATTATTGTTGTTGTTGTTCAGTTGCCAAGTTGTGTCCAACTGTTTGTGGCCCCATGGACTGTTGCACACCAAGCTTCCCTGTCCTTCACTATCTCCCGCAGTTTGCTCAAACTCATGTCCATGGAGTCAGTGATGACATTCAGCCATCTCATCCTCTGTATTCCCCTTCTTCTTCTTCCCTAAGTCTTTCCCAGCATCAGGGTCTTCTCCAATGAGTCAGTTCTTCTCATCAAGTGGCCAAAGCACTGGAGCTTCAGTTTTAGCAGCAGTCTTTCCAGGGAATATTCAGGATTGATTTCTCTTAGGATTGACGGGTTTGATTTCCTTGCTGTCCAGGGGAGGCTATGCAGTCTTCTCCAGCACCACAATTCGAAAGCATCAGCTCTTCAGTGCTCAGGCTTCTTTATGGTCCAACATTCACATCCATATATGACTGCTGGAAAAACCATAGGTTTGACTGTATCAACTTTTGTTGGCAAAGTAATGTCTCTGCTTTTTAATACACAGTCTAGTTTTGTCATAGCTTTTCCTCCAAGGAGCAAGCGTCTTTTGATTTTGTGGCTATAGTCACCATCCACAGTGATTTTGGAGCCCAAGAAAATAAAATCCGTCAGTGTTTCCACTTTCCCCCCATCTATTTGCCATGATCTTAATTATTGAATGCTGAGTTTTAAGCCAGCTTTTTCACTCTCCTCTTTCACTCTTATCAAGAGATTCTTTCATCTTCTTCATTGTCTGCCATGAGTGTGGTATCATCTGCATATCTGAGGTTGTCGATATTTCCCCTGGCAATCTTGATTCCAGCTTGTGATTCAAGCTGTGTGGCATTTCGCATGATGTACTCTGTATATAAATTAAATAAGAAGGATGACAATATACAGCTTTGACATGATCATTTCCCAATTTTGAACTAGTTAGCTGTTCCATGTTCAGTTCTAACTGTTGCTTCTGGACCCACATACAAGTTTCTCAGAAGGCAGGTAATGTGGTCTGGTACTCCCATCTCTTTAAGAATTTTCTGCATGGTTGTGATCCACAGAATGAAAGCCTTTCAAGTAGTCATGAAGCAGAAGTAGATTTTTTTCAGGAATTCCCTTGCTTTTTCTATGATGCAGTGGATATTGGTAATTTGATCTCTGGTTCCTCTGCCTTTTCTAAATCCAGCTTGTACATCTGGAAGTTTTCAATTCACATATTGTTGAAGGATTTTGAGTATTGCCTTGCTAACATGTGAAATGAGCACGATTGTGCAGTAGTTTGAACATTCTTTGGCATTGTCTTTCTTTGAGGTTGGAGTGTAAACTGAGCTTTTCCAGTCCTGTGGCCCTTGCTGAGTTTTCCAAATTTGCTGGTGTAATGAGTGCAGCACTTTAGCAGCATCAATTTTAGGATTTGCAATCACTCAGCTGGAATTCCATCACCTCCAATAGCTTTGTTTATAGTGATTCTTCCTAAGACCTGCTTGACTTCACAGTGCAAGACGTTTTGCTCTCGGTGAGTGACCACACCTTTGTGGTTATCTGATGATTAAGACTTTTCTTGTATAGTTTTGTGTAGGCTCCTCTGTCTGTGAGCTATACCAGGCAAGAAAACGGAGTGAGTTACCATTTCCTACTCCAAGGGACCTTCCGAACCCAACCTAGGGACAGAGTCCATGTGTCTTGTGTCTCCTGCATTTGTAGGAGAATTCTTTACCACTGCACCATCTGGGAAGCCCTGAACATAAACTATAAGATGTAATAAAGATCCAGAATAATGCACACTTCAGTCCCTACACAGAGCCTGCACGGAGGCATGGGGCCCGTCTCTCCTGTCCAAAGTGCAGCAGGCCCTGGAGCCTGGCGTCCTCCGAACCCCACTGTCATTACAAAGAGCTGCCTTTCCAATTGATGATTTAGGTAACAGGAAGTTCTATTCCATGAGGCAGAGAAAGAGTTCTCAAGCAGCCCTTCTGCTGTTGTCTTTAAGGATTCTTCCAGAAGTTTCCATATGAGGTAGCTGTTTGGACAGACTCTCTCCTGAGCAGTGCATGAGGTGTGCAGTATACAACAAGAACAATCCAGGGAGCCACCATCCCCTCCCTGCTGAGAGAAGGCTGTTCTCGTGATGTTATATGTTTCCCTGGATGTGCTCTGTGTTCACTCATGATGAGGAGAAATAGTTTAAAGAGTTCTCAGATAAGGTCACACGCAACAGCGGTTCTGGGTGGGGACTGGGGCAGAGGTGACTCCTCAGCGTTCAGTCCAGCCCCAGAGAACAGGGTTAGCAGAGAGGTAGGAGGTGACCAACAGAAAGGACAGGCACAGCCTTGCTTTGCGTCTTGGATGAACAAGAGAGTGAACCTGAATGCTCCCCAGACAGAGCAGCAAGTCTTACTTTTTCCCAGGAAAGGGGAGTGGTCTTCCGTGGGTGAACACACAAGTGATGAAACACAGGCACGGACTTATTCTGTAAGGATTAATGCAAACAGGGCACACTGCCCTCCAATGACATGCCATTGTTCTCAAGTGACTTGATGACAAGGTATGGAAACAAATATAGGCAGCGCAGGCTGAGCAGAAAGTCAGTAGCTTCTGGTTTGTGCGGAGATGGCCCTGGGACTGCAGCTTCGGCGGCAGGTGCTGGCTGGACTCCTGCTCTGTCTGTGCGCCGGGCGATGGGCTGAGGCTGGGAAGGTGTTGGTGGTCCCCATGGAGGGCAGCCACTGGCTCAGCATGCGGGAGGCTGTGCGGGAGCTCCACGCCAGAGGTCACCAGGCAGTGGTCGTTGCTCCGGAGGTGAACCTGCACATCAAGGCAGAGAACTTTTTTACCGTGAAAGTCTACACCGTTCCCTACACACAGGATGAGTTTGAGTCCATCACGAGGACCCATATTCATGTCTTTTTCCAAAGAGTACATTTTCTAACAATGTTTTGGGAAGCTATGGCAACTTTGAAAAATGTGTCTTTGCTGTTTGAAAGGTCTTGTGAGGCACTATTGCATAACAAGGACTTGATCAGAGACCTGAATGCCAGTTCCTTTGATGTGGTTTTAACAGATCCTTTTAACCCCTGCGGGGCAGTGCTGGCTAAGTACCTGTCCATTCCTGCTGTGTTTTTTTTGCGGCAAATTCCCTGTGACTTAGATGTTGAGGGCACAGCATGCCCAAACCCTTTCTCATATGTTCCCAGGTTGTTAACAAGGAATTCAGACTGCATGACATTCTTCCAAAGGGTCAAGAACATGCTCTACCCTCTGGCCCTGAAGTACATTTGCCAGTTTACCTTCACTCCTTATGAACGTATGGCCTCTGAGCTTCTTCAGAGAGAGGTGTCACTGGGGGAGATTCTTGCCTCTGGATCCGTGTGGCTGTTCAGAGGAGACTTTGTGATGGACTACCCGCGGCCGATCATGCCCAACATGGTGTTCATTGGGGGCATCAACTGTGCCAACAGGAAACCTTTATCTCAGGTGTGTACTGCTGCTTTTGTTCAATCAGTGCTCCTAGTGGAGCACATGTTTTTAAAAAAACTTTAATTCGATGTGCTTCATTATATACTGATCTATCTAAAGATTTCCACCTCTCCTCCTCCCAGCAGTCTTTGGTGAGCTAAATTTGTTGAAGTGTACCAGTAGTTAGTAAAGGTTTGTGATGGTCTTTGAGAAGAATGAAAGGTAAGGCTGAGGTCTGTAATAGGATTGACAAGCCATGTGTGATTCAACCGCGATTGTCCCTTTGAAAAGGAACTGTCGTAAAGGTTGTTCAGCTTTCTCTAGCTGAGGGAAAACAGAGAACATGAGCCATGAATTCCTCCATCAGGGGTTTTTGGTTGAAGGTGTTCAATAGGAGGAAGGAAGATCTGGTAGATTGCATTTGCTGCCCTGATAATTCAGAGTAGTTTTATCTTGGAGGGGATTGAGGTGTGGTCACAGAAGACCTGAACACCAAAAAATCAGAAGTTTTAGAAAAGTGGAATAAATTAATTGTAAGTGAGACAATCCCAGGGAGAGAAGTTGGGTTTTCTGTGATTACAGACAGAAATAAGTGAGAACATTTCTACAGAGATGGAGCTGTGCTGATCAGATGTCTTCTGGCTGGGAGTTGGGGTCTGGAGTAAAATGTAGGGCTGTACAGTTCGGATTCCCCACAGAAGGGTCATCAAGGTGGGACATGGAGGTCATTAAAGGCTAGCTGTAGGGGCTGGAGAGGAGCTAAAACTGAGCCTATGAACATAGTGAAGGTCTGGACAGTGATGCTGAGAACTGAGTCTCAAAGAGGAAAGATTTGTTATGAGGGGGTTGACCACATTTGCAAACCTCCCGTAGCCCAGGTCACCACACCCCAAGTTTTCATGGTGGGAACTATTGTACTCCTAATGGTTTCAGAGTCTTCATATGTTAATCCTGAATATGTGAGTTAAGTGAAATAGGACTCTTGTGGGCAGGATTTGTTTTCTTATCCACTGAATCAACCATCTTTTTTGCCCTCTTTTGTCACATGCACTGAATTTATATTAACTTCCATGATTTAGTTTTCATATTCTGATTTTTACATCTCTTTTCATTAACGTATTTATTATTGCTCAACTCTAACTTCATTTTTCTTTATTGCTCACACTACAAAGTTTTATTCTACTTTATTTCCTCTTCATGCAATGCATTTGTCCAATGATCAAACATGTATGTATCTGTGAGATTTGTAAAAAGTGAAATGTAAGGAGGTGGTGTTCTTTTTAGTTTTTCTATGTGAGTGTATGCCGGGGTCCAGCCCCGGCTGATCCAGGGTATTCGAAGGAGAGATGGCATAGGCGACCTATTTATTTAAATATTTATCAAAGATATAAAGAGTAATAGAATGAGGATAGCTCAGTAGGAAAATTCAGTGGAGAAAAGAGGCTGAGTAGCTTGGTTTACGCGGGAGACCAATAAAACTTCAAGACAAGAAGTTTGCACCACTTATGTAGGCCGCAGGCGTCCTTCCGTTCTCCCGAAGGAGATGAGACACTGAGGCCTCCCCGGTCGGATCTTAGAAGCCCAGGCATAATTAGCAAGCATGGCGGGTTCCACGCTCCAGATGGAGACTCAGCCAGAATTTGGGAGAGAGAGCGACATGGAGAGACCAAGTTGCGGTTAACAAGGCCCGCACTTTATTTTCCAAAGTAGTTTTTATACCTTAAGTTGTGCATAGAGGATAATGGGGGAAGGGGTGGAGTCATGCAAGGACAGCAGTTCCTGGTCCTAATCGAAGCCAGGCTTTCAAACTTATCATATGCAAAAGTTCAGGTGAATTACATCATCTTCTGGCCAGGAGGCCTGTTAACATTTTAAGAAACTTATTTTTCTCTAAAGGTGATTATTCCAAAGTCAGGCACCAGCCTCCAAAAAGGCATTGGACAAAGCTGCATTCCTATAGTGCAAAGGTGAGGTGGGCTCTATCAAGAAAAGAATTAACTCAAGGGTCCAAGGTTACAAACACTGAGGCTACTACTTACATTTCTATACACCCATTATATCAGTCAATACACTGCCAAGGACACAGTAGGTAAGGAGTATGGAGACTTAGCAGCAAACATTGGCCCAATAAGTGAAAAAACCTTTCACCAAAACAATTTCTAATCAGTCTTTTAACTACTCAAAGGAATCTGTGTTTAGACAGTTTAGAACATCTCCTGCCTCTCACAGTTGGGAGGCTCTGAACAATCACATGTGGCCGGAAAAACCTATTCAGGCAGGCTAGAGATTTCCAAAGGAGTTTGTAGGTTGAAACACTGTCACACCCAGGAATTATTAACTGGAACTGTAAGCTAACTCTTTTTTTCAGAGAGAGGTAGTGGGGGACAGCCCCCCGTAAAGTCAGAGGTGTAGGTGAAAGCACAAAGCAGAAAGTAGGCAGACTCTGGTTTTGGGGGTAGATGCTTGAGAATTTCCAGGGGGACTCCTGAGGCTTGATCCCGCCTGCGTATGCCGAGCCTCCTTCCTCATGACCTTTGTCATGGGTGGAGCTCCTCACGCTGGCTCCTGGCAGTGATAGAATTCCAGTTGAGCTATTCCAGATCCTGAAAGATGATGCTGTGGAAAGTCCTGCACTCAATATGCAATATGCACTCAATATGCAATATGCTGGCTCCCGGCAAGTGTATTTTCTAGAATTAACTGCATTGGCTCAAATCTTCACTCCCATTTTCCTAGCTGAATGACCTTGACTGGGTGAGTTAACCATGAAGAAAGTGAAAGTCGCTCAGTCATGTTCGACTCTTTGTGACCCCATGGACTGACTGTACAGTCCATGGAATTTTCCAGGCCAGAATACTGGAGTGGGCAGCCATTCCCTTCTCCAGGGGATCTTCCCAACCCAGGGATTGAACCTAGGTCTCCTGCATTGCAAGCAGATTCTTTACCAGCTGAGCCACAAAAGGGAAGCCCAGAGTTAACCATTCTGACCTTAATATTGTCACTGTGAGCACACAAATATTGTCTATTATCATTACTTAAAATATGCGCAGCAGGAAAAGTTGTGTCATTTGGAGGCATTTAGGTATGTTTCTGCCAAGTGAAAGATCACTTACCCTGAAATTCTCAAACGTTATACATGGTAAGCACACTCTTATCATTTTTGTTCCAACTAAATTGATTTTACTTTGAGATTTTGTCAGTCTTATTTATTTGGTATGTTTTATCCTTAGATGTGACTCCTTTAAATGTTTATGGAAATTTTTTTTCACAATAGGAAAGATAAAATTTGTAATATTTTTGTTCCTTCTCCTTCTTAAGGTTTATGATGGGTTGAAATATTTTATGGGTCCCCTCAAAGAAATAACTTTTGGATTTGCTCATTCTTTTTACTATTTTTGTTTTCTGTTACATTAATTGCAGCTTATTGTTTTTGTTGATGATATCATCTTGTTTCCTTTGTTTTACTTTATAGTTGTTTTTCTAATTTCTTATGTAAGCATTAAGTTCCTTTATGTTTTCTTAATAATGAAGAACTGAAGGTCATAGATAAAACATTCTCCCCATTCCTTAGATTTTGGTATAAACTGCTCTCATTTTCTTTTTTTTAACTTAAATGCATGTTTTTTATTTCTTCTTTGAGTCAGTGAGTATTTTTTAAAAATGAGATTGTTTCCAAACTCCCATATAGTTAACATTTGTTGCATCCATCTTTCTGTTATCTTTTGCAATTATTTTGAATTATAATCAGAGAATGTTTCTTGTGGAGTCACTACTTTAAAAAATGTTAATAGGTTCCTTTATAGTCTAGTACAGAATAGTCCAATGCAAGTCACATACGTAACTGAAAGCTTTTTAGTAGATATATTTAAAAAAAGCAAAAAGAGGGTTAAAATTAATTTTAATTATATATTTTACTGAATCAAATATATAAAAATACTAACCTTTAAACATATACTCAATATAAAAAATTTTCAGGTACTTGTTTGTCTTTGTTTCTTTCAGTTTTATTGAGATATAGTTGACATGCTTCCCTGGAGGTTCAGATGGTAAAGACTCCTCCTGCAGTGCAGGAGACCCGAGTTCCATCCGTGGGTCGGGAAAATCCCTTGGAGAAGGAAATGGCTACCCGCTCCAGTGTTCTTGCCTGGTGAATTCCATGCACAAAGAAGCCTGGTGGGCTACAGTCCATGGGGCTGCAAAGAGTCAGACATGACTGAACAACTCACACTTTTGCTTGTCATTTTCCTGTAGAAGCTTACGGTGGACAGCAGAATGATTTGACTTACCTAGATCATGAGACGTTTACTAAAACAAATTTAGTGGTCACCCGTTATCTCACATAGACAAAAAATTAAAGGAGTTAATGTTGTTAATTCTTTCTGGAGTTATTTCTCCAGTGATCTCCAGTAGCATATTGGGCACCTACCAACCTGAGGAGTTCATCTTTCAGTGTCCTATCTTTTTGCCTTTTCATACTGTTCATGGGGTTCTCAAGGCAAGAATACTGAAGTGGTTTGCCATTCCTCTCTCCAGTGGACCACATTCTGTCCGACCTCTCCACCATGACCCGCAGTCTTGGGTGGCCCCACACAGCATGGCTTAGTTTCACTGAGTCAGACAAGGCTGTGGTCCATGTGATCAGATTGGCTAGTTGTCTGTGATTGTGGTTTCAGTCTGTCTGCCCTCTGATGTCCTCTCTCAGCGCCTACTGTCTTACTTGGGTTTCTCTTACCTTGGACATGGGGTATCTCTTCACGGCTGCTCCAGCAAAGCACAGCTGCCTCCCCTGACCTTGGATGCGGGGTAGCTCCTCGCAGCTGCTCCTGCGCTCAACATTCAGAAAACTAAGATCACGGCATTCTCCCATCACTTCATGGCAAACAGATGGGGAAACAGTGGAAACAGTGGCTTACCTTATTTTTGGGGGGCTTCCAAAATCATTGCAGATGGTGATTGCAGCCATGAAATTAAAAGACACCTTACTCCTTGGAAGGAAAGTTATGACCAACCTAGACAGCATATTAAAAAGCAGAGACATAACTTTGCCAACAAAGGTCCATCTAGTCAAGGCTATGGTTTTTCCAGTAGTCACATATGGATGTGAGAGTTGGACTATAAAGAAAGCTGAGTGCCGAAGAATTGATGGTTTTGAACTGTAGTGTTGAGAATACTCTTGAGAGTCCCTTGGACTGAAAGGAGATCCAACCAGTCCATCCTAAAGGAGATCAGTCCTGGATGTTCATTGGAAGGACTGATGTTGAAGCTGAAACTCTAATACTTTGGCCACCTGATGGGAAGAGCTGACTCATTGGAAAAGACCCTGATTCTGGGAAAGATTGAGGGCAGGAGGAGAAGGGGACGACAGAGGATGAAATGGTTGGATGGCATCACTGACTCAATGGACATGGCTTGGGTAGACTCTGGGAGCTGGTGATGGACAAGGAGGCCTGGCGTGCTGTGGTTCATGGGGTCGCAAAGAGTCAGACATGACTGAGCGACTGAACTGATACTGCTGCTGCTGCTGCTGCTAAGTCGCTTCAGTCGTGTCCGACTCTGTGTGACCCCATAGACGGCAGCCCACCAGGCTCCCCTGTCCCTGGGATTCTCCAGGCAAGAACACTGGAGTCGGTTGCCATTTCCTTCTCCAATGCATGAAAGTGAAAAGTGAAAGTGAACGTTGTTAATTACATCCCTAGTGTTTATTTCTCTTATAGCTCCACATTGCACCCTTAGACTGCCTTCACCCAGTCCCCCTCCCCGCGTCTCCTGCCTCTGGTAGCCACAGATCTGGTTTCTCTCTCTCTGAGTTTCTTGCTTCTTTTTGTAGTATGGTTGGCCTGCAGCACTGTTTGCTCCTATTATGCAACTTAGAGTTTCAATACTTTGATACAGTTAAAATAATCACCACAAGAAACCTAGCTATGGTATTCATCATAGAAATGTATTACATAACTACTGACTGTATTTCACACACTCCTTTCACACCTGTGACATTTATTTTGCAGCCGAAAGTTTGTATTTTAATCCCCCTCAGCCTTCTCTCTCCTCTCACTCTCCTGCTTTTTGTCAACTACCTGTTTGTTCTCTATGAGTCTGTTTCTGTTCACTTGCTTTGCCTTTTCTTTTTCTTGTATAAGTGAAATCATGCAGTATTTGTCTTTCCCTGACTTACTTCACTAAGCGTGATACCCTCTGGGTCCATTCATGTTGTCACAAATGACAAGATTCCTTTCTTTCTTATGGCCGAGCAATATTCAGTAGCCAGTATTTTCGACTGTAGTAAACGAGGCTGCAATGAACATAGGGGTGTATATATCTTTTCTAATTAATGTTTTTTGGGGTATGTTCTGGATAAATACCCAGGAGTGGAGTTGCTGGATGATATGACAGTTTTGTTTTTAACTTTTTGAGAAACCCTGTACTGTTTTCCATAGTGACTGCAACAATTTACATTGCCCACAATACTGCCCTAGAGTTCCCCTTTCTCGACATCCTCGCCAACCGTTGTTATTTATTGTCTTTTTGATAATAGCCATTCTGACAGGTGTGAGGTGATAGTTCATTGTTGTTTGATTTGCATTTCTCTCATGATTAGTGATGTTGAGCATCCTTGCACATGCCTGTTGGCCATTTGTATGTCTTCTCTGGAAACATGTCTCTTTAAGTCTCAGTCCATTTTTAATCATGTTGTTGTTTTTTTTTTTTGGTTGGTATTGACTTGGAGTTCTTTGTGTCTTTTGGATATTAACCTATTATCAGATATATTATTTGCAAATGTCTTCTTCCATTCAGAAAGTGGCCTTTCCCTTTTGTTAGTAATTTTCTTTGCTGTTCAAAAGATTTTAGTTTGATAAAGTCCCATTCGTTTATTTTACTTTTGTCTCTCTTGTCTGAGGAATCATATCCAAAAAAATGTAATAGTAATATTAATAGTAATATTTAAAAAGTTAAAGAGGTTACTGCCTTATGTCTTCTACCCGAAGTTTTATAGCTTTAAGTCTTTAATCTATTTTGAATTTGTTTTTGTTCATAGTGTGAGAGAGCAATCCAGTTTGATTCTTTTGCATGCAGCTGCCAAGTTTTCCCAATACCATTTACTGAAGAGGCTGTCTTTCCCCCATTGTATATTATTACCTCCTTTGTCGTAGATCAGCTGCAGTATAGATCTGAAGTTATTTCTGCCATATATTCTGTTCCACTGATACATGTGTGTTTCTGTAGGACCTTACTGCTTGGATCACTGTAGTTTTGTAGCATAGTTTTAAACCAGGAAGTGTGATTCCTTCAGTTTGACTCTTTTTGAAAAAACTGAAGTATAGTTAATTTGAACAATGTTGTGTTAGTTTCTGTCATACAGCAAAGTTATTGAGATATATATTCTTTTTCATTACAGATTATTACAAGGTATTGAATATAGCTCCCTTTGCTGTACATGCTAAGTCACTTCAGTCGTGTCCGACTCTGTGCGACCCCATAGATGGCAGCCCACCAGGCTCCCCCATCCCTGGGATTCTGTACATAGGAACTTGCTATTTATCTCTTTTATGTATAGTGATATGTAGCTGTTAATCTCAAGATCCTAATTTAACTCTCCCCTCTCTTTCCCTTTTGGTAACCAAAAACTTCTTTTCTATGCCTGTGAGTCTGTTTCTTTTGAAAAATAAGTTTATTTGTATCATTTTTTTAGAGTCCATGTATAAGTGATACCACATGATATGTGTCTTTATCTGATTGTTTCACTTAGTATGATAATCTCTAAGGCCTATCCATGTTGCTGCTCCAGTTCTGTTCTTTTTTCTCAAGATTTTTTTGGTTATTCAGTCTTTTATGCTTCCATATAAATTTTAGAATTATTTTTTCTTGTTCTTTGAAAAATGCCATTGGTGTTTTGATAGATACTGTGTTGAATCTATAGCTTGCCTTGGGTAGTATGGTCACTTTAATAATGTTAATTCTTTTAATCCATGTATCCACAGTGTATCTTTCTATTTGTTTGTGTCATCTTCAATGTCTTTCATCAGTGTCTTATAGTTCCCAGAGTATAGGTCTTTAACCTTCCTATATTTATTCCTAGGTGTTACATTCTTTTTGATATGATTGAAAATAGAATGGTAATATTATTAATAATTTCTTTTCCTGATAGTTCACTCTCAGTGTATAGAAATGCAGTAGATTTCTGTATAATAATTTGGTATGCCTTCAGTCAGTTCAGTTCAGTTCAGTTGCTCAGTAGTCTCCGACTCTTTGCCACCTCATGAATCACAGCACACCAGGCCTCCCTGTCCATCACCAACTCCCGGAGTTCACCCAGACTCATGTCCATCGAGTCGGTGATGCCATCCAGCCATCTCATCCTCTGTCGTCCCCTTCTCCTCCTGCCCCCAATCCCTCCCAGCATCAGAGTCTTTTCCAATGAGTCAACTCTTTGCATGAGGTGGCCAAAGTACTGGAGTTTCAGCTTTAGCATCATTCCTTCCCAAGAAATCCCAGGGCTGATCTCCTTCAGAATGGACTGGTTGGATCTCCTTGCAGTCCAAGGGACTCTCAAGAGTCTTCTCCAACACCACAGTTCAAAAGCATCAATTCTTCAACACTCAGCTTTCTTCACAGTCCAACTCTCACATCCATACATGACCACTGGAAAAACCATGGCCTTGACTAGACGGACCTTTGTTGGCAAAGTAATGTCTCTGCTTTTGAATATGCTATCTAGGTTTGTCATAACTTTCTGTCCAAGGAGTAAGCGTGTTTTAATTTCATGGCTGCCATCACCATCTGCAGTGATTTTGGCCTTAACATTACTGAATTCACTGATGAGTTCTAATAGTTTTTGGTGGTGATTTTAGGATTTTCTATGTGTAGTGCATATCATGTAATCTGTGAAAAGTGACAATTTTACTTCATTCTGTCAACACCAATCGTGGAGCTCATGTCATCCTGCTGGAGGGTGGGTGAGGCCCAGGAGCACTGGTAGGCAATTCTAGGTCCCAGGTGGCTGAGAGCTCAGGAGATTCTAAGGTAGCTGGTCACTAGTGGATGGGTCTGTGTCTCCACTCAATCAGCCCTTTTACATGAGGCACCCTTGTACTGGTGTTGACAGGGTGATGGGTGGGGCTGGGTCCTGATACTATTGATCTAGAGAGAGAGGATTTCAAAATGGCACTAGCCAGCACAGTGGCATCGTTAGAACTGAGCTCCCCCAAAACAGTTGGTGCCCATATTTATATGATCTCTGTCTCCTGCCTCTCTGAGAGGCTGTTTAAGATCAGCAGGTGGGTCTGACCAGGCTCCTTTCTGATTGCTGCTTCTTCCCTGGTCCCTAGAGTATGTGAGATTTTGTGTGCACGCTTTGAGAGTGGAGTCTCTATATCCTACAGCCCCTGGCTCTCCTGAAAGTAAGCCCCACTGGCCTTCCAAGCCCAACATTCTGGAAACCCTTCTTCCCATTTCAGGACCCCCAGGCTAGGAAGCCCAATGTGGGCTCATATCCCTCACTCCTGAGGGAGAACCTCTGCAATACTAATTAACTCCCATTTGTGGATCGTCCACCATGGGGTGTGGGTCTTGATTATACCATATCTTCAGTTCAGTTCAGTCGCTCAGTTATGTCCGACTCTTTGTGACCCCATGGACTGCAGCATGCCAGGCCTCCCTGTCCATCACCAACCCCCAGAGTTTACCCAAACTTGTGTCCATTGAGTCGGTGATGACATCCAACCATCTCATCCTCTGTTGTCCCCTTCTCCTCTTGCCTTCAATCTTCCCCAGCATCAAAGTTTTTTTCAATGAGTCAGTTCTTCGCATCAGGTGGCCAAAGTATTGGAGTTTCGACTTCAACATCAGTCCTTCCAATGAACACTCAGGACTGATCTCCTTTAGGATGGACTGGTTGGATCTCCTTTCAGTCCAAGGGACTCTCAAGAGTCTTCTCCAACACCGCAGTTCAAAAGCATCAATTCTTCGGCTCTCAGCTTTCTTTATAGTCCAACTCTCACAACCATACATGGCTACTGGAAAAACCATAGCCTTGACTAGACGGACCTTTTTTGGAAAAGTAACATCTCTGCTTTTTAATATGCTGTCTAGGTTGGAGAAGGAAATGGCAGCCCACTCCAGTGTTCTTGCCTGGAGAATCCCAGGGACGGGGGAGCCTGGTGGGCTGCTGTCTATGGGGTCGCACAGAGTCGGAAATGACTGAAGTGACCTAGCATAGGTTGGTCATAATTTTCCTTCCAAGGAGTAAGCATCTTTTAATTTCATGGCTGCAGTCATCATCTGCAGTGATTTTGGAGCCCAGAAAAATAAAGTCAGCCACTGTTTCCCCATCTATTTGCCATGAAGTGAAAGTGAAAGTCACTCAGTTATGTCCAACTCTTTGTGACCCCATGGACTATACAGTTCATGGAATTCTCCAGGCCAGAATACTGCGTGGGTAGCCTTTCCCTTCTTCAGGGGATCTTCCCAACCCAGGGATCGAATCCAGGTCTCCTGCATTGCAGGTGGATTCTTTATCAGCTGAGCCACCAGGGAAGCCCAAGAATACTGGAGTAGGTAGCCTATCCCTTCTCCAGTGGGTCTTCTGAACCCCGGAATTGAACCAGAGTCTCTACAAATCTTGTGGTTCCTTCTTTATATACTTAGTTGTGGAAGATCTTTTCAGCTAGTCTTTGGTGTTTCACATCAGTATTTGCTCTATAAGTTGTAATATTGGTGAGCCTGTAAGAGGAAATGAGCCCAAGGTCTTCCCAGTCCAACATCTTGGCCAGTTTCCTCAATATAAAATTATTGAGATACTTCAGAATTAAAAATTTCATACTAATTCCTCAAGACCTGGTATGTCTTTTATACATACAGCACATAGCAATTTGGACTCTACACATTCCTGGTACTCAATACTCGTACATAGTCAGTGGCTACTATGTGAGACAGCATACGATCAGTGTTTGTAAACATTCCATATGTAAACCTAAAGAGGTATATTTAAATTTTTCTATTAAGAAAAGCTCAGTGTGCCCAATTCAGAAAATAATACCTAAAAATATACCCCCATTTAACTGAATTTTTCTCAAATTACATTTGGAAGTTTTACTAGTTTTCCTTTAAATATATAGCTTTTAGATTGTTGCACATAGGTTTATGACTGTTGTGTTTTCTTCATAAAATTTTCTTTTTAATGCTTAATTGTGGTAAAACATCCCTAACATAAGATTTACCATTTTAACCACATTTAAGTGTACAGTTTGCTGCTGCTGCCGCTAAGTCACTTCAGTCATGTCCGACTCTGTGCGACCCCAGTACGGCAGCCCACCAGGCTCCCCTGTCCCTGGGATTCTCCAGGCAAGAACACTGGAGTGGGTTGCCATTTCCTTCTCCAATGCATGAAAGTGAAAAGTGAAAGCGAAGTCGCTCAGTCGTGTCTGACTCTTAGCGACCCCATGGACTGCAGCCCACTAGGCTCCTCCATCCATGGGACTTTCCAAGCAAGAGTACTGGAGTGGGGTGCCATTGCCTTCTCCGAGTGTGCAGTTTAGTAGTGTTAATTACAGTCATATTGTTGTGCAACCAATTTCCATAACTCTTCGTCTTGAAAAACTGAAACTCTACCCCTTAAACTATATCTCTCCATTTCTCCCACCTCACAGTCCCTGGAAACCACCATTTTACTTTCTGTGTCTATGAATTTGAGCGCTCTAGATACCTAATATAAGTGGAATTGTACAATATTTTTCTTTTTGCTACTGGCCTTTTCACTTGGCATCATGTTCTCTGGATTCATTCATGTTGTCATATATATTCTTAGAATTTCTTTCCTTTTTAAGGCTGAAATATATTTCATTGTATAAATGAGGCACAGTTTGCTTATCTGTTTATCTGCCAATGAACATGGTTGGCTTTCACCTTTAGGCTATTGGGGATAATGCTGCTGAACATGGATGTACAAATCCCTCTTTAAGACTCTGTTTTCGATGCTTTTGTGCATGTACTAAGAAGTGGAATGGCTGGATCATCTGGTATTTAAGTTTTTGAGGAGCTGCCATTCTGTTTTGACAGTGGCTACAGCAATTTACATTCCCATCAACAGTACACGAGGGTTCCAATTTTTCCACATTTTTTTCCTTGTTTTCTGTTTTGTTTGTTTTATGATTGCCATCATAATGGTGTGAGGAGACATCTCATTGTAGCTTTGATCTGCATTTCCCTAATGATTATGTTAAGCATCTTTTCAATGCTTATTGGTTATTTGCACATATTCTTTTGAGAAATGTCTAAGTTGTTTGTCTATTTTGAATCAGGTCTTTTTGCCGATGTTGAGTTCCATGAGTTCTCCATATATTCTGGATGTTAATCCTGTATCAAACATATTTGTAAATGTTTTCTTTCACTCTATGGTGTGCCTTTTTGGTTTTGGCTTCTCTGGTGGCTCAGATAGTAAAGAATCTGCCTGCAATTCGGGAGACTGGGATTCGATCCCTGGGTTGGAAAGATCCCCTGGGGAAGGGCATGGCAACCCACTCCAGTATTCTTGCCTGGAGAATCCCCTGGACAGAGGAGCCTGGTGGGCTACCGTCCATGGGGGTCACAAAGAGTCGGACACGACTGAGAAACTAATACAAGAAGTTCATACATAAACGCTTATATCTGTATCTTAAGTTTGAATGTATTCTAGCAACTCTGTGCTTTCACTCTGTTGTTAATATCATTTGATGCACACATTTAAAATTTTTTCATGAAGTCCAATTTTTAATTTTTTATTAGCTATTCTTTGGTGTAATTTCAAGAAATCTTTGCCAAATGTTGTGTTGTCTTCTCATATGTCTAGTTTGAAGAGTTTTATAGCTCTGGTCTTACATTTAGGTCTTTGATTTTGAGTTGAACTTACATGTGGCATTGGGCTTCCCTGGTGGCTCAGTGGTAAAGGATATGCCTGTCAATGCAGCAGACACAGGTTCAATCTCTGGGTCAGGAAGATCCCTGGAGAAGGGAATGGCAACCCACTCTAGTATTCTTCCCTAGGAAATTCCATGAACAGAAGAGCCTGGTGGGGTTTCAAAAGAGTCTGACACGAATTAGCAATTAAACAAATATAAAATAATATATGGCGTTAGTAAGAGTCCAATTTCATTGCTTACATTCAGACACCCAGTTTTCCCAGCACCATTTGTTGAAAAGATGGTCCCTACTGAATACTGGGGAGAAGGCAATGGCACCCCACTCCAGTACTCTTGCCTGGAAAATCCCATGGGCGGAGGAGCCTGGAGGGCTGCAGTCCATGGGGTCACTGAGGGTCGGACACAACTGAGCGACTTCACTTTCACTTTTCACCTTCATGCATTAGAGAAGGAAATGGCAACCCACTCCAGTGTTCTTGCCTGGAGAATCCCAGGGACTGGGAAGCCTGGTGCACTGCCGTCTATGGGGTTGCAGAGTTGGACACGACCGAAGTGACTTAGCAGCAGCAGCATTGAATATTGTGCAGCCTTGCCCAAAATAACTTGACCATATATGTGAAGTCTATCTGGATTTAAAAGTTGTTTGAGAGCATTGATCTGATAGGAGTCACTCCTATTAGAAAACAGAAATGCTTCTAGGTGAATTTTTTGGGTCATATTACAAATTTCAGTGAGATTTGACTTGGTCTATCGTTTTTATCTATACCTTAATTTGGTGCAAAATCAAGAGTTAGAGTGTTCATTCTTCCCAGGAATGATGTTGTATGCCTCTTCATTTATTTTATTCTAGTATAGATTTAAAGCTCTAACTGGACCAGAGAAAATACCATCAGTTTCCAATCCCCCAAGTGCACTGTGCCTTAGTTGGCTTAGTATATGTGTTACTTTGAATGGCAAGGATGGGACAGCCGATCACATTTTTGCTGGTCTAGGGCTGGGCAGCCAAAGAAGCCCTCCCACATCGTCCCCAGGGCAGACGGGACACGGAGATGCCGTATCCTGCTGAGCACACGTGAGCATCAGTCTCTGTAGCAGGGCCGCCTCGTGGGCCCGAGATGCAAGCAGTTGCAGAGGCCCCGCCTCAGAAGGGTCCCACAAATTCAGGAACCCCTCTGTTTTGGAGGAATCTATCCTTATCAGGACTCAACACTGTAACTGACCTTGGAGAAAAATGTGAACATAAACAATAAGATATAATAAAAGCCCAGATTAAGGTACACCCCAATCCCTAAACAGAGTAGCAGAAGACTGACGCCTTCAGCATCAGAAGAGGATTCAGAGAGACAGGTTGGGGGCAAGGGACAGCTCCCTGATGTCCAGGGTGTGCAGATCTTCGGGACTTGTGCTTTCTGACCCCACTGTGTCATTGCTAAGTGTTGCCTTGCCCATCGATGCTTTAGATAACAGCAACTCTTATTCCAGGAAGTTAATACAGATGTTTCAAACATCACTTCTGTTGTCTTCATCAGGAATTTCATCAGATATTTCCATATACGACAGCTCCTCCAACAGACTCTCCCCCTAAACAGTGGAAGAGGTGTCTCAGTGTGGAAGAGGAACAAAAAGACAATCAGGTTCCCTCCTGCTGAGAGAAAGCTGTCTCAGCGATGTTGTATGTTTCCCTGGAAGTGAACAATGAAGGGCTCCTTGTTCGCCCATCAATCAGGGGAAAGAGTTTAAAGAGTTCTCAGATAAGGTCACATGCACCAGAGGTTTTGGGTGGGGACTGGGACAGAGGTGACTTCTGAGAGTTCAGTCCAGCCCTGTAGAGTGTGCTTAGCAGAGAGGCAGAAGGTGATCAAAGGGAATGTGCCCGCGCAGCCTTGCTTTGGAAATTGGATGACAAACATTTCAGTGACCTAGAATGCTCCCTACCGGGAGCAGCAGAGTCAGAGGAGATTTTCCAAGAGAAGGGAGGAAGGGACTTTCCTAGGGTGAAATCAGAGGTGATGAAACCCAGGCATGGACTTATCCTGTAATGATTAATGTATGGGTGGCAAACTGCCCTCCAGTGCCATGCCATTTTGCTTAAGTGACTTGATGATAAGATAAAGGGAACAAATATAGGTGGCATAGCTCAACCGGAGACTCAGTAGCTTTTGGTTTGTGTGGAGATGGCCCTGGGACTGCAGCTTCCGTGGCAGGTGCTGGCTGGACTCCTGCTCTGTCTGTGCATCAAGCGATAACCAAGTCTGAGAATATGCTGGGGGTCCCCATGGAGGGCAGCCACTCGCTTAAGCATGCAGGGAGGCCATTAATGAGCTCCAGGCCCAAGGCCACCGAGCAGTGGTTGTTCCTCTGCAGGTGAATATACACACCCAGGCAGAGCGCTTTTTCACCACGAAAATCTATGCGATTCCTGACACACAGGAAGAATATGATTCTCTCATGGGGGGTCATGTTCATCTGCTTTTTGAAAGAGGATGTTTTTTAGCACTGTTTCTGGGAGCTACGGTGTCTGTAACGACTGTTTGCTCTCTGTAAGGTCTTTTAAGGTATTCCAAGGACCTGATCAGGCACTCGAATGCCAGTCCCTTTGATGCAGTTTTAAGGGACCCTATGTACTGCCGCGGGGCTGTCTTGCCAATCCAGTTCACAGCAAGAACTGTTCTGCTGTATCTCACTCGCGCAATGTTTGTTGAACCTGTGGTAGGCAAGGCGCGAGCTAAGAGGCTGGAATAAGACTCAAGAAGCCGTGGAAACTGCAGACACGTTTCTTCTCTCCTGGCTGGCACAGCAGCCGTAGCAGCAGACACAGTATATTGTCTCCTCTCGTGGCTGACCCGACGGACACAGCCATGAGGCTTTAGGTGGAGCTCAGTCAGGTACACCGCACAAAGTAGCCCAGGACCAAGCAAGTACCTCCTGAGGCGCATGCTCAGTGCTAGACAACGCGCTTAGCTGTTCAGTTCAGTTCAGTTCTCTCGCTCAGTCATGTCCGATTCTTTGCGACCCCACGGACTGCAGCAGGCCAGGCCTCCCTGTCCATCACCAACTCCCGGAGCTTACTCAAACTCGTGTCCATCAGGTCGGTGATGCCAGCCAACCATCTCATCCTCTGTCTCCCCCTTCTCTTGCCCTCAATCTTTCCCAGCATCAGGGTCTTTTCCAGTGAGTCACCTCTTTGTACCAGGTGGCCAAAGTATTGGAGTTTCAGCTTCAGCAGCAGTCCTTCCTGAACGTGCCATCCTGGCTGATTAGCTGTTTTCCCCACAGGGGCTGGCTAAGTACCTGTTGATTTCTGCTGTATTTATTTATTCATTTATTGTGTTCCCTCTGTGTGACTTAGATGTTGAGGGCACAGTATGCCCAAACCCTTTCTCATGCATTCCTAGGTTGTTAACAATGAATTCAGACCGCATGACATTCTTCCAAAGGGTCAAGAGCATGCTCTACCCTCTGAGCCTGAAGTACATTTGCCAGGTTACCTTCACTCCTTATGCACGTATGGCCTCTGAGCTTCTTCAGAGAGAGGTGTCGCTGGGGGAGATTCTTGCCTCTGGATCCGTGTGGCTGTTCAGAGAAGACTTTGTGATGGACTATCCACGGCCCATCATGCCCAACATGGTGTTCACTGGGGGCATCAACTGTGCCAACAGGAAACCATTATCTCAGGTCTGTACTGCTGCTTTTATTCAATCAGTGTTCCAAGTGGAGCACATGTTTTTAAAATTAATTAATTAATTACTTTTGTTTTTTTTTGCCATGTTGCAGTGCCTGTGGGATCCTAGTTCCTCAACCAGGATTTGAACCTGGGCCCTTGGCAACGATGGCTTGAGTCCTAACCACTGGCTTGCCTGGGAGTTCCCAAGTGAAACATACTTTTTATAAATATCTTACTTCCAGGTGCTTAATATATATTGATCTTTCTAAAAGTTCCTACCTCACATTCTCCTTCTAACAGTCTCTGTTGTGAATTGTTAAAGTGCCTGCAGTAGTGTGGTAAAGTTTGTGATGGTCTTTGAGAGGAGTGACAGTCAGGGATGAGGGTCTGCAATAGGACTGATAAGCGATGGTGTTTGTTATTCGCCTGTGATTGCCCTTTTTTGTAGGCACTGTTGTAACCATTGTCCGATTTTCTCCAGCTGAGTAGGAAGGAGCACGTTTGTTGAGCTGAGAATCCATCCATCAGGAGTTTTTGCCTGAGAGTGTTCCGTAGAAGGAGGAAAGAATAGCAGATGGCATTTGTTGAACTGATACTGGTTTTGTCTTGGAAAGGATTGTGGTTGCAGGAGACCTAAACACCAAAAAGAATCTGAAATTTCAGAGAGGTAGAGTAAGTGGAAGAGAGATAATACCGGAGAGAGAAGTCGAGGTCTCCGTGATCAGAGAAAGGAATAATTGAGCCCAACTTCTCAGAGATGGAGCTGTGCTGACCAGAAGTCTTCTGGCCAGGACTTGGTGTCTGGAGTAAAATGTGGTGATGTACGGGGCTGGATTGCGTGTCATATAGGTCTTCGAGGTGGGACACTGAGGTCATCAAAAAGGAGTGGTGGGGGCTGGAAGGAGGTAAACTGTGAATGCAGTGAAGGTGGGGGCAGTGATGCTGAGAACTGAGTCTCAAAGTGGGAAGATTTGACCTCACCTCCAAGTCTGCCCCGGCCCTGACCACTCCACTCCAAGTTTCCATCATGGGAACTACGGCTTTCCTCACAGTTTCACAGTCTTCTCAGGTTAACTCTGGATATTTGGGATTAATTGAAATAGGACTCTTGGGGGCAGGATTTGTTTCTTAATCCACTGAGTTAGCCGTTTGTTTGTTTTTTTGCTGACCTTGTGTCTCATGTACTTAATTTATATTAACTTCCATGACTTTAGGTCTCTTATAGCTTTTGTATTCTTCAATTGTGGGAGATCTTTTTATTGCTGATTCAGTGTCATTACTGGTAATTGGTTTGTTAATATTTTCTATTTCTTCCTGGTTCAGTCTTGGGATGTAGTCCATTTCTAAGAATCTGTCCATGTCTTCTAATTGTTCATTTTATTGGCATATAACTGTTCACAGTAATCTCTTATGATCCTTTATATGTTTTGTGTGTTTCTTGGGACTTCATCTTTCTCATTTTGGCTTTTATTTACCTGGACTTCCTTTCTTCTTGATGACTCTGACTGAAAGTTTATCAACTTTATTTTTTCAAAGAATCAGTTCTTTGTTTCATTGATCTTTTAAATTTCTGGCTTAAGCTTTACGATTTTTTTTCTTTATATTCTTCTGGATTTTGGTTATTCTTTTTAGTTACTTTGGGTGTAAGTTTAGGTTATTTCAGATTTTTCTTATTTCATGATCTATGCTTTTATGGCTAAAAACGTTCCTTTTAGAACTACTTATACTGTTTCCCATAGATTTTGGATTATCACGTTTTCATTTTTATTTGTCTTGAGGTATTTCTTTAATTTTTTCAATGACCCAGTGACTGTAACACATTGTTTTGCCTCCATGCGTTTCTCCAGCTTTTTTTGTAGTTCAGTTTTAGTTTCATAACATCATGGTTGGAAAAGGTGTTTGATGTGATTTCAGTATTCTTGAGTGTAGTGACACTTGATCTGTGTGATTTACCAAGACTGATATACCATGTACACTTGAAAAGAATGTGTGTTTTGCTGCTTTTGATGGAATGTTTTGCGTATATCTATTAAGCCTAACTGGTCTAATGTGTTGTTTAGGACCAGTGTTTCCGTATTGGTTTTCTGTCTGAATGCTGTGTCCATTGATGTATGTGGGATTTTAAATCACCCTAATATTGTTGTTTACTGTCACTTTGTCTTTTTATGTCTGTTAATACTTGCCATTTGTATTTAAGTGCTCCTATGTTGAGGCCACATATGTCTGCATATGTTTCTAATGGTGGCCCACTGGTAGGTTAATCTGGATCCTGGAGTCCCTGTCTGTAGAGCCCAGGTTTCCTGGAGCTGGTGTCAGTCTGCTGGAGGGTGGGGTGAGGTCCAGGGGTGTCCTGAGCTCGTGCTGGTGCACTGGTAGGTAAGTCCAGGTCCTGGGCACTGTGGTGCACGGGGCCTGGTCCTGGGCCTTCTGGTGGATGGGGCCAGGTCCCAGGTGGCTTGTTCTCAGAGGGTTAATGCAGCTGCCTACTAATGGATGGCTCTGTGTCTCCACTTAACTAGCTACTTGGCCTGGAGTATCCTAGTACTAGTGCTGACTAACTGATGGGTGAGGCTGTGTCCCGATGTTAATAAGGTAGAGGATGATCCAAACGGCACTTGCTGGCACAGTATCATTGTGACTGAAGCTCTCCAGAATTGCCCATTGGCTTTAGAGGAATCCATCCATAACAGGACTTAGGTCTGTAACTGATCTTGGAGAAAAATCTGAACATAAACTCCAAGATGTAATAAAGGCCCAGATAAGTAAAGGCCCCAGTCCCTAAATAGAGTAGTGAAAGACTGGCACCTTTAGCAGCATAAAAGGAATTCAGAGACCCTCCTCTGAGGCCAGGGGATGGCTCCCTCCTGTCCTATGGCGTGTAGATCGTGAGGGCTGGCCCTAACTGACGCCACTGTGTCATCGCTAAGAGTTCTCTTGCCCACTGGAACTTTCAGTTCAGTTCAGTTGCTCAGTCGTGTCAGAATCTTCATGAGCCCATGGGCCACAGCACTCTAGACCTCCCTGTCTATTACCAACTCCCGGAGTTTACTCAAACTCATCTCCATTGAGTGGGTGATGCCGTCCAACCATCTCATCCTCTGTTGTCCCCTTCTCCTCCTGCCTTCAATCTTCCCAGCAATTATTTTATTCTAGTCTAGATGTGTATTTCTAACTGTAGCAGAGAAAACACCACACTCCTTGCCAATCCCGTAAGTGCACTGTGTACCCTCACTTGGTTCATAGTATCCATGTAGGTTGAGTGCCAAACACAGGGCAGCTTATCACAGTGAGGGAAGCCAGAAAGTTGTCCTGTAATCTGTACGACATGCAGTTAAGAGCCAGACAATTAACAGGGGTCACTGAGTTCTTAGTGAGTCAGTTCTTATCAGGTGGCCAAAGTATTGGAGTTTCAGCTTCAACATCAGTCCTTCCAATGAACACTCAGGACTGATCTCCTTTAGGCTGGACTGGTTGGATGTCCTTGCAGACTCTCAAGAGTCTTCTCCAACACCACAGTTCAAAAGCATCAATTCTTCTGCTCTCAGCTTTCTTTATAGTCCAACTCTCACATCCATTCATGACCACTGGAAAAACCATAGCCTTGACTAGACAGACCTTGGTTGACAAAATAATGTGTCTGTTTTTTAATATGCTGTCTAGGTTGGTCATAACTTTCCTTCCTAGGAGTAAGCGTCTTTTAATTTCACGGCTGCAGTCACCATCTGCAGTGATTTTGGAGCCCAGAAAAATAAAGTCAGCCACTGTTTTCACTGTTTCCCCATCTATTTGCCATGAAGTGATGGGACCGGATGCCATGATCTTAGTTTTCTGAATGTTGAGCTTTAAAGCCAACTTTTTCACTCTCCTCTTTCACTTTCATCAAGAGGCTTTTTAGTTCTTCACTTTCTGCCATAAGGGTAGTGTCATCTGCATATCTGAGGTTATTGATATTTCTCCCAGCAACCTAGATTCCAGCTTGTGCTTCCTCCAGCCCAGCGTTTCTCATGATATACTCTGCATATAAGTTGAATAAGCAGGATGACAACATACAGCCTTGATGTACTCCTTTTCCTATTTGGAACCAGTCTGTTGTTCCATGTCCAGTTCTAACAGTTGCTTCCTGACCTGCATATAGGTTTCTCAAGAGGCAGGTCAGGTGGTCTGGGATTACCATCTCTTTCAGAATTTTCCAAAGTTTTTTGTGATCCACACAGTCAAAGGCTTTGGCATAGTCAATAAAGCAGAAATAGATGTTTTTCTGGAACTTTTTTGCTTTTTTGATGATGCAGCAGATGTTGACAATTTGATCTCTGGTTCCTCTGCCTTTTCTAAATCCAGCGTGAGCATCTGGAAGTTCATGGTTCACGTATTGCTGAAGCTTGGCTTGGAGAATTTTGAGTATTACTTTGCTAGGATGTGAGATGAGTGCAACTGTGTGGTAGTTTGAGCATTCTTTGGCTTTGCCTTTCTTTGGGATTGGAATGAACACTGACCGTTTGAGCATTCTTTGGCTTTGCCTTTCTTTGGGATTGGAATGAAAACTGACCTTTTCCAGTCCTGTGGCCACTGCTGAGTTTTCCAAATTTGCTGGCATATTGAGAGCAACACTTTCACAGCATCATCTTTCAGGATTTGAAATAGCTCAACTGGAATTCCATCACCTCCACTAGCTTTGTTTGTAGAGATGCTTTCTAAGGCCCACTTGACTTCACATTCCAGGATGTCTGGCTCTAGGTCAGTGATCACACCATCGTGATTATCTGGGTCATGAAGATCTTTTTTGTATAGTTCTTCTATGTATTCTTGCCACCTCTTCTTAATATCTTCTGCTTCTGTTAGGTCCATACCATTTCTGTGCTTTATTGAGCCCATCTTTGCATGAAATGTTCCCTTTGTATCTCTAATTTTCTTGAAGAGATCTCTAGTCTTTCCCATTCTATTGTTTTCCTCTATTTCTTTGCACTGATCGCTGAGGAAGGCTTTCTTATCTCTTCTTACTATTCTTTGGAACTCTGCATTCAGATGCTTACATCTTTCCTTTTCTCCTTTGTTTTTCACTTCTCTTCTTTTCACAGCTATTTGTAAGGCCTCCCCAGACAGCCATTTTGCTTTTTTGCATTTCTTTTTCTTGGGGATGGTCTTGCTCCCTATCTCCTGTACAATGTCACGAACTTCCATCCATAGTTCATCAGGCACTCTGTCCATCAGATCTAATCCCTTAAATCTATTTCTCACTTCCACTGTATAATCATAAGGGATTTGATTTAGGTCATACCTGAATGGTTTAGTGGTTTCCCCCACTTTCTTAAATTTCAGTCTGAATTTGGCAATAAGGAGTTCATGATCTGAGCCAGTCAGTTCCCAGTCTTGTTTTTTCTGACTATACAGAGCTTCTCCATCTTTGGCTGCAAAGAATATAATCAATCTGATTTTAGTGTTGGCCATCTGGTGATGTCCATGTGTTGAGTCTTCTCTTGTGTTGTTGGAAGAGGGTGTTTGCTATAACCAGTGTGTTCTCTTGGCAGAGCTCTATTAGCCTTTGCCCTGCTTCATTCTGTACTCCAAGGCCAAATTTGCCTGTTACTCCAGGTGTTTCTTGACTTCCTACTTTTGCATTCCAGTCCCCTATAATGAAAAGGACATCTTTTTTGGGTGTTAGTCCTAGAAGGTCTTGTAGGTCTTCATAGAACCATTCAACTTCAGCTTCTTCAGCGTTACTGGTTGGAACATAGGCTTGGATTACTGTGATATTGCATGGTTTGCCTTGGAAATGAACAGAGATCATTCTGTCGTTTTTGAGATTGCATCCAAGTACTGCATTTCAGACTCTTTTGTTGACTCTGATGGATACTCCATCTCTTCTAAGGGATTCCTGCCCATAGTAGTAGACATAATGGTCATCTGAGTTAAATTCACCCATTCCAGTCCATTTTAGTTCGCTGATTCCAAAAAATGTTGACGTTCACTCTTGCCATCTCCTGTTTGACCACTGTCAATTTGCCTTGATTCATGGACATGAACTTCCAGATGTTCAAGCTGGTTTTAGAAAAGGCAGAGGAACCAGAGATCAAATTGCCAACATCTGCTGGATCATAGAAAAAGCAAGAGAGTTCCAGAAAAACATCTATTTCTGCTTTATGACTATGGCAAAGCCTTTGACTGTGTGGATCACAATAAACTTTGGAAAATTCTGAAAGAGATGGGATCCCAGACCACCTGACCTGCCTCTTGAGAAACCTATATGCAGGTCAGGAAGCAACAGTTAGAAGTGGACATGGAACAACAGACTGGTTACAAATAGTGAAAGGAGTATGTCAAGGCTGTATATATTGTCACCCTGCTTATTTACCTTATATGCAGAGTATATCATGAGAAACGCTGGGCTGGAGGAAGCACAAGCTGGAATCTAGGTTGCTGGGAGAAATATCAATAACCTCAGACATGCAGATGACACCACCCTTACGGCAGAAAGTGAAGAACTAAAGAGCTTCTTGATGAAAGCGAAAGAAGAGAGTGAAAAAGTTGGCTTTAAAGTTCAACATTCAGAAAACTAAGATCATGGCATCTGGTCCCATCACTTCATGGCAAATAGATGGGGAAACAGTGGCTATTTTTCTGGGCTCCAAAATCACTGTTGATGGTGACTGCAGCCATGAAATTAAAAGACACTTACTCCTAGGAAGGAAAGTTATGACCAACCTAGACAGCATATTAAAAAGCAGAGACATTACTTTGTCAACCAAGGTCCATCTAGTCAATGCTATGGTTTTTCCAGTGGTCATGTATGGATGTGAGAGTTGGACTACAAAGGAAACTGAGAGCAGAAGAATTGATGCTTTTGAACTGTGGTGTTGGAGAAGACTCTTGAGAGTCCCTTGGACTGCAAGGAGATCTAACCAGTCCATCCTAAAGGAGATCAGTCCTGGGTGTTCTTTGGTAGGACTGATGTTGAAGCTGAAACTCCAATATTTTGGCCACCTGATGCACAGAGCTGACTCATTGGAAAACACCCTGATGCTGGGAAAGTTTGAAGGCGGGAGGAGAAGGGGACAACAGAGGATGAGATGGTTGGATGGCATCACTGACTCTATGGACATGGCTTTGGGTGGACTCCGGGAGTTGGTGATGGTCAGGGAGGCCTGGCTCGCTGCGGTTCATGGGGTTGCAAAGATTTGGACACGACTGAGTGACTCAACTGAACTTACCTGAACATTCCAGGTTCCTATGCAATATTGCTCTTTACAGCATCGGACCTTGCTTCTATCTCCAGTCCCATCCACAACTGGGTGTTGTTTTTGCTTTGGCTCCGTCTCTTCATTCTTTCTGGAGTTATTTCTCCACTGATCTCCAGTAGCATATTGGGTGCCTACTGACCTGTGGAGTTCCTCTTTCAGTGTCCTATCATTTTGCCTTTTCATACTGTTTATGGGGTTCTCAAGGCAAGAATACTGAAGTGGTTTGCCATTCCCTTCTCCAGTGGGCCATATTTTGTCACAACTCTCCACCAAGACCCATCCATCTTGGGTGGCCCTACAAGGCATGGCTTAGTTTTCATTGAGTTAGACAAGGCTGTGGTCCATGTGATTAGATTGGAGATAATCTTGAGAAGAGATTCTCCACGTCCCCCACCTCCAAGGTAAGGAGCAGTGGCTGCACTTTGCTGGAGCAGCCATGAAGAGACACCCCACATCCAAGTTAAGAGATACCCCAGTAAGATGGTAGGCACTGAGAGAAGGCATCAGCGGGCAGACAGACTGAAACCATAATCACAGAAACTAACCAATCTAATCACTGACACTTTAGATAACAGCAATTCTAATTCCATGAAGTGGAAACAGAATTAACCAACTCTTCAGCTCTCTTTCTTAAGGATCTCTCCAGATATTTGGATGTTTGACAGCTGTCCCAATAGACTCTTCCCTGAACATTGCAAGAGGTGTCTCAGTGTTGAACAGGAAAAAATGGACAGTGAGCATCCCCTATCTGCTAAGAGAAAGCTATCATAGCAATGTCATGTATTAATATCTCCCTGGAGGTGCTCTGAGTTCACTCATGAATAGGGAGAAAGAGTTTAAAGAGTTCCCAGATAAGGTCACATTCAGCAGAGGTTCTGGGTGGGGACTGGGGCAGAGGTGACTCCTCAGTGTTCAGTCCAGCCCCAGAGAAACGGTTAGCAGAGAGGTAGGAGGTGATCAAGGGAATGGGCAGGCACAGCCTTACTTTGGGTCTTGGATGAAGAACAAGAGAGTGAACTAGAATGTTCCCCAGAGGAAGCAGTAGGTCAGAGGAGTTTTTCCAAGATAAGGGGGAGTGATCTTTTTTTGGGTGAAACCAGAGGTGATGAAACATGGGCATAGATTTATCTTGTAATGATTAATGTTCAGAGGGCTCAGCGCCTTCCAATGACATGCCATTTTGCTTAAGTGACTTGATGATAAGATAAATATATGGGAATAAATATAGGTGGCACAGCCCCACCAGCGACGGAGCACCTTCTGGTTTGTGTGGAGATGGCCCTGGGACTGCAGCTTCGGTGGCAGGTGCTGGCTGGACTCCTGCTCTGTCTGTGTGTCGGGCAATGGGCCGAGGCTGGGAAGGTGCTGGTGGTCCCCATGGAGGGCAGCCACTGGCTCAGCATGCGGGAGGCCGTGCAGGAGCTCCACGCCAGAGGTCACCAGGCAGTGGTCCTATCTCTGGAGGTCAACGTTCACATCAAGGCAGAGGACTTTTTCACCATGAAAACCTATGCCATTCCATACACCCAGATGATTTTGATTACTTCCTGATGGGCAGTTTTAATATGTTTTTTGAGAGAGTGCATTTTTTAACACTGTTTTGGAAAACTATGACAGCTACGAAAAATCTGTCTTTGGCCTTTGAAAGGTCTTGTGAGGCACTGTTTTATAACAAGGACCTGATCAGAGACCTGAATGCCAGTTCCTTCGATGAGGTTTTAACGGACCCTATTTACCCCTGCGGGGCAGTGCTGGCTAAGTATCTGTCCATTCCTACTGTGTCTTTCTTGAGTTTCCTTCCCTGTGACTTAGATGTTGAGGGCGTAGCATGCCCAAACCCTTTCTCTTATGTTCCTAAGTTGTTAACAAGGAATTCAGACCACATGACATTCTTCCAAAGGGTCAAGAACTTGCTCTACCCTCTGACCCTGAAGTACCTTTGCCATTTTTCTTTCACTCCTTATGCACATATGGCCTCTGAGCTTCTTCAGAGAGAGGTGTTGTTGGGGGAGATTTTTGGCTCTGCATCTGCGTGGCTGTACAGAGGAGACTTTGTGATGGACAACCCATGGCAGATCATGCCCAATATGGTGTTCATTGGGGGTTTCAACTGTGGCAACAGGAAACCATTATCTCAGGTCTGTACTGCTGCTTTTGTTCAATCAGTGTTCCAAGTGGAACACATTATTTTCAATGAAAAAATTAAAAAAAAATTTATGCCATGCTTCACATCTTATGGGATCTTAGTTCACCCACCAGAGATTTAACCCAAGCCCTTGGCAGTAAACACTTGGAGTCCTAACCACTTGTCAACCAGGGAATTCCCAAGTGAAATGTATTTTTAGGAAACAACTTATTTCCAGCTTCTTTCTTATCTACTGTTCTTTCTAAAGAGTCTAACCTTCAAATTCCTTCTGGTAGCCTTTGGTGACATAAGTTGTTAAAATGCCTCAAGTAGTGTAGTAAAAGTTTGTGATGGTCTTTGAGGGGGCTTCCCTGTTAGTTCAGCTGGTAAAGAATCCACCTGCAATGCAGGAGACTCCAGTTTGATTCCTGGGTCAGGAAGATCTGATGGAGAAGGGATAGGCTACCCACTCTAGTATTCTGGGGCTTCCCTGGTGGATCAGATGGTAAAGAATCTGCCTGCAATGTGGGAGACCTGGGTTTGATCCCTGGGTTGGGAATACCGTCTGGAGAAGGGAACGGCCACCCACTTCAGTATTCTGGCCTGGAGATGTCCATGGACAGGCTACAGTCCTGACAGTCCATGGGGTGCAAAGAGTTGGACACGACTGAGCTAATTTCACTGTCCTTTCACTTTGAGAGGAAGGAGAGGCAGAGATTATGTTCAGTAACAGGTTGACAAGACATGGTGTGATTCCACCATGATTGTCCCTTGTAAAGGTACTGTTGTAACTGTTGTGCAACTTTCTTCAGCTTAGTAGGAGCAGAGAACTTGAGCTATGAATCCATCCATAAGGGATTTTACATTGAGGTCTTCAAATGAAGGATGAGAGAACTGGCAAAATATATTTATTGACCTGATAATTCTTAGTGGTTTTGTCTTGGAAGGGATTGAGGTGTGATCACAGGAAACCTAACACCCAGAGGAAACAAGTTTCAGAGAGGTCAAATAAATTAAGTGGAAATGAAATAATGCTGGACAGAGAAGTTGGGCTCTCTATGATCAGAGAAAGGAATAACAGATCCAGCTTTTCTGAGATGGAGCTGTGCTGACCAGAAGTCTTCTGACCAGGAGTTGGTGTCTGGAGAAAAATGTGGGGGTGTACAGAGCTAGATTGGGCTTTTCTAGTGGCTCAGCTGGTAAAGAATCCACCTGCAATGTGGGAGACCTCGGTTTGATCCCAAGATTGGGAAGATCCCTGGGAGAAGGGAAAGGCTACCCACTCCAGTTTTCTGGCCTGGGGAATTCCATGGACTGAGAAAAGAAGAGAAGCTAAAGGAAAAGGAGAAAAGGAAAGATATATCCATCTGAATGCTGAGTTTCAAAGAATAGCAAGCCTTCTGCAGCAATCAATGCAAAGAAATAGAGGGAAAGAATAGAATGGGAAAGACTAAAGATATCTTCAAGAAAATTAGAGATATCAAGAGAACATTTCATGCAAAGATGGGCTCAATAAAGGGCAGAAATGGTATGGACCTAACAGAAGCAGAAGATATTAAGAAAAGGTGGCAAGAATACACAGAAGAACTACACAAAAAAGATCTTAATCACCCAGATAACCATGATGGTGTGATCACTCACCTAGAGCCAGAGATCCTGGATGCGAAGTCAAATGAGCCTTAGGAAGCATCACTAAGAACAAAGCTACAGGAGGTGATGGATTTCCAGTTGAGCTATTTCAAATCCTAAAAGATGATGCTATGAAAGTGTTGCTCTCCATATGCCAGCAAATTTGGAAAACTCAGTAGTGGGTGTAACAGGAAAAAATCAGTTTTCATTCCAATCCCAAAGAAAGGCGATACCAAAGAATGTTCACACTACCGCACAATTGCACTCATCTCACATCCTAGCAAAGTAATGCTCAAAATTCTGCAAGCAAGGCTTCAGTAGTACATGAACCATAAACTTCTAGATGTTCAAACTAGATTTAGAAAAAGCAGAGGAACCAGAGATCAAATTGCCAACATCTGTTGGATCATTGAAAAAGCAAGAAAGTTCCAGAAAAACATCTACTTCTGCTTTATTGACTATGCCAAAGACTTTGTGTGAATCACAATAAACTGTGGAAAACTCTTCAAGAGATGGGAATACCAGACCACCTGACCTGCCTCTTGAGAAATCTGTATGCGGGTCAAGAAGCAACAGTTAGGACTGGACATGGAACAGCTGGTTTGTTCCAAATAGGGAAAAGAGTATGTCAAGGCTGTATATTGTCACCCTGCTCATTTAACTTCTATGCAGAGTATATCATGAGAACGCTGGGCTGGATGAAGCACAAGCTAGAATCAAGATTGCCAGGAAAAATATCAATTACCTCAGATATGCAGATGACACCACCCTTATGACAGAAAACAAAGAGGAACTGAAAAGTCTCATGATGAAAGTGAAAGAAAAGAGTGAAAGAGTTGGCTTAAAGCTCAACATTCAGAAAACTAAGATCATGGCATCTAGCCCCATCACTTCATGGCAAATGGATGGGGAAACAATGGAAACAGTGGCTGACTTTATTTTTCTGGGCTCCAAAATCACTGCAGATGTTGACTACAGCCATGAAATTAAAAGACGCTTGCTTCTTGGAAGAAAAGCTATGATCAACCTAGACAGCATATTAAAAAGCAGAGACATAACTTTGTCAACAAAGGTCCGTCTAGTCAAAGCTATGGTATTTGAAATAGTCATGTATGGATGGGAGAGTTGTACCATAAAGAAAGCTGAGCACTGAAGAACTGATGCTTCTCAACTGTGGTGTTGGAGAAGACTCTTGAGAGTCCCTTGGAATGCAAGGAGATCCAACCAGTCAATCCTAAAGAAAATCAGTCCTGAATATTCATTGGAAGGACTGATGCTGAAGCTGAAATTTCAGTACTTTGGCCACCTAATGCAAAGTGCTGACTCATTTGAAAAGACCCTGATGCTGGGAAAGATTGAGGGCAGGAGGAGAAGGTGATGACAGAGAATGAGATGACTGGATGGCATCACCAACTCAATGGACATGGGTTTGGGTGGACTCCAAGAGTTGGTGATGGACAGGGAGGCCTGGCGTGCTGTGGTTCATGGGGTCGCAAAGAGTTGGACACGACTGAGCGACTGAACTGATCTGAACTGATGTATGCATAAGAGGGTGCTCAGTGAGAGAGATCACTGGGCAGCACAGGGAGCCTGCCCCTATCATCCCCAGGGTGGACAGGACACGGAGATGTCGTGTCCTGCTGAGCACATGTGGGCATCAGTCTCTGTAGCAGGGCTACATCATGGGCCTGAGACACAATCTGTTGCACAGGCCCCACCTGAGAAGGCTCCCACAAATTCAGGAGCCCCTCAGTTCTGAAGAATCTATCCTTATCAGGACTTAGGTCTGTAAATGACCTTGGAGAAAAATCTGAACACAGAGTATATGGTGTACTAGGGGTCCAGATTCATGTACACCCCAGTTCCTAAATAGAGTAGTGGAAGATTAACATCATCAGCATCATAAGAGAAATTCAGAGAGCCTTCTCTGAGGCCGGGAGAGTGCTCGCTCCTGTCCTAGGGTGAACTGACATTGGGGGCTGGCCCTCTCTGACCCCCGTGTGTCATTGCTAAGGGTTATCTTGCCCACTGATACTTTTAGATTACAGTAGCTCTTATTCCATGAAGTAGCTACAAAATTGTCCAACAGCCATTATACTGCAGGTGTTTCTATATTTGACATCTGCTCCAATCAAAAGACTCTCCCCCGAACATTGCAGTAGGTGTCCCAGGGTGGACCAGGAGAAAAATTGACAGCCAGTGTCCCCTCCCTACTGAGAGAAAGCTGTCTTAGTAATATCATGTATTTCCCTGGATGTGCTCCAAATTCACCAATGAATTGGGGTAAAAGAGTTTAAAGAGTTCTCAGATAAGGTCAAAATCAGCAGAAGATCTGGGTGGGGGCTGGGGCGCAGGTAACCGCTTAGAGTTCAGTCCAGCCCAAAAGAAGTTGATTAGAAGAAAGGTTGGAGGTGACCAAGGGATTCTGCCGACACAGCCTTGCTCTGGGTCTTGGATGAAGAGCGAGCGAGTGAACTAGAATGCTCCCCAGAGCAAGTAGCAGAGTCATAGGCGTTTTTCCAAGATAAGGGGAAGGGATCTTTCCCACAAGGTGTAACCAGAGGTGATGAAAAAAAGGCATAGACTTACCTTATAATGATTAATGTATAGAGGGCACACCACCTTCCAATGACATGCAATTTGCTTAAGTGACTTGATGATAAAATAAAGATAAGGGAACAAATATAGGCAGCACAGCCCCACCAGAGAATCAGTAACTTCTGGTTTGTGTGGAGATGGCCCTGGGACTGCAGCTTCGGCGGCAGGTGCTGGCTGGACTCCTGCTCTGTCTGTGCGTCGGACGATGGGCCGAGGCTGGGAAGGTGCTGGTGGCCCCCATGGAGGGCAGCCACTGGCTCAGCATGCGGGAGGCCGTGCGGGAGCTCCACGCCAGAGGTCACCAGGCAGTGGTCGTTGCTCCAGAGGTCAATGTGCGCGTCAAGGCAGAGGACTTTTTCATCAAGAAAACCTATGCCATTCCATACACCCAGGATGATTTTAATTACTTCCTGATGGGCAGTTTTAATACGTTTTTTGAAAGAGTGAATTTTCTAACCATGTTTTGGAAAACTATTGAAGCTACCAAAAATGCATCTGTGGTCTTTGCAAGGTCTTGTGAGGCACTGCTGTATAACAAGGACCTGATCAGAGACCTGAATGCCAGTTCCTTCGATGTGGTTTTAACGGACCCTGTTTACCCCTGCGGGGCAGTGCTGGCTAAGTACCTGTCCATTCCTGCTGTGTTTTTCTTGCGTTTCCTTCCCTGTGACTTAGATGTTGAGGGCGCAGCATGCCCAAACCCTTTCTCTTATGTTCCTAAGTTTTTAACAAGGAATTCAGACCACATGACATTCTTCCAAAGGGTCAAGAACATGCTCTATCCTCTGACCCTGAAGTACCTTTGCCATTTTTCTTTTGCTCCTTATGCTCATATGGCCTCTGAGCTTCTTCAGAGGGATGTGTCGCTGGGGGAGATTTTTGGCTCTGCATCTGTGTGGCTGTTCAGAGGAGACTTTGTGATGGACTACCCACGGCCGATCATGCCCAACATGGTGTTCATTGGGGGCATCAACTGTGGCAACAGGAAACAGTTATCTCAGGTCTGTACTGCTGCTTTTATTCAATCAATGTTTCAAGTGGAACACATTATTTTTAATGAAAAAATTAAGAAAAATTTTTATGCCTTGCCACACGTCTTGTGGGATTCTAGTTCACCTTGCCAGGGATTGAACTCAAGCCCTTGGCAGTGAGTGCTTGGAATCCAAACCTGGACCACCAGAGAATTCCCTAGTGAAATATATATATTTTTTAAAAAAACTTACTTCCAGGTTCTTTCTTATCTACTGATCTTTCTAAGGATTTCTAACTTTCAATCTCCTTCTAGCAATTTTTGGTGAGATAAGTTGTTAAAGTATGTCCAGTAGTGTAGTAAAAGTTTGTAATAGTCTTTGAGAGGAATGAGAGGCAGAGGTAATGGCAATAATAGGTTGGTAAGAAATGGTGTGACTCAACCATGATTGTCCTTTGTAAAGGTACTGTTATAACTGTGTGAAATTTTATCCAGATGAGTAGAAGCAGAGAACTTGAGCTGTGAATCCATCCATCAGGGATTTTTCACTGAGGTATTCAACTGAAGGATGAGAGAACTGGCCACCTGCATTTACTGACCTGATAATCCTTAGTGGTTTTGTCTCGGAAGAGACAGGTGTGATCACAGGAGACCTGACACCCAAAGGAGACAGAAGTTTCAGAGAGATCAGATAAATTAAGTGGAAGTGAGACAATGCTGGATAGAGAATTTGGGCTCTCTGTGATCACAGAAAGGAATAATAGACCCAGCTTTTCAGAGATGGAGCTGTGCTGACCAGAAGTCTTCTGACTAGGTGTTGGTGTCTGGAGAAAACCATGGTGTCATACAGCGTTGGATTGCATGTCATGTAGATCTTCAGTTGGGACACTGGGGTCATCAAGGCTACTGGTGGGGGCTGGAGAGGAGGTAAAGCTGAGCCTAAGAGCACAGTGGAGCTGGCGACAGTGATGCCGAGAACCGAGTCTCAAAGAGGAAGCATTCTGACCACATCACCAAACTTACCCCAGCTCAGTCCGCCCTACCCCAAGTTTCCATTATGGGAATTACTGCTTTCCCCATAGTTTCAGAGTCTTCTTATGTTAACCCTGAATATTTGGGTTTAATTGAAATAAGACCCTTGGGGGCAGTTGTTTCTTAACCCACCAAGTTAATCATGATTTTGCCCATCTATGTCACATGCAGTGAATTTATATTAACTTTCACGACTTTTGGTCTCTTAATGTTTTTGGTTTTTTTCATTTTTTGTTGAATCTTTTTATACTAATTGAACAATAATTAGACTGTTGCTATTTTCTGTTTCTTCCTGGTTCAGCTTTGGGAGATTGTGCATTTCTAGGAATCTGTCCATGTCTGCTACTTGTTCATTTTTTGGTTTGTTGTTGTTCACAAAAAGATCTTATGATCCTTTACATTTTTGTGGTGTTGGTTGTGCCTTCTCTGTTTCATTTCTGATTTGATTTACTTTGACCGTCTCTCTTTTTCTCCTGATAAATCTGGATGAAGTTTCAGAAAATTGAGGTGTATCAATTTTATTTATTTTTTCAAAGAAAGAGTTCTTCATTTCACTTAGCTTTTATATTTCAGCTCTTATTTGTATTTTTTTCTGTATACTGTCTTGGATTTCATATATTCTTTTATTTACTTTTGGTATAAGGTTAGGTTATGTATTTGAGATTTCTCTTATTTCTGGATGTACACTTGTATTGCTATAAACCTCCTTCTTAGAACTGCTTTTGTTGTTTCCCACAGATTTTGGACTATTGAGTTTTCAATTTCATTTGTTTCCAAGTATTTTTAATTTCCCTTGTTATTTCTTCAGTGACCCATTGATTGGTTGTTGTACATGGGTTATTTTTAATTTCCTTTGTTATTTCTTCAGTGACCCATTGGTTGGTTGTTGTACATGGGTTATTTTTAATTTCCCTTGTTATTTCTTCAGTGACCCATTGATTGGTTGTTGTACATGGGTTATTTTTAATTTCCTTTGTTATTTCTTCAGTGACCCATTGATTGGTTGTTGTACATGGGTTACCCTCCATGTGTTTGTGTTTTTCCAGTTTTTTCTTTGTAGTTGAGTTTTGGTTTCATAACATCATGATTGGAAAATGTGCTTGATGTGATCTCAGTCTTCTTAAATCTGCTGAGACTTGTTTTGTGGCCTTACATGTGATCTATCTCGGGGGACGTTCCATGTTCCCTTGAAAAGAATGTGTTTACTGCTGCTTTTGGATGGAATGGTCTATGTATGTTGATTAAAGCTAAGTGATCTAATGTGTTGTTTAAGGCCAGTGTTCCCTTATTGATTTTCTATCTGAATGACGTGTCTATTAATGTATGTGGAATTTTAAAGTACACTAATACGGTTGTTTGCTGTCAACTTCTCTTTTTATGTCTGTTAATGCTTGCTTTTTGCATTCGGGTGCTCCTCTGTTGTGGCCGTATCTGTCTCTCCATATATATCTAATGGTGACACGCTGGTTACTGGGTCCCGGAGTGTCTTGCTGTAAGGCCTGGGGGATGGACCTGGTGTCAGCATGCTGGAGGGTGGACTGCGGCCCAGAGTTCCCTGGGCTGGAGCTAGTGCACTAGTAGGTGATTCCACACCCTGGGCCCCCTGGAGGACAGGGCCAGGTCCTGGGGCTTCTGGTGGATGAGTCCATGTCCCAGGTAGCTGGGATCTCAGCAAGTCTTAAGACAGTCGTCCTGTTAGTGAGCCAGTTTGTGTCTCCACTCAACTATCTCCTATACTTGAGGCAACACAGTACTGGTGTTGACAGGCTGATGGGTGGGGCTGGGTCCTAAGGCTAATATGGCATAAGTGAAGTCGCTCAGTCATATCTGACTCTCCTGAAAGTAAAAGTAAGCCCCACTGGCCTTCCAAGCCCAGTATTCTGGGAGCTCTTCTTCCTGGTTCTGGACCCCAAGCTGGGAGGCTCAGTGTGGGTTCATAGGCTTTACTCCTTAGGGAAAGCCTCAGCAATTATAATTATCCTCTATATGTGGATCATCTGCCCAGGTGTATTGGTCTTGATTATACTGTGCCTCCTCCGCTTGGAGAGCCAAGGAACTATAGGATATAGAGACTCCACTTTCAAAGGGTGCACACAAAATCTCACACACTCTAAGACCCAGGGAATAAACAATATTCTGAAAGGAGCCTGGATCAGACCCACCTGATGATTTAGAAGAGCATCCCAGAGAGGCAGAAGGCAAATAGAGATCATCATGGTGATATAGATACTGACAGTAGCCTTTTTGGGGAGCTACATTTTACCCCAAAACACTGCACTGGAAAGTGCCACTTTTGAATCATATCTATGGCATATTAGGGCTTCCCTGGTGGCTCAGACGGTAAAGCGTCTGCCCACAATGCGGGAGACCCAGGTTCAATTCCTGGGTCAGGAAGATCCCCTGGAGAAGGAAATGGCAATCCACTCCAGCACTCTTGCCTGGAAAATCCCATAGATGGAGGAGCCTGGCAGGCTACAGTCCATGGGGTTGCAAAGAGTCAGACACAAGTGAGTGACTTAGCGTGTGCGCACACACACACACACACACACACACACACACACACACAATGTTTCATAGATAAGTCCAAAGATGTACATTTTCAATTTTTTTTATTAAAGAAAGCTCAATGTGCCCAATTCTGAAAATGATGTCTTAAAATATATCTTCATTTAACTGAATTTTGCTCAATTTGCTTTTGGAATTTTTAATAGTTTTTACTTTAACATATAGCTGCTGGGTTGTTGCACACAGGTTTATGCCTGCTGTGTTTCCTCATAAAATTTGCTTTTTAACAATGTTAAATTGTGATAAAATACCTCTAACATAAGATTTGCCCTGTTAACCATTTTCAAGTGTACAGTTTAGTAGTGTTAATTACAGTCATATTGTTGTACAACCATTTTCCAGAACTCTTCATCTTGAAAAGCTGGAACTGTATACCCCTTAAACAACATCTCTGCAGTTTCCCACACTCCATAGTCTGTAGTAACCACCATTTTACTTCCTGTCTCTATAAGTTTGACTTCTCTAGGTACCTCATATTAGTGGAGTCATACAATATTTTCATATTTGATACTGACATATTTCCGTTAGTATCTTGTCCTCTAGGTTCAATCATGTTGTCAGAATTTCCTTCCTTTTTAAGGCCAAATAATATTCCATTATATAGCTAGACCAAACTTGTTATCTGTTTATCTGCCAATGAAAGGGTTGCTTTCCCTTCTATAGTTGTGCATAATGCTGCTATGAATATGGATGTACAAATACCTTTTTGAGACTTTTTTCAATGTTTTTTTTCTGTGTATACCTAGAAGTGGAATGGATGGATCACCTGGTATTTCTGTTCTTAATTTTTTGAGGACCTTCCATACTATGTCCACAGTGGCTACACCCTTTACATTCCCATCATCATTACACAGATGGGATGTACATTTTATTGTACATTACACATTGTATGTTACACTTGTACATTACATTGATGTACGAGTGCTACACCATTTACATTCCCATCACCATAACATTCCCAGTACATGAGGGTTCTAATTTTTCCACATTTTCTTCAAGACCTGTTTTCTGTTTTTTTTTTTTAAATGATCAGTTTCCTAATGGTGTAAGGTGATATCTGATTTCCCTAGTGATTAATGATATTGAGCATCTTTTTCATTGCTCATTAGTCATTTGCACATATTCTCTCAAGAAATGTCTAAGTCCTTTGTCCATTTTTGAATCAAGTCTTTTTGTTGTTGTTGAGTTATAGGAGTTCTCTATATATTCTGGATATATTAATCCCTTATCAGATATATGATTTGTAAATATTTTCTTCCATTCTATGGTTTGCCTTTGTACTCTGTTGATAATATCTTTTAATACATGCACTTAAAAATTTTCAAAGTCCAATGTGTTGTTTTTTTATGAGCTATGCTTTGTTGTAATTTTCAAGAAATCTTCACCAAATACAAGATAGTGAAATGTTGTCATATGTCTTTGTCTAAGAGTTTTATAGTGTTCAGTCTTACATTTATGTTTTTGATCCATTTTGAGTTCAACTTTTATATGTCATTTGTAAGTGTCCAAATGCACTGTTTACATTCAGACATCTAGTTTTCCAAGCACCATTTGTTGAAAAGACCTTCTCTATTGAATATTATTTGCAATTTTCCAAAAATAACTTACCATATATATGAAGTCTATCTCTTTTAACTTGAAAAGTTTATCCAAACATTGGCTGATGCATATGTTTGGTAGTATTGGTCTGATAGGAACTACTCCTATCAGAAGCCTCACATGCTTCTAGGTGGATTGAAAAAAATTTTTTTGTAATATTACAAACCCCAGTGACATTGTACTTGGTCTGTCACTACATGTGTAGCTTAGCATGGGGCAAAATCAAGAGTGTTAGAGAGTTAGATCTTCCCATGCATGATGTTGCATGCCTCTACATTTATTTTATCCTAGTCTAGATTTATATCCCTAACTATAGCAGAAAAAACACCACCATTTCCAATCCCCTAAGTGAACTGTGTTTCCTTACTTAGCTTATGGTATCTGTGTTAGGGCTTTCCTTGTGGCTGAGCTGGTAAAGAATCCACCTGCAATGCAGGAGACCTGGGTTCGATCCTTGAGTTGGGAAGATCCCCTGGAGAAGGGAAAGGCTACCCACTCCAGTATTCTGACCTAAAGAATTCCATGGATTGTATAGTCCATGGGGTCGCAAAGAGTCGGACACAACTGAGCGACTTTCACTTTCCTTTCCTCTAGGTTCAGCAATGTTGTCAAAATTTCCTTCTTTTAAAAGACTGCATAGTATTCCATTTTACAGATAGAGCACATTTGGCTTATCTATTCATCTGCCAATGAACATGGGTTACTTTTACCTTCTGCTGTTGTGAATAATGTTGCTATGAACATGGATGTACAAATACCTCTTGAGACCATGCCTTCAATTCTTTTGGGTATATACCTAGAAGAGGAATGGCTGGATCATTTGGTATTTCTATTATTTATTTTTTGAGGGGCTGGATATATTTTCAACTGTGGCTGCACCATTTTACATTCCCACCAACAGTACGCCAGGGTTCCAGTTTCTCCACATCCTCTTCAAGACTTGTTTTCTGGGTGTTGGCTTTTTTTCTTTTTTTTTTATGATAGTCATCCTAATGGTGTGAGGTGACTTTTCATTGTAGTTTTAAAATTTTTTATTTTATTTTTATTTGGAGGATAATTGCTTTACAATATTGGGTGGTTTCTGCCATACCTCCACAGGAATCAGCCATTTGTTGCTCATTTGTGACCAAATCTTTGGGACTCCATGGACAGCAGCACACCAGGCTTCCCTGTTCTTCACCATATGCTGGAGTGTGCTCAAATTCATGTCCATTGAGTCAGTGATGCCACCCAACCATCTCATCTTCTGTCGTCCCCTTCTCCTCCTGCCCTCAATCTTTTCCAGCATCAGGGTCTTTTCCAATGAGTTGGCTCTTCAAGTGGACAAAGTATTGGAGCTTCAGCTTCAGCATCAGTCTTTCCAATGAATATTCAGAACTGATTTCCTCTAGGATTGACTGGTTTGATCTACTTGTAGTACAAGAAACCCTCATGAGCCTTCTCCAACACCACTGTTGAAAAGTATCAATTCTCTGGTGCTCAGCCTCCTTTATGGTCCAACTTATCCATATATGACTACTGGAAAAGCTATAGCTTTGACTAGATGGACCTTTGTCAACAAATTAATGTGTCTACTTTTTAATATGCTGTCTAGGTTTGTCATAACTTTTCTTCCAAGGAGCAAATGTCCTTAATTTCTTGGCTGCAGTCACCATCTGCAGTGATTTTGGAACACAAGAAAACAGGGCATAGGTGACTCTTCAGCATTCAGTCCAGCCCCAGGGAACCCTAGCAGAGAGGTAGGAGGTGACCAAGGGAATGGACAGGCAGTCTTGCTTCGAGTCTTGGATGAACAAGAGAGTGAACTAGAATGTTCTCCAGAGACAGCAGCAGAGTCAGAGGAGATTTTCCAAGGTAAGGGGATGTGATCTTTCCCTGGGTAAAATCAAAGGTGATGAAACACAGGCATAGTCTTATCCTGTTCGGAGGGCATGCTGCCTTCCAATGACATGCCATTTTGCTTAAGTGATTTGATGATACAATAAGATAAGGGAACAAATATAGGCAGCACAGCCTGACCAGAGACTCAGTAGCTTCTGGTTTGTGCGGAGATGGCCCTGGGACTGCAGCTTCGGCGGCAGGTGCCGGCTGGACTCCTGCTCTGTCTGTGCGCCGGGCGTTGGACCGAGGCTGGGAAGGTGCTGGTGGTCCCCATGGAGGGCAGCCACTGGCTCAGCATGCGGGAGGCCGTGCGGGAGCTCCACGCCAGAAGTCACCAAACAGTGGTTGTTGTTCCGGAGGTCAATGTGCGCGTCAAGGCAGAGGACTTTTTCACCACAAAAACGTACGCCGTTCCCTACACACAGGACAAATATGATTCCTTCCTGATGACTCATGTACGTCTACTTTTTAAAAAAGTACACTTTGTAACAATGTTTCTGGAAACTATAGCATCTTTGAAAAATGTGTCTTTGCTCTTTGCAAGGTCTTGTGAGGCACTGTTGTATAACGAGGACTTGATCAGAGACCTGAATGCCAGTTCCTTTGATATGGTTTTAACAGACCCTATTTTGGGGCAGTGATGGCTAAATACCTGTCCATTCCTGCTGTGTTTTTTTTGCGTTCTGTTCCCTGTGACTTAGATGCTGAGGGCACAGCATGCCCAAACCCTTTCTCATATGTTCCTCGGTTATTAACAAGGAATCCAGACCACATGACATTCTTCCAAAGGGTCAAGAACATGCTTTACCCTCTGGGCCTGAAGTACATTTGCCTGGTTACCTTCACTCCTTATGCACGTATGGCCTCTGAGCTTCTTCAGAGAGAGGTGTCACTGGGGGAGATTCTTGCCTCTGGATCCGTGTGGCTGTTCAGAGGAGACTTTGTGACGGACTACCCGCGGCCGATCATGCCCAACATGGTGTTCGCTGGGGGCATCAACTGTGCCAACAGGAAACCTCAGGTTCTCAGGTGTGTACTGCTGCTTTTGCTCAATCAGTGCTCCCAGTGGAGCACAATCTTTTCATAAAAAAATTTAAAAAACTTTTTCACCACACTGCAACCTAAGGCCCTTGCAGTGAAATGGTGGGTCCTAATCACTAGACTGACAGGGAATTCCCAAGTGGAACATATTTTTTAAAAATAACCTACTTGCACATGCTCACTTATCTACTGATCTTTCTAAAGATTGCTACCTCCCATTCTCCTTCCAACACTCTTTGGTGAGATCCATTGTTAAAGTGCTCCAGGAGGGTAGTGTAGGCTTGTGATGATCTTTGAGAGGATTGAGAGGCAGGGTTGAGGGTCCGTATTCAGTCTGAGAAAGAATTGCGTGGCTCAACCATGACTGCCTTTTTGTAAAGGCACTGTTGTGATGGTCGTGCAGTTTTCTCAATCTAGTAGGAGCCAAGAGCTTGAGCTGTGAATCCATCCATCATGGGTTTTGCTTGAGGGTGTTCAATAGGAGAAGGAAAGAACTGGCAAACTGCATTTGTTGTTCTGATAGTTTATCGTGGTTTTGTCTTGGAAAGGTCTTAGGTGTGGTCACTGGAAATCTAAACACTGAAAGGAAGCAGAAGTTTCAGAGAGGTTGAATAAATTAAGTGGAAGTGAGACAATATTGGAGACAGAAGTTGGGCTCTCTCTTATGAGAGAAAGAAATAATTGAGTTCAACTTTTCAGAGATGGACCTGTGCTGACCAGAAATCTTGTGACCAGGAGTTGGGGTCTGGAGGGGTGGCGGGGAGGTACATAGTTAGAGGCATGCCAGATGGGTCATCAACTTGGGACACTGAGATCGTAAAAGGCCTGGGGGGGGGGGGCAGAGCTGGAGAGGAGGAAAAACTGAGCCTATGAACACAGTAGCAGAGGGCACAGTAATGAAGAAAACTGAGTTTCAGAGAGGAAGGGTTTGACCTCATCACCACACCTACCCCAGCCCCATCATCACACCCCACATTTCCATGGTGGGAACTACTGTGTTCCTCATCATTTCAAAGTCTTCTTATATTAATCCTGAATTGTTGCTGTTGTTCCATTGCTAAGTTACCCCATGGACTTCAGCACAGCAGGCTTCCCCGTCCTTCACTATCTCATGGAGCTTGCTCAAATCATGTTTATTAACTTGGTGATGCCATCCAACCATCTCATCTTCTGTCGTCCCCTTCTCCTCCTGCCTTCAATCTTGCCCAACATCAGTGTCTTTTCCGATGAGTCAGGTGTTCACTTCAGGTGGCTAAAGTATTGGAGCTTCAGCTTCAGCTCAGTCCTTCCATTGAATATTCAGGATTGCTTTTCTTTAGGATTGATTGATTTGATCTCCATGCAGTCCAAAGGACTCTTAAGAGTCTTCTCCAGCACAATCAATTCTTCGGTACTTAGTCTTCTTTATGCTCCAGCACTCACATCCATACATGACCACTGTAAAAATTATAGCTTGACTCTGTTGAATTTTGTTGGCAAAGTAATGTCTCTGCTTTTTAATACTCTGTTTAGGTTTGTCATAGCTTTTCTTCCAGGGAACATGTGTCTTTTATTTTTGAAGCTTTAGTCAACATCCACAATGATTTTGGAATGCAAGAAAATAACATGTCACTGTTTCCAATTTTTCCCTATCTATTTGCCATGAAGTGATGGGACTGGATGCCATGGTCTTAGTTTTATGAATGTTGAGTTTTAAGCCAGATTTTTCATTGTCTTCTTTAACTCTCATCAAGAGGCTCTTTAGTATTCTTTGTTTTCTGCCATTAGAGTGGTATCATCTGCATATCTGAGGTTGTTGATATTGCTCCTAGAAATCTTGATTCTAGGTTGTGATTCATCCAGCCTTTGCATTTTGCATGATGTATTTTCATCTAAGTTAAATAAGAAGGATGACATTATACTGCCTTGATGTATTCCTTTCCCAATTTGAAACAGGTCTGTTGTTCCATGTCCAGTTCTAACTGTTGCTTCTTGAGATGCATACAGGTTTCTTGGGAGGCAGGTAACGTGGTTTAGTATTCCCGTCTCTTTTAGAATTTTTCAGTTTGTTGTGATCCAGTCAAAGGCTTTTGCGTAGTCAGTGAAGCAGAAATAGATGTTTTTCTGGAATTCCCTTTTGCTTTCTCTATGATCGAACAGATGTTGGCAATTGGATCTCTTATTCTACCTTTTCTAAATTCAGCTTGCACATCTGGAGTTTTTGGTTCACATAGTGTTGAAGCCTCAGTTCAGTTCAGTCACTCAGTTGTGTCTGACTCTTTGCAACCCCATGAACTGCAGCACGCCAGGCCTCCCTGTCCATCACCAACTCCCAGGGTTCACCCAAACTCATGTCCATTAAGTTGGTGATGCCATCCAACCATCTCATCCTCTGTTGTCCCCTTCTCCTGCCTTCAATCCTTCCCAGCACCAGGGTCTTTTCAAATGAGTCAGCTCTTCGCATCAGGTGGCCAAAGTATTGGAGTTTCAGCTTCAACATCAATCCTTCCAATGAATACCCAGGACTGATCTCCTTTAGGATGGACTGGTTGGATCTCCTTGCAGTCCAAGGGACTCTCAAGAGTCTTTTCCAACACCACAGTTTAAAAGCATCAATTCTTCGGCTCTCAGCTTTCTTTATAGTCCAACTCTCACATCCATACATGACCACTGGAAAAACCATAGCCTTGACTAGACGGATCTTTGTTGGCAAAGTAATGTCTCTGCTTTGTAATATGCTGTCTAGGTTGGTCATAACTTTTCTTCTAAGGAGTAAGTGTCTTTTTATTTCATGGCTGCAGTCACCATCTGCAGTGATTTTGAAGCTCCAAATAAATAAAGTCTGCCACTGTTTCCACTGTTTCTCCATCTATTTGCCATGAAGTGATGGGACCGGATTACCATGGTCTTTGTTTTCTGAATATTGAGTTTAAGTCAACTTTTTCACTCTCCTCTTTCACTTTCATCAAGAGGCTCTTTAGTTCTTCTTCACTTTCTGCCATAAGGGTGGTGTCATCTGCATATCTGAGGTTATTGATATTTCTCCGGGCAATTGATTCCAGCTTGTGCTTCTTCCAGCCCAGCATTTCTCATGATGTACTCTGCGTATAAGTTAAATAAACAGGGTGACAATACACAGCCTTGACATACTCCTTTTCCTATTTGGAACCAGTCTGTTGTTCCATGTCTACTTCTAACTGTTACTTCTTGAGCTACACAGATTTCTCAGGAGGCAGGTCAGGTGGTCTGGTATTCCCATCTCTTTCAGAATTTTCCACAGTTTATTGTGATCCACACAGTCAAAGGCTTTGGCATAGTCAATAAAGCAGAAATAGATGTTTTTCTGGAACTCTCTTGCTTTTTTGATGATTCAGCGATTGTTGGCAATTTGATCTCTGGTTCCTCTGCCTTTTCTAAAACCAGGTTGAACATTTGGAAGTTCACGGTTCATGTATTGTTGAAGCCTGACTTGAAGAATTTTGAACATTACTTTGCTAGCATGTGAAGTAAGCCCAATTGTCCAGTAGTTGGAACATTCTTTGGCATTGCCATTCTTTGAGATGAGAATGAAAACTGTCCTTTTCTAGTCCTGTGGCCACTGCTGAGTTTTCCAAATATGCTGGGGTATTGAGTAGAGCACTTTAACAGCCTCAATTTTAGGATTTTAAACAGATCAGCTGGAATTGTTTCACCTCCACTGGCTTTTTTTGTAGTAATGCTTCCTAAGGCCCTCTTGACTTCACACTCTGTGATGTCTGGCTTTGGTGAGTGAGCACACCTTCATTGTTGTCTGGGTCATTAAAACCTTTTTTGTACAGTTTATGTAGACTCCTCTGTCTGTGGAATTTTCCAGGCAAGAATACTATTGTGGGTTACCATTTCCTATTCTAGGGGATCTTCCTACATCCAACCTCGGGATTGAACCCACATGTCCTGTGTCTCCTGCATTTGTAGGAGGATTCTTTACCACTGTTCCACGTGGGAAGCCCTGAACATAAACTTCAAGATGTAATAAAGATCCAGAATAATGCGCACTTCAGTCCCTACACAGAGCAGTGGAAGCCTAGTGGGGTCCGCATCAGAAGAGGATTCACAGAGCCTGCACAGAGGCATGGGGACTTCCTTCCTGTCCAAAGTGCAACAGGTCCTGGAGCCTGGCACCCTCCGAACCCCACTGTCATTACAAAAAGCTGCCTTGCCCACTGATGGTTTAGGTAACAGGAAGTTCTACTCCATGAGGCAGAGAAAGAATTCTCAAGCAGCCCTTCTGCTGTTGTCCTTAAGGATCCTTCCAGATGTTTCCATATCGGGCAGCTGCTCCAACAGACTCTCTCTGGGGAGTGCACGAGGTGTCCAGTTTGGAACCAGAGCAAATCAGAGAGCCACCATCCCCTCCCTGCTGAGAGAAGGCTGTTCTTGGGATGTTATATGTTTCCCTGGATGTGCTCCATATTCACCCATGATGGGGGGAAAGAGTTTAAAGAGTTCTCAGATAAGGTCACATGCAGCAGAGGTTCTGGGTGGGGACTGGGGCAGAGGTGACTCCTCAGAGTTCAGTCCAGCCCCAGAGAACAGGGTTAGCAGACAGGTAGGAGGTGACCAAGGGAATAGGGCAGACACAGTCTTGCTTTAGAAATTGGATGAAGAACAAGAGCGTGAACTAGAATGCTCCCCATTGGGAGCAGCAGGTCAGAAGAGTTTTTCCAAGATAAGGTGGGTAACCTTTCCCTGGGTGAAATCAGAGGTGATGAAACCCAGGCATGGACTTATCCTGTAATGATTAATGTAAGGAGGGCATGCTGCCTTCCAATGACATGCCATTTTGCCTAAGTGACTTGGTGATAAGATAAAGGCAACAAATACAGATGGCACAGACCAGACAGTCTGGCTTGTGCAGGGATGGCCCTGGGATGGCAGCTTCGGCGGCAGGTGCTGGCTGGACTCCTGCTCTGTCTGTGCGCCGGGCGATGGGCCGAGGCTGGGAAGGTGCTGGTGGTCCCCATGGAGGGCAGCCACTGGCTCAGCATGCGGGAGGCTGTGCGGGAGCTCCACGCCAGGGGTCACCGGCAGTGGTCCTGTCTTTGGAGGTCAATGTGCACATCAAAGCAGAGGACTTTTTCATCACGAAAAGCTACACCGTTCTGTATACCCAGAATGAATTTGATTTCCTCATGTAGGGCCATTTTATTCTGAGTTTTGAAAGAGTACATTTTGTAACGATGATGTTGCAAACTATGGGGGCTTTGAAAATGTGTCTTTGCTCTTTCAAAGGTCTTGTAAAGGGCTTCTGTGTAACAAGGACCTGAATGCCAGTTCCTCTGATGTGGTTTTAATGGACCCTATTTATGCCTGTGGGGCAGTGCTGGCTAAGTACCTGTCCATTCCTGATGTGTATTTTTTTTGCGTCTATTCCCTGCGACTTAGATGCTGAGGGCACAGTGTGCCCAAACCCTTTCTCATGTGTTCCTAGGATATTAACAACGAATCCAGACCGCATGACATTCTTCCAAAGGGTCAAGAACATGCTCTACCCTCTGGCCCTGAAGTACATTTGCCTGATTACCTTCACTCCTTATGCACGTATGGCCTCTGAGCTTCTTCAGAGACAGGTGTCACTGGGGGAGATTCTTGCCTCTGGATCCGTGTGGCTGTTCAGAGAAGACTTTGTGGTGGAGTACCCGTGGCCAATCATGCCCAACATGGTGTTCATTGGGGGCATCAACTGTGCCAACAGGAAACCTTTATCTCAGGTGTGTACTGCTGCTTTTGTTCAATCAGTGCTCCCAGTGGAGCGCATTTTATTTTTTAAAAAACAACAGTTCAGGGTGTTTTGTTATGTACTGGTTTTTCTGATTTCTACCTCTCCTCCTCCTCCTCACCATCTGTGGTGAGATGCACTATTAACGTGCCTCCAGGAGGGCAGTAAAGGCTTCCAATGATCTCTGAGAGGAGTGGGAGGCAGGGCTGAGGGTGTGTGATAGGATTGACAGGCAGTGGTGTGATTCCACCGTGATTGCCCCCTAATAAAGGCATCGGTTTAACTGTTGTGCGGTTTTCTCCAGCGGAGTAGGAGCAGGTGCTTGAGCTGTGAATTTATCCTCCAGAGGATTTTGCCTGAGGGTGTTCAACAGAAGTGTAAGCAAAGTGGAGTCTGGTTGCTTGTAGCTCAAAAGACAGTAAAGAAGCAAGACTGGTGGATGTGAAAGTTTGCTTGGATGAATGTTTCCAGGAAGCAGGTGGAGAGAGGAGAGTCCTGTCCAAACACTTATTTCCTCCTTGGACAATCTGAGGCAAGAGCTTTTATTGACAGAGGGAAGGGGCCTCTGTGTAGAAACAGCACAGTCAGCTCTGACAGTCATCTTGAAATTGGTGTCAGTGGTCTGACCACCATCATGTTAATTTTTGGTGCTCAGTCGATCAGTTGTGGCCAATTCTTTGTGACCCCATTGATGGTAGCTTGCCAGGCTCTTCTTTCCATGGAATTTTCCAGGCAAGAATACTGGAGTGGGTGGCCATTTCCTTCTCCAGGTTTAATTGCTTTGAGTACAGTTAATCTTCAGTCCCAGGGCCAGTTTGTTCCCATTTCCTTGAGGCCAGTTCTCAGAATGGTGGCAGCTTCTATGTCATGGCTACATCTGGTCACCATGGGGTTAACTTCTTCCACCTCATGGGGGTTTCAGTGTCTATGACAGCTCACGGGATACGGCTCAGAGCATTATCTATGGCCCCTGAGGAGGAACTAAAGGTCCTTGACTTTGCTTACTGACTATTTAGTTTTGTTGGACTGTTTTCCTTTGTTTTTGCATTTTCTCACTTCGTTGACTAACGTCATTCTTGGGCTAAAGGTTTTCCACAGACAGAAGGCAGACAGAGGACATGGCCAGTAAGGACCATGGGGTCTGGCACCATCAAAACCAAGAAAGAATTGGTAGATTGCATCTGTTGACCTGATAGTTCTTAGTGGTTTTGTCTTGGAAGAGATTGAGGTGTGGTTACAGGAGAATTAAATGCCAAATGGAAGGAGAAGTTTTTGAATAAATTAAGTGGAAGTGGGACCATAGTGGAGAGAAAAGTCTGGGTTTCTGTGATTGGAGAAAGAAATAATTGGGTCCAACTTTTCAGAGATGAAGCTGTGCCTGCCGTAAGTCTCTGAGCAGGAGTTGGGGTCTGGAGTAAGATGTGGGGATATACATAGCTGAATGGCATGTTAGGTAGGTGTTTAAGGTGGGACGTCATCAAAGACTAGTGATGAGGCCTGGAGAGCAGGGAAGACTGAGCAGTGATGTTGAGAAGTGGGTCTCAAAGAGGAAGTTTTTGACCACATCACCACACCTACCCCAGCCCAGGTCACTGCACCCCAAGTTTCCATGATGGAAACTACCACTTTCCTCATGGTTTCAGAGTCTTCCCATGTTAACCCTGAATATTTGGGTTTAATTGAAATAGGACTCATAGGGGCAGGGTTTGTCTTTTAATCTACTTAGCCCCCCTTTTTTTTTGCCCACTTATATGACTTGTACTGAGTTTGTAGTAACTTCCATGACTTTGGATCTCTTATGGTTTTTGTATTCTTACTTTTATATCCCTTTACATTACTGTATTTATTATGGCAAAGGGCTCTATCTTCACATTTCATTTTTGCTCACACCACAATCTATTCTACTTGGTTTTCTTCCTGTATGCAATGCATTTGTCCAATTGTAAAATATGTATGTATCGACTAGATTTGTAAAAGGTGGAAAGTACTGAAGCATTTAAAAAGCATTTGCCACTCCGTTCTTTCTAGTTTTTCTGTGTGAATATGTTCTCTAGAGGTAACTGCATTGATTCAAATCCTCACTCCCGTTTTTCTAGCTGAATTCCCTTGGCCGTGTGACCTAACTATTCTGACTTTATACTGTCATTGTAAACACACAAATAGTATCTATTATCATTATTATAACGTGCCCAGAAGACATGGTGTATCATCTGAAGGCATTTGGATATGTTTGTGCCGATTTCTTTGGTACGTGAAAAATCATGTACACTGAAATTTCCAAGTGTTACCACGGTACACACACTGTTAATTACTTTTGCTCCACTAAACTGTTGTTTTTACTTTGAGATTTTGTCACTCATTTATGTAGTGTGTTTACACTTAGAGGTTTACCTTTGGAGGTGGGCTTCCGTGGTAGCTCAGATGGTAAAGAATCCGCCTGCAATGCAGGAGACCCCGGTTTCATTCCTGGGTCTGAAATGTCCCCTGGAGAAGAGAATGGCTGCCCGCTCCAGTGTTCTTGCCTGGAGAATCCCGTGCACAGAGGAGCCTGGTGGGCTACAGTCCATGGGGTTACAAAGAATCGGACATGACTGAACGACTTTCACTTTACCCTTAGAGGTGATGGCTTTGAATGTTAATGGACAATTTTTTTCAAAATATGAAATATTAAAATCTAAATCTTTTGCATTTTTGTTTCTTCTCCTTCTTAAGATTTATGACACGTTGAATTATTTTACTGGTCTTCTCAAAGAAATCGCTTTTGGGTTTGCTTGTTCTTTTTACTATTTTTGTTTTCTATTTCATTGATTGCCACTTATTTTTTTATTGATGATGTCATCCTTGCTTAGTTAATTTTATAGCTGTTTTTCTGCTTTCCTTAGGTAAGCATTAATTTTCTTTTCTTTTGTTTTCCTAATAATAAAGAATTGATGGTCATAAATAAAGCATTTCTTAGATCCCTTAGATTTTGAAATAAATTGTTCTCATATTCTTTCTATTTCTTAACTCAAACTTTTGTTTTTGATTTCCTCTTTGAGTCAGTGACTATCTGCTTTTGAAAAATAATTTTATTAGTTGTTTGTTTATTTTTGGCTGCGCTGAACCTCTGTTGCTGCTCAGGCTTTTCTCTAGTTGCCGCAAGCAGGGTCTACTCTTTGTTGCAATGTTCAGGCTTCTCATTGCGGTGGCTTCTCTTGTCGGGGAGCACAGGCTCCAGGGCGTGCCGGCTTCAGTAGCTGTGGGACATGGGTTCATCAGTTGTGGTTCCCAGGCTCTAGAGCACAGGCTCAGTAGGTGTGGCCCTCGGGCTCCACTGCTCTGAGGCATGTGGGATCTTCCCCAGATCAGTGATTGAACCTGGGTCTCCTGCAATTGCAGGTGGATTCTTAACCACTGAGCCACTAGGGGAGCCCTGCCGTTTGTTGTTGCTGGTGTTAACAAGGTTGCTTCTTAGTTCCCATGTGGTTAAGATTTATTGTGGTTACTTTTCTCCTATTTTTTCTATTTATTTTGGATTGTAATCAGAGAACGTTTCTTGTGAAGTCACTGCTGCTGCTGCTGCTAAGTCACTTCAGTTGTGTCCGACTCTGTGCGACCCCATAGACGGCCTCCTACCAGGCTCCTCCGTCCATGGGATTTTCCAGGCAAGAGTACAGGAGTGGGGTGCCATTGCCTTCTCCATGTGAAGTCATTGCTATAAAAAATTTCTTAATAGGTCTTCTTTCTGATCTATTACAGAATTATCCAATAGAAGTATAATGCATACCACATGTGTAACTGAAAGCTTTGTAGTTGGCATATTTAGAAAAGCAAAAAGAGGGTTACATTAATTTTAATAGTATATTTTATTAAATCAGATATATATATATATATATATATAATATTGTCCTTTAAAGATACACTCAGTGTAAAAATTTTTAAGGTGTTCGTTTGCTATTATTTCTTTCAGTTTTACTGAGATATAATTGACAGGCAGCCCTGAATAAGCTTAAAGTGGATGGCAGAGTGATTTGACTTTTCTAGATCATGAGGTGATTGCTATAACAAGTTTAGTGATCGCTCATCATCTTATATAGATACAAAATTAAAGGAGCAGAAAAAATTTTTTACCTTGTGATGAGAATTATTAGAATATTCTCTTAATGATGTTCATATGTAACATACAACAGTGTTAAATATATCTATCATGTTATACATTACACCCCTGTCCTTATTTCTCTCATAATTGAAGCTTGTCCGCTTAGACTGCCTTCATCCAACTCCCCTTTGCCCCTGCTCTCTGCCTCTGGTAGCCACAAATTTGATTTCCATTTCTATGCATTTGTTGATTTTTGAAATATAATTGACCACAGTGCTATGTTAGTTCTGTTAGACAACATAGTGATTCAGTACTTCCATACCCGTCAAAAGAATCACCACGATAAACCCAGTTATGATATTCACAGTAGAAAGGTATTACATAACTTTTGACTCTATTTCATGCACTCTTATTTCATACCTGTGACATTTACTTTGCAACTGGAAGTTTGGATCCTTTAAAACACTTTTTAATTTGAGGATAATTGCTTTACAAAATCGTGTTGGTTTCTGCCATACATCAACATGAATCAGCCATAGGTATACGTATGACTCCTCTCTTCTGAACCCCTCCCCATCTCCCACGCCACCCCACCCCTCTAGGTTGTCACCCCTCTAGGTTGCACCTGATTTGAGCTCCCTGCATCATACAGCAAAGTTCCACTGGCTATGTATTTCACATATGGTAATTTATATGTTTCCCTGCTACTCTCTCAATTCATGCCCCCTCTCCTTCCCTCACTGTGTCCACAAGTCTGTTCTCTATGCCTGTGTCTCCATCACTGCTCTGCAGACAGGCTCATTAGTACCGGCTTTCTAGATGCCATGTACATGCATTGAAAGAGAGTGTCAGTCAGTCATGTCTCACTCTGAGTGACTCCATGGACTGTAGCTCACCAGGTTCCTCTGTCCGTGGAATTCTCTGGGCAAGAATACTGGAGCGGGTTACCATGTCCTTCTCCAATATATGCATTAATATATATTTGTTTTTCTCTTTCTGACCTCTTCACTCTGTATAACAGGCTCTGGGTTCATCTACCTCATTAGGGCTGACTCAAATGTGTCCTTTTCTATGGCTGTGTAATATTCCATTGTGCATATACCACAAGGCAGTTTGCATTTTCACCCCCCTTACCCTTCTCTCTCCTTTCCCCTCCCCACCCCTCTGTCAGCTGCTTCTTTGCTCTCTGTATCGATGAGTCCATTTGTTTTGTCATGCTTGTTCATTTGCTTTGTCTTTTTCCCCACATGTAAGTGAAATCATACAGCATTTGTCTTTCTCTTACTTCACTAGCATAATACCCTCTAGGTGCATCCATGTTGTTGCAAGTGATAAGATTTCTTTCTTTCTTATGGCTGAGTAATATTCAATAGCCAATATGTCTTGGCTATTGCAAACAGCAATACAACAAACACAGGGATGTATATAGCTTTTCTAATTAGTGCTTTCCATTTCTTTGTAGGAATACCCAGGAGTAGAATTTCTGGATCATACGGTAGTCCTATTTTTACCTTTTTGAGAATCTTCGTAGTGTTTTCCGTAGTGGCTCTCCCAGTTTACATTGACACCAACAATGCCCTAGAGTTCCCTTTTTCCTACATTCTTGCCAGCACTTGTTATTTATTGTCTTTTTGATAATAGTCATTTTGACAGGTGTGAGGCAATAGTTTTTTATGATTTGGTCTGTATTTCTCTTATGATTAGTGATGGTAAGCATGTTTTTATGTGCCTGTTGTCCTTCTGTATGTCTTCTCTGGAAAAATGTGTGTTTGAGTCTTCTGCCCATTTTTAATCATATTTTGTTGTTGTTGACTTGTATGAATTCTTTGTGTACTTTGGATATTAGCCTATTATTAGATATATCATTTGCAAATATCTTCTTCCATTCGGTAAGTGGCCTTTCCCTTTTGCTTGTAATTTTCTTTGCTGATCAAAAGATTTTAGTTTGATAAAGTCCATTTGTTTATTTTACTTTTATTTCTCTTGTCTGAGGAGTCATATCCTCCCAAAATATGTATTACTAATATCAAAGTTAAAGAGCATACTGCCTATGTTTTCTACTAGAAATTTTATGATTTTAGGTCTTACATTTAAGTCTTTACTCTATTTTGAATTTGTTTTTGCTCATGGCATGAGAGATTAATCCAGTTTGATTCTTTGGCATGTAGCTGTCAAATTTTCCCAACACATGTATTCAAGAGAATGTCTTTTCCCACTGTATTGTCTTACATGCTTTGTCACGGATTAATTGCCTGTATAAGTGTGGAGTTATCTCTCCTCTATATTTTGTTCCGTTGACTCCGTGTCTGTTTTAGCATCAGTACCATACTGTTTTGATCACTTTACTTTGTAGTACAGTTTGAAACCAGGAAGCACGATGCCTCTAGTTCTGTTCCTTCTTTTAACTTGAAGCATAATTAATTTGCAATCTTGTGTTAGTCTCTGTTGTTCAGTAAAGTGATTCAGATATGTATTCTTTTTCAGATTCTTTTCCATTATAGATTATTACAAGGTATTGAATAACTTCCCGTGATATACAGTAGGAACTTGCTATTTATCTATTTTATATATAGAGATGGATATCTGTTATCTGAACATAAGCTGTAAGGTGTAATGAAGGCCCAGGTTAATGTCCACTTCAGTCCCTAAACACTGTAGTGGAAAACTGGCCCCTTCAGCATCAGAAGAGGAGTTCAGAGAGCCTGTTCTGAAGCCAGGGGAAACCCTCCTATCCCAGGGTGACCAGACCTCGGGGGCCGGCACCCTTTGAACCCTGCTGTATCATTACTAAGGTCTGCTTGCCCACTGATGCTTTGTTGTTCTTCTTCTTCAGTTGCCAAGTATTGTCCAACTCTTTGTGACCCCATGAACTGCAGCATGGCAGGCTTCTTTGTCCTTCACTATCTTCTGCAGTTTGCGCAAATGCATGTCCATTGAGTCAGTGATGTCTTCCAACCATCTCATTCTTTGTCACCTCCTTCTCCTCTTCCCCTCTATCCTTCCCAGAATCAGGGTCTTTTCCAATGAGTCGGCTGTTCACATCAGCTGGCCAAAGTCTTGGAGTTTCAACTTCAGCATCAGTCCTTCCAATGAATATTCAGGGTTGATTTCCTTTAGGATGGACTGGTTTGATCTCTTTGCAGTCCAAGGGACTCTCAAGAGTCTTCTCCAGCACCACAGTTAGAAAGCATCAACTCTTTGGTGCTCAGCCTTCTTTATGGTCCACTCTCACATCTGAACATGACTACTGGAAAAACCAATGCTTTAGGTAACAGCAACATGTATTCCATATGACAGATAAAGAATTCTTAACCAATCCTTCTGCTGTCTCCATCAAAGATCTTTTCAGATGTTTCCATATCTGATGGCTGCTCCAATGACTGTCTCCTGAACAGTACAAGAGGTGTCCAGTGTGGAACAGGAACAAACCAGAGAGCCACCATCCCCTTTTGGCTGAGAGAAAGCTGTCTTAGCAATGTTATATGTTTCCCTGGATGTGTTCTGTGTTCACCCATGAATGGGTGGGGAAAGAGATTCAAGAGTTCTCAGATAAGGTCACATCCAGAAGAGGTTCTGGATGGGGACTGGGGCAGAGGTGACTCCTCAGCGTTCAGTCCAGCCCCAGACAACACGGTTAGCAGAGAGGTAGGAGGTGACCAAGGGAAAGGACAGGCACAGTCTTGCTTTGCGTCTTGGATGAACAAGAGAGTGAACTAGAATGTTCCCCAGAGGGAGCAGCAGAGTCAGAGGAGTTTTTCCAAGATAAGGGGGAGTGTTCTTTCTGGGTGAAAGCAGAGGTGATAAGACACAGGCATAGACATATCCTGTAATATATGGTGTAATCATCAATCCTTGCCTTCCAATGACATGCCATTTTGCTTAAGTGACTTGATGATAAAATAAAGATAAGGGAACACATATAGGTGGCACAGCCCAACCAGAGACTCAGTAGCTTCTGGTTTGTGCGGAGATGGCCCTGGGACTGCAGCTTCGGTGGCAGGTGCTGGCTGGACTCCTGCTCTGTCTGTGCGTTGGGCGATGGGCTGAGGCTGGGAAGGTGCTGGTGGTCCCCATGGAGGGCAGCCACTGGCTCAGCATGCGGGAGGCTGTGCGGGAGCTCCACGCCAGAGGTCACCAGGCAGTGGTCGTTGCTCCGGAGGTGAACCTGTACATCAAGGCAGACGACTTTTTCACCACGAAAACCTACGCCATTCCGTACACCCGGGACGAGTTTGATTCCATCATGAAGGGCCGTCCTGATGAGTTTTTTGAAAGAGCACATTTTCTAACATGGTTTTTGGAAACTATGGCAACATTGAAAAATGTGTCTTTGTTCTTTGCAAGGTCTTGTGAGGCACTATTGTATAACAAGGACCTGATCAGAGACCTGAATGCCAGTTCCTTCGACGTGGTTTTAACGGACCCTGTTTACCCCTGCGGGGCAGTGCTGGCTAAGTACCTGTCCATTCCTGCTGTGTTTTTCTTGCGTTTCCTTCCCTGTGACTTAGATGTTGAGAGCACAGCATGCCCAAACCCTTTCTCATACATTCCTAGGTTGTTAACAATGAATTCAGACCACATGACATTCTTCCAAAGGGTCAAGAACATGCTCTACCCTTTGGGCTTGAAGTACATTTGCCAGGTTTCTCTCACTCCTTATGAACGTATGGCCTCTGAGCTTCTTCAGAGACAGGTGTCACTGGTGGAGATTCTTGCCTCTGGATCCGTGTGGCTGTTCAGAGGAGACTTTGTGATGGACTACCCGCGGCCGATCATGCCCAACATGGTGTTCATTGGGGGCATCAACTGTGCCAACAGGAAACCTTTATCTCAGGTGTGTACTGCTGCTTTTGTTCAATCAGTTTTCCCAGTGGAGCACATTTTATTTTTTAAAAAACAATAATAGTTCAGGGTGTTTTGTTATGTACTGGTCTTTCTGATGATTTCCCCTTCTCATTCCCCTCCTCACCATCTGTGGTGAGATGCATTGTTAACGTGCCTCCAGGAGGGCAGTAAAGGCTTCCAATGATCTCTGAGAGAAGTGGGAGGCAGGGCTGAGGGTGTGTGATAGGATCGACAGGCAGTGGTGTGATTCCACTGTGATTGCCCTTTTGTAAAGGCATCGGTTTAACTATTGTGCGATTTTCTCCAGCGGAGTAGGAGCAGGTGCTTGAGCTGTGAATTTATCCTCCAGGGGATTTTGCCCGAGGGTGTTCAATAGACTGTAAGCAAAGTGGAGTCTGGTTGCTTGCGGCTCAAAAGACAATAAAGAAGCAAGACTGGTGGATGTGAAAGTTTGCTTGGATGAATGTTCCCAGGATGGGGACGCAGAGAGGCGAGTCCTGTCCAAACACTTATTCTCTCCTTGGACAATCAGGGGCAAGCACTTTTACTGACAGAGGGAAGGGGCCTCTGTGTAGAAACAGCACAGTCAGCTCTGACAGTCATGTCAAAATCAGTGGTCTGACCACCATCATTTTGATTGTTTTCAGTATAGTTAATCTGTCCCAGGGCCGGTTTGCTCCCATTTTCTTGAGGCCAGTTCTCAGAATAGTGGCAGCTTCTATGTCGTGGCTACAGTCTGGTCGCCATGGGGTTAACTTCTTCCACCTCATGGGGGTTTCAGTATCTATGACAGCTCATGGGATATGGCTCAGAGCATTATCTATAGCATATCTATATCTATCTATTAGATATAGATATTTATCTATATCTAAAGGTCCTTGACTTTGCTTACTGACTATTTAGTTTTGTTGGACTGTTTTCCTTTGTTTTTGCATTTTCTCATTTCTCTGACTATACTCGTTCTTTGACTAAAGGTTTTTCCTCAGACAAAAGGTAGACAGAGGACATGGCCAGTAAGGACCATGGGGTCTGACTCCATTTCAAAAGGAAGAACTGACAGATTGCATTGGTTGACCTGATCGTTTTAATGGGTTTTGGCTTGGAAGCTGCTGAGGTGTGGTCACAGGAGACCTAGATCCTGAAAGGAAGCAGAAGTTTCAGAGGGACTGAGTAAATCAAGTGGAAGTGAGACCATACCAGAGAGAGAAGTTGCGGTCTCTGTGATCAGAGAAAGCAATAGCTGAGTCCAGCTCCTCAGGGATGGAGCTGTGCTGACCGGAAGTCTTTTGACCAGGAGTTGGGGTCTGGAGTAAAATGTGGGGATGTGCACAGTTGGATTCCATGTCAGGTAGTTCTCCTTCACGGGACATTGAAGTCATCAAAGGCTGGTGGTGGGGGCTGGAGAGGAGGTTGATCTGAGTCTATGAACACAGTGGACGGGAGGAAGGCAGTGAGGTTGAGAACTGAGTCTCAAAGAGGAAGGGTTTGACCGCATCACCACACCTACCCCAGCCCTGGTCACTGCACCCCAAATTTCCATGATGGAAACTACCACTTTCCTCATGGTTTCAGAGTCTTCCTATGTTAACCCTGAATATTTGGGTTTAATCAAAATAGGACTCTTGGAGCAGGATTTGTTTTTTAATCTACTTAGTTAGCCCTCTTTTTTTTTTTTTTTGCCCATTTATATGACATATACTGGATTTATATTAATTTCCATGACTTTAGATCTCTTAGAGTTTTTGTAGTCATATTTTTATATCTCTTTATATGAATGCATTCATTATTGCACAGGACTCTAACTTCAGTTTTCTTTTTTTTTTGCCCACACCACAAAAGATCTATTCTACTTTGTTTTCTTCTTTTTTCGTGCAATGCATTTGTTCAATTATAAAATATGTATGTATCTATTAGATTTGTAAATAGTGAAAATGAGGGAAGAGTTTGAAGAGCAAATGCTGCTGTTTTCCTTTTAGTTTTTCGGTGTGAATATATTCTCTAGAGTTAACAGCATTTGCTCACATCTTCACCCTCATTTTTGTAGTTGAATGTCCATGGGCGGCAGACCTAACCATTCTGACCTTAATGTTGTCACGGTGAACATGCAAATAGTATCTAGCATCATTATTAAAAGGTGCCCAGCATGACAAGTTATGTCATCTGGAAGCATTTAGATATGTTTGTGCCAATTTATTTGGTACATGTAAGAACATTTACCCTGTAATTCTCAAGAGTTATCATTTTTGTTCCGTTAAATTTTTATTTTGAAATTTTTGTCATTCTCATTTATTTGATTTGGTTTACCCTTAGATGTGACTCCTTTAAATGTTTATGGAAATTTTCATCAAAATATGAAAGACTAAAGTTTAAATTTTTAATATTTTTGTTCCTCTCCTTCTTATAATTTATGATATGTTGAGTTACGTTATTGGTCTTCTCAAAGAAATAGCTTTTGGATTTGCTCTTTCGTTTTACTCTTTTGGTTTACTATTTCATTAATTGTAGCTTGTTGTTTTATTGTTTTTGTTAATGGTATCATCCTTGTTTCCTTTGGTTTAATTTATAGCTGCTTTTCTAATTTCCTTAGGTAAGCATTAAGTTCTTTTATGTTTTCTTAATAATGAGGAACTGAAGTTTCTTTATTCATAAATAAAACATTTTTCTCAATCCCTTAGAATCTTGCATAAATTGCTCTCATTTTTTTTACTTTAATTTATGTTTTTGATTTGCTCTTTGTGTCAGTGGCTTCTATTTATTTTAAAGAAGATTGTTTCTTAATTCCCATATAATTAAGATTATTGCAGTCATTTTTCCCTTATTTTTTTCTAATTATTTTGAATTATAATCAGAGAATGTTTCTTGTGAGTCACTATTTTAAAAAATTTCTTAATATGTTTTCTTTATGGTCTAGTACAGAATTGTCCAATAGGAATCTAATGTAAGTCATATATGTAATTGAAGGCTTTTTAGTATGTATATTAAAAAAAAAGTAAAAAGAGGATTGCAGTTAATTTTCATAATATATTTTATTGAATCAAATATATTAAAATATTATCCTTTAAACATATGCTCAATATAAAATTGTGTTCAGATGCTTGTTTGCCATGGTTTCTTCCAGTTTTATTGAGACATAATTGACAGGCAACCTTGGTTAAACTTAAGGTGGATAGCAGAGTGATCTGACTTTCTAGATCATGAGACTTTTACCACAAGTTTAGTGATCACGCATCATCTCATATAAGTACAAAATTAAAGGAATTAATGTTGTTAACTACAGTCCTGGTATTTATTTCTCTTATAACTGGAAATTATGGACATGAGTTTGGGCATGCTCTGGGAGCTGGTGATGGACAGGGAAGCCTGGCGTGCTGCACTCCATGGGGTCGCAAAGAGTTGGACATGGCTGAGCAACTGAACTGATGACCGGAAATTAGTACATAGACTGCTTGTGTGCTCAGCCGCTTTAGTCATGTCCGATTCTCTGCAACCCTATGGACTGTAGCCTACCAGGCCCCTCTGTCCATGGGATTTTCCTGGCAAGAGTACTGGAGTGGGTTGCCTTGCCCTCCACCAGGGGCTGGTCTTCCAAACCCAGAGATTGAATCTCTATCTCCTGCATTGCAGGCAGATTCTTTATTGCTCCCCCTCCTCCCATTCCCTGCCTCTGGTAGCCACAAAGCTGATTTCTATTTCTATGAGTTTGCTTCTTAGTTTTCAAAGTATGATGGGTCTGCAGCACTATGCTTGTTCCTATTACACAACATGGTGATTCAGTCCTTCTACACACTTCAAAATAATCACCATAAATCCAGCTATGATATCCATCACAGAAATGTATTATGTAACTATTGACTGTATCTCACACTCTTATTTCATACCTATGACACTTATTTTGCAACTGGAAGCTTGGATCTTAATCCCCCTCACCCTTTACTCTCCTTTCCCTGCTCTGATCCCCTGTCAATAGCCTGTTTGTTCTCTGTATCTGTGAGTCTGTTTCTGTTTTGTTATGGTTGTTCATTTTCATTGCCTTTTATTTTCCACATGTAAGTGAAATCATACATATTTATCTTTATATGTCTTACTTCACTAAGTGTAATACCCATGAGGTCCATCCATGTTGTCGCAATGGGAAGATTTCATCCTTTTTTATGGCTCAGTAATGGGTGTTCATTGGAAGGACTGATGCTAAAGCTGAAACTCCAATACTTTGGCCACCTCATGCTAAGAGTTGACTCATTGGAAAACACCCTGATGCTGGGAGGGATTGGAGGCAGGAGGAGAAGGGGACGACAGAGGATGAGATGGCTGGATGGCATCACTGACTCGATGGACATGAGTCTGAGTGAACTCTGGGAGTTGGTGATGGACAGGGAGGCCTGGCGTGCTGCAATTCATAGGGTTGCAAAGAGTCGGACACGACTGAGTCACTGAACTGAACTGAATATTCAATAGCCAATATTTTTGGTTATTGTAAATAGTGCTGCGATGAACCTCGGGGTGCGTATGTATTTTCTAATTCCTGTTTTTGTCTTCTTTGTGTAAATACTCGGGAGTAGAGTTGCTGCACCATGCGGCAGTTGTACGGTTTTCCATTGTGGGTGTGCCAATTTACACTGCCTCCAGCAGTGCACTACAGTTCCCTTTTCTTTACATTCTTACCCACCTGTGTTTTTAAAATGTTTTATCTCATCATCTTTTGTTATTTGCTTAATCACCATGTACATGTAACAGTTCTTTGAAAAATGCCATTTGTATTAAGTATTTTATTAAATCTGTAGATTGCCTTAAGTAGTACAGTCGTTTTAACAATATTAACTATTCCAATCCATGAATATGGTACATCTTTCCATCTGTTTGTGTTGTCTTCAATTACTTTTATCAGTGCCTTATAAATTTCTCAGTATAGGTCTTTTATCTTCCTATATTTATTCCTAGGTGTTTTATTATTTTGATGTTACTGGAAATAGATTGTTTCCTTAATTTCTCTTATGATAGTTCATTGTCAGTATATAGAAATGCAACAGATTTCTGTTAATAATTGTATATCCTGCAACTTTACCAAATTCATTAATGAGTTCTAATAGTTTTTTTAGTGGCGTCTTTAGGGTTTTCTATGTGTAGTGTCGTGTCATCTGAAAACAGTGACAGTTTTACTTCTTCCTTTCTAATTTGGATTTTTTTTTGTGTTATAGATGTTTGGTTGGTGGTTACCATGTGGTTTCTTGGTAGCAGTCTCTATATATATGTGATTATTTTAAATTGTTAATATTTGAAGTTCAAAAGCATTTTAACAACTCTGTTTTCAAACTCTCTCCACATTTACTATTTTTGACATATTTCACACCTTTTTGTTTTGTGTATCCCTTAGCTACTCACTGTGGATGATTTTACCACTTTTGTCTTTTAACCTTCCTGCTAGCCTTATATGTGGTTGATGTACTACCTTTATTGTATATTTATCTTTACCAAAGAAATTTTTTCTTTTGTAATTTTCATATTTCTAATTGTGGTCTTTACTTTTCCACTTAGAGAACACTCTTTAAAAATTCTTGTAAACCTGGTTTCATGGTGCTAGACTGTGAGTTTTGCTTGTCTGTAAAACTTTTGACCTCTCCTTTGAATCGGAATGAAAGCTGTGTCAAGTAGGGCACTTCTGGTTGTTTTTCATCACTTTAAATATATCATGCCATTTCCTTCCAGCCTGCAGAATTTCTGCTGCAAAGTCAGCTTATAATCTGATGGGTTGGCTGTGGGGTCTTGAGAGAGTCAGTTCCTAGGCAGGTTGATAGGGAGTCTAGGGGTCCCCAAAGAGAGAGGGGTCTGGAATTCTCAAGGAGGAAAAAAGGACAAACTTTTTTTCTTTCTCCACATTCCTTAGGATTATATACCAATAATGTATGCTGCCTAAGGACAGTCTTTGGATTCAACCTTCTGTTATTTTAAAATGTTAATTATGGGAGTATACCTGGTCTTTACAAGGATGTATCTTGCCTGAGGACAGTGTTATCTTAAAATGTAAATTATGGGAGTAGGTCGGAGGAGGTCTTTACAACCTCCAGACATTCTTTGGATTATATAACCTCATTATTAACACTAGCAAGCGGGTACTTTTTCTACCCCCTTCTGATGCCTATGTCAGAAGCTTTCTCTATCTCCTTTATACTTTAATAAAACTTTACTACACAAAAGCTCTGAGCGATCAAGCCTCGTCTCTGGCCCCGGATTGAATTCTCCTCCGGGGGCCAAGAATCCCGGTGTATTCACGTGATTCAACAACAACCTTTCAGTCTGGAGTGTCACAAAACTTGTTTTGGCCTGCTGGTACATGGAGCCAGGGCCCAGGGAGTCCTGAGGCTTGTACCAGCCTGCTTGTGGGTGAGTTGAGTCTTGGGGCTAATGCTGGCCCACTTGTAGGTGGAGCTGGGTCCTGGAATCTCTGATTGAATGGCCTAGGGGTCCATGATCTGGTGTCAGCTTGCTGGAGGATAGGGTCAGGGTCCAGGTAATCCAAGGGTTAGTGCTGGCTCATTGGTGGGTGGAGTTGTGACCCAGGGTCTCTGGCTGCAGGGCCTGGGGGTCCTGGATTTGGTGTTGTCCCACTGGAGGATGGGGCCTGGGCCCTAGGCGTCCTTGGGCTAGTGCTGGTGCACTGGTAGGAGTCCAGGTCCTGGGCCCTCTGGTGAATGGGTCCAGGTGCTGGGTGGCTGAGAACTCAGGGGGTCTTAGGCAGCTGGCCTGTTAGCAAGTGGGCCTCTGTCCCCACTTGGCTAGCTGCTTGACCTGAAGCATCATAGTACTGCTGCCTATAAGCAAGGAGAGTGGGGCTGGGTCCTGGTACTAATAAGCTAGAGGGTTGATCCCAAAATGGCCCTTGCCATCGCAGTGTCATCATGAGAGAATGGAGCTCTCCAAAGAGCTGCTGTCAGTGTCCACATCCCCAGGATGATCTCTGCTGCCTCCTGCCTCTCTGGAAGGTTCTCCAAGACTAGTGGATTCCTGCTTTTGCTCTGGGCCCCAGAGTGTATGAGATTTTGTGTGTATCCTTGAAAAATAAAGTCTCGATTTCCTACAGCCCTCTGGTTCTCCCAAAAGTGAGCCCCACTGACCTTCAAAGCCAGATATTCTGGAAGTTCTTCTTCCTGATGCAGAACCCTGGTCTGGGATACCTGATATAGGGCTCAGATCCCTCACCACAGGGTTCCTTCACTGGAACCCTCATAGTGTTGTTGGTGGGAGTGTAAAATGGTACAGTCATTGTGGAAAACAGTATGTCAACTCCTCAAAAAATTAAAAATAGAATTACCAGATGATCCAGCAACTCCACTTCTGGGTATATACCCAAAATAATTGAAAGGAGCATCTCGAAGAGATAGTTGTATACCCATCATAGCAGCATTATTCACAACAGCCAGAAGGTGAGAGAAACCCATGTCCATTGGCAGGTGAACAGATAAGCAAAATGTGGTCCATCTATACAATAGAATATTATTTAGCCTTAAAAATGAAGGAAATTCTGACAACATATATGACCACATGAATGAACCTAGAGGACATGATGCTGAGTGAAATAAGTCAGTATCATAAAGACACATACTGTATGACTCCACTAATATGAGGAACCTAGAGTAGTCAAATTCATAGAGACAGAAAGTAAAATGGAGGTTGCTAGGGACTATGAAGTGGGGGAAACTGTGGAGATGTTAAGGGGTATACAGTTTCAGCTTTTCAAGATGAACAGTCTGGAGACTGGTTGCACAACAATATGACTGTAATGAACACTACCAAACTGTACACTTAAAAAATGGTTAAGATGCTAAATCTTATGTTGGGGTATTTTATCATGATTAAACATTTTTAAAAGGCAAACTTTATGAGGAAACAGTCAAACCTATGTGTGCCAATTCAGCAGCTATATGTTTAAAGTAAAAACTATTAAATATTACAAATGTAAATTGAGCAAAATTCAGTTAAATGGGGAAATATTTTAAGACATCACTTTCAGAATTAGGTGTGTTGAGCTTTTTAATTAGAAAATCAAAAATATGCATTTTTAGATGGATTAATGGAACATTTACAAACATTGATCATATGTTATCTGATGAAGTAGCCACTAACTACATATGACTACTGGGCACTTAAAATGAGGATAGTCCAAACTGACATAGGTGTAAGTGTAAAATACATAGCATGATTTGAAGACTTAATGTGAAACATCTCATTAATTTTATATTGAGGGCAGTGGCCAATATGTTGAAGGAAGAACTCAAATTCACACCCTCCCGTGCTGTAGTTATTCAGTCGTGTCCAATTCTTTGTGATTCCATGGACTGTAGCCCACCAGTCTCCTCTGTCCATGCAGATTCTCCAGGCAAGAATACTGGAGTGGGTTGCCATGCCCTCCTCCACGGGATCTTCCCAAGCCAGGGGTCAAACCCAGGTCTCCTGCATTGCAAGTGGATTCTTTACCATCTGAGCCATCAGGGAAGCCCAAGAATACTGGAGTGGATAACCTATCCCTTCTCCAGGGGATCTTCCTGGCCCAGGAATTGAACTGGGGTCTCCTGTATTGCAGGTGGATTTTTTTTACCAGCTGAGCTACTGACCCAGGAATGGAACCAGGGTCTACTGCACTGCAGGCAGATTTTTTACCAGCTGATACCAGGGAACACCAGTATTACCATTTATAGAATACTGATGTGAAAGGCCTGAAAACTAGCAGAAAAGACAAGTCTATAATTAAAGATATAAAGAAGGAACCACAATGAGATGTGTAGGAGAGATGAAGATACAGTATAATCAAGACCCGTACCCTAGGTGGTAGACTCACAAATAGAGTGATTATAATTTCAGATGAGAGAACAAGCTGCATTTTTAGCCTGTCCAGTTCAGATATCTTTTCACTCTCATGCCTTATGCAAACCTTTCTTTGGTGATGACCAACGGGTGGGGGCAACGGCACCCCACTCCAGTACTCTTGCCTGGAAAATCCCATGGACGGAGGAGCCTGGTGGGCTGCAGTCCATGGGGTCTCTAAGAGTCGAGCACGACCAAGCGACTTCCCTTTCACTTTTCACTTTCATGCATTGGAGAAGGAAATGGCAACCCACTCCAGTGTTCTTGCCTGGAGAATCTCAGGGACCGGGGAGCCTGGTGGGCTGCCGTCTATGGGGTCACACAGAGTCGGACACCACTGAAGTGACTTAGCAGCAGCAGCAACGGATGGGGGTCGCACACTTTGTAATGGAATATCCTCAAGCAACTATGCCCAAAAAGATTTTGAGAGCAGAAAATGTGCCAACAGAAAGCTACCTCTCAGATCTGTGTATGTTGCACCACTCAATCAATATTCCAAATTTTCCACTATTCAAAGCTTTCCAAAATTTCTGGCTTTTGTCAACCTGAGATGAGATACACTGTGCATGTGGCAATGGGAAAATTGTGTTTAGCCTTACGGAAATGCTTTGTACATTTCCAGCCGTCATAGTTGCAGAACCAATCAAAAGCTAGCAGTGAGATTTTCATTGTTTTTGGTCATTACCACCACTGTTCTTTTTTTTCATTATTGCTTAAGCCAAGCGATCTGAATACTGTCCTGAGGCTGCTCATAATCAATTGTGTAACTGTGAGGAATTCACTTAAGTGTTTCGCCCTAGCCTTTGAAGGGAGAAGGAAATTGGAGAAGGAAATGGCAGCCCACTCCAGTGTTCTTGCCTGGAGAATCCCAGGGACGGGGGAGCCTGGTGGGCTGCCGTCTATGGGGTCGCATAGAGTCGGACACGACTGAAGTGACTTAGCATAGCATTGAAGGGAGAATGAGTTGGGGGGGGGGGTGCGGAGAGAGACAATGTGTATGTGCGTGTGTGTGTAGTCACTCAGCTATATTAGACTCTGCAACTATTTGGACTACAGCCCGCCCACCTGTGTTCCCTGTTAGTAGTGACTTCATTCCTACAAAACCAACTTCAGATTTCTGACCTCCAGATCTTTAAGAGAATAAATACACATTGTTCCAAGTCACTGAATTTGTGGTAAATTGTAAATTGTTAGCGCAAGCATGAGAAACTAAATACATTACCTTTACCAGGCTTAAGTGATGTCAGTCAGTCATGTCCGACTCTTTGGGACCCCATGGACTGTAGCCCACCAGGCTTCTCCGTCCATGGGATTTTCCAGGCAAGAGTACTGGAGTGGGTTGCCATTTCCTTCTCCAGGGGATCTTCCCGACCCAGGGATCAAACCTGGGTCTCCTGGACTGCAGGCAGACGCTTTACCTCTGAGCCACCAGGGAAACCAGGTTTAACTGTTTTTAAAAAGCCTAGGCTTAATGTTTTATTTAAACAGTTAACTCTCAGTGGGTCACCAGCAATATGTGGAACTAAATGCCGTCTTTAAACCAAAAGTATTATTAATATATTCATATCTCTTACTACTTTGTGCTAAAAAATGGAAGTAAACTGATTTATCTTGGCAACATTAACATCAGAGCAAACCACTAGGTTCACATTGCAAATAAAGTAGAAAAGCCAGGTTGAAGGTGCCCTGGTGAACATTCTGTCTCAGTAACACGAAATAAGCAGCGTCTGCCCTGGGGTTATGTTTAATAAATAGCAAAGTGCATACAGATATTTACAACAGTTTTAAAGAAAAACAGAGGTCCTATTCTGTGGCCCAACAGCAGCAACAAATAGGCGTTGGCACGAACTGTTCATAAATTCTTGAGTACAGTTGTTTTGCAAGTAGAGCTCGCTTGCAATCTTAAAAAAACAAACAAAGAACGCCCTGCTATTCCTCAAGTTGTGCTCTAAGTTCAACGTGGACCAGGATCACTTGGTGTCAGTGCTTAACAACTGCTCTTTGCCATTTATTATCAGGGACTTCAGCTCCCCATCTTCTTCCACTTCTATCCTTTCTTGGCCATTCTCCACGATTCTCTTGGTGGTGATCATTTTGCCGTTCATGATTTCGGTGGAAGTCGACATGGATTTAAAGTTGCCCGTCCCCCCACTACCACGGGACATGGAGACGGAAGAGAGGCCCCCATTCCCAATGGAACCAAATGAGGTAAACCCTGTATCAAAAGGAGAAAAACCACTTCCAAATGGTGGAAATTCACTGAAGGCGGAGAAGAGCGACGCGGACCCCCTGCTTCGGCTTCCCCGGGATCTCCTCCGACCCCCCACAAAGTTCTCCAGCGGGTCTCCAAAGAAGTCAAACGAAAATGGGTCCCGGCTGCCGAAAAACTCTCTGAAGACGTCGGCGGGGTCCCGGAAGGTGAAGATGCACTCGAAGGGGTCCTCGAATGGCCTGCCGCCGCCGGCGCGGCCACCGCCGCCGCCCTCCACTCCCGCCTCGCCGTAGCGGTCGTACACGTCTCTTTTCTTGGCGTCGGACAACACCTCGTAGGCCTGGGCCACTTGTTTGAATCGCCTCTCCGCCTCCTCCTTGTTCTCGGGGTTTTTGTCCGGGTGCCACTTGAGCGCCAGTTTGCGGTACGCTTTCTTGATGGCTTCCGACGAGGCCTGGCGGGGCACGCCCAGCACCTCGTAGTAGTCTACCATATTGGAAGGCCGGGAACGGCCCCGCGGGCCAAGGACAGGTGCTGGCTGGCAGCCCCCGGGGCGCGGACCCGAGTGCCCACCAGGCCAGGCTGCCCAGAGTGGGCGCCCCTTGTGATGATGCCGCGTCTCATTGGGCGAGCCCAGAACGCATTGCTCACGCGGTGCTCTGTGACCGGTTTCACGCAGCCGCAGAGGCCCCGCCCACTCATTTGTTCGGCCCACCCGACCTCCAATGAGCGGTTATCACCAAACGGGGAGATGTGGCTCTGACTACATTAGCAGATAGTTCTCACAGGTATCTCTCTGATGGTCCTGTGGTTATGACCCTGTTCTCTCAATGCAGGGAGCACTGGTTCCATCTCTGGTCAGGAAATCAAGGTCTTGGATCAAGAAAGAAAGTCATTTTCTTAAAGTAGGCTTGACATCAGGCTTCCGCTTGGCTGGAGGTGAGGGGTGTTGTCCTGTTGTTCAGTCGCTCAGTCGTGTCCAACTCATTGCGACTCCGTGGACTGCAGCCAGGCTTTCCTGTCCTTCACCATCTCCCAGAGTTTGCTCAAACTCATGTCCATTGCCATCCAACCATCTCATCCTCTATCCTCTCCTTCTGCCTGCTGTCTTTCCCAGCATCAGGGTCTTTCCCAATAAGTTTGCATCAGGTGGCCAAAGTATTGGAGCTTCTGTTCAGCATCAGTCCTTCCAATGAATATTAAGGACTGATTTCCTTTAGGATGGACTGCTTGGATCTTCTTGCATTCCAAGGGACTCTCAAGAGTCTTCTCCAACACCACAGTTCAAAAGCATCAATTCTTCGGTGCTCAGTTTTCTTTATAGTCCAGCTTTCACATCCATACATGACTACTGGAAAAATCATAGCTTTGACTAGATGGACTTTTGTTGGCAAAGTAACGTCTCTGCTTTTTAATATGCTGTCTCTGATCATAACTTTTCTTCCAAGGAGCAAGCATCTTTTCATTTCATGGTTGTAGTCACCATCTGCAGAGATTTTGGAGCCCAAGAAAATAAAGTCTCTCACTGTTTCCATTGTTTCCCCATCTATTTGCCTTGAGGTGATGGGATCTCTGCCTTGATCTTTGTTTTTTGACTGTTGAGTTTTAAGTTACCTTTTTCACTCTCCTCTTTCACTCACCTTCATCAAGAGGCTCTTTGGTCCTCTTCGCTTCCTGAGATGAGGGTGGTGTCATCTGCATTTCTGAGGTTATTGATATATCTAAGTTGGGGGTAGAGTAGAGTAATCAGAGTAAGTTTAGTCTGATCCTTGTCTGAGAAACAAACACTCTTAGCATTTGTCTAGAACAGCATTTCTCCAACTTTTTTTCCTCAGGACCCTTTTGCTTTTGTTTATGTGAGTTATATCTATCAGTACTTGCTCCAGCAAAAATTAAAACAAGGTCAATTTAATAACGATAAACCCATTACATGCTAATATAAATCATATATTTATGGAAAATAACTTTTTCAAAACATTAACAAACAGTGCCATTATTTTCTATTTTTTTTTAACATCTCTCTGGATTAACAGAAGAGCTCGACTTTTATACCTGCTTCTGCATTCAATGTATTGCTATATCACGTGTCATGTAGCCACTGGGAAACTCCAGTGTATTCAAAAGTCAAATATCATTATCTTAGAAACAATTTTAACTTTGAAAAATTCTCTGAAGATTTTTTGGGGATCCCCAGGGTGCTCTGGCTCATAGTCTGTTAACTCCTGACCCAGTATATCAAAATGATGAAAACTGCTGGCCATGTTTAAGTGCTGCATGTAAACTTGGGATTTCGTGATTATTTCTGCTAAAACTGCTGTATCACCATGCTTTTCTTTTTGATATTTGACTTTTCCACTCCCTCCTTTTTCTTTCTATGACACTATATTAATTTCCTTGATAAATGGTGAGGCAACACCAATAAAGTTCACTTAGTTCTAAGAGGAAATGATTAACCAATGAACTCAATATTTCATCATAAAAGGTAATAGATCCAAAAGGGTTCACCTTTTCACCAGAACAAACTGCTGATTCCATATCACCTTGAGAAACTCAAGCCAACCTGGCACTTGGGAAGCATGCAATAAACAATAGTAGAAAGTAGAGATTGGTAATAGAGTCCACTGTGAACAAAGCAATATGGAAAAGTACAAGGTGTGTTTGGGGTAGGTTAAGTGATTCAGAATGGCAGGAAGGAAAGGGGCAGAGAGAGCAGTTAAGCAGAAAGGCTAGAGAAATGGAATGAAATGGAGTCCATTCCAGGGAGTTTTGAAGGCAAAGCTGTGGAGTCTGCATTTATTCTGGACCCTAGGAATGTGCTGACCAAGGTTTTAGGGATGGTGGCGGCTGGGACTGTGCGATGGATGGCCGATGCAGGGAATGAAAAGAGAGAGGTAGGGACTAAGAGCCTTGGAGGTTGAGGCCTAGAAACAAAACCATGGCAGCTGGGTCTGAGAACCAGTGGTAGAATGATCCAGATTTGGCACTTGCTGGGTTGAATAGAGGGCCTAGAGCAAAGGGAGAAGGGGCATCACATCCAAACAGAAACATTTACTGAGTCTTACTGTCTGCAAAGCCGTGGATAGGTAGAGATAGAGGCAGAGAGGGAGTCTAGTAGGGAACTCAGGCAAATTGCTGAAGGATACAAGGCAGAATGGGGGCTTCCCTGGAGGCTCGATGGTTAAAAAAAAAAAAGTCCACCTGTCAATGCAGGAGACGTGGGTTCGATCCTTGGGTTGGGAAGCTCTCCCAGAGAAAGAAATGTCAACCCACTCTGGTTTTCTTGCCTGGGAAATCTCATGGACAGAGGAGCCTGGCAGGCTACAGTCCACGGGGTCGCAAAAGAATTGGACACGACTGACTGAGTAAATGGCAACAGTGACAAGGCAGAATAAAGCAAAATGCTATGGAAAGTCAAGGAAGGTGACTTTGTTTCCCCTGGAGGGCCCCACAGATTATCCAGAGGGAGTGGACTTGTTTATGTAGCCCTTTTCAGTTTAGTAACAAGCAGCTCCAGTTTGATTCCATCAAAAGAGCTAAGAGTAGTTGGGAGGGTTAGTTTCTTCACTTCAGCATGGCTTCAGCTTTAAAAGAAATCACCTTCCAGGGAGTCTAGGAATGCTCTTGCAGACACCCCACTCTTCAGTAGACGCCAGAGCAAGACTACATCACTGCCCTGCTCGGTTTCCTTGGCTACCCATGCTCCCCGATCCCAGCACATCTCAGCCTGCCCTGTAATTGCCTTGTTGTTTGTCTGCCAGAGCCCTCTTGACAGGCACAGACCGTGTCTAACTTGGATTTCGGGCCCTGGCTCTTCGCATCATGCTGGGAGGGCCAACACTCGCCATAAATCTTTGATGAGTGGGGGAATTCACAGTGGATTCTGAGTGTCAGGTCTCCACAGGCTGCAGGGAAGAAGTTTTATTGGATTGCTTAGTCATGGTTCTTGGTCATAATTTTTGAGAGTGGGTGTGGACTGCCTGCTATTCATTTTGGTAAAGAACAATTTCTGGTCTTGGACAGAGTCACACTCTTAAACCATTCAAGTGCACAGCGGCCTCAAAAAGTTCTGAGGCTCTGCCTGATGCAGTAAAGTCATAAAATCATTAACGTGGTGACTATGTGTTTTTACAGCCCCTTTGCTCTATGTAATCTACAGATGAACGCTTGTGACATTGAGACTTTAGAAGAATGACTGCCCTTATTGTTTAAATTGGACTATGAATTTCAGAATGACAGATAAGCACACACCTATGAGCCAAACCCTTGCCACCTTTTTTCTTCTCACCTAGAATCTTGATCTCGGTGAACTCCTGGGCAGGGGAGGGTGGGGAGGGAGCTTAAGAGTGCAGAAGCGTGAGCATGCATATGCCTGAATCACTTCCTTCTACACCTGAAACTAACACAGTATGGTACAGTTCAATTGAAAAGATAAAAAAAGAATTCGCGTGCTTAGGGGCTTCCAGACAGTTAAACTGTTGCCTGTGGCGAGACCTAGAAAGTCCTGCCCTCTTTATCTCTAAAAGTAAACGCCCAGCAGTCTGTAGCTGACTGACAGCTATGGTCACGTGACACAAGCAAACACTAACTTGGTGTTTAGTTTGGTTCCTGAGTTATGTAAGTGAGAGGGGGCAGACCTCCGGCAGGTGGCTGTCTCGGTAGCAACAGCAGAGCAAGCATGACAGCAGGGTCCCAGGGGGATCGCCCAGTCATCCTGCTCCTGCTGCTGTGCGCACTCGGCCCCTCCGTGTCCCAGGGTGGGAAGCTGCTGGTGGTCCCGGTAGATGGCAGCCACTGGCTGAGTTTGGTCGGACCCCTCCAGCCATTGCAGCAGAAGGGACATGACATAGTGGTCCTGGCACCTGACGCCTCCATATACATTAAAGAGGAAGCATTTTACACCTTGAAGAGGTACCCTGTGCCATTCCGAAGGGAGGACTTGGAAGAGACTTTTATCAGCCTCGGGCGTACTGTTTTTGAGGATGATCCTTTCCTGAAGCGCGTGATCAAAACCTACCAGAAAATCAAAAAGGACTCGGCTCTGCTCTTATCCGCCTGCTCCCATTTACTGCACAACAAGGAGCTGATGGCCTCCCTGACGGCAAGTAGCTTCGATGCCGTGTTGACAGACCCTTTCCTTCCCTGCGGCCCCATCGTGGCCCAGTACCTGTCTGTGCCTGCCGTGTTCTTCTTGAATGGACTGCCATGCAGCCTGGACTTTCAGGGTACCCAGAGCCCCAGTCCACCATCCTACGTGCCCAGGTATCTGTCCTTTAACTCAGATCACATGACCTTCCTGCAGCGGGTGAAGAACATGTTCATCACCTTGTCAGAGAGTTTGCTGTGCGATATGGTTTATTCCCCATACGGGCTGCTTGCCTCGGAAATCCTTCAGACAGACATGACTGTTCGGGATCTCATGAGTTTTGGGTCTGTCTGGATTCTCAGAAGTGACTTTGTGTTTAATTTCCCAAGACCCATCATGCCCAACATAGTTTTTGTTGGTGGGATCAACTGCGCTAGCAAAAAGCCACTCTCTCAGGTGTGTATTTGAGTGGGAACTTTATATACCTGTATTCTAGCAAGAACTTTGAGTGGATGAACTTGTCATGGATCTGCTGAGACAGCCTCAAATGCCTTCTCTTGTTCATTTCTATTTCACCAGTCTCTTAGGAGTGAGTTGTAATTTATAACTCTTTGGCATCTTCTTCTAGGTTTTTTTGTTTTTTGTTTTTATTTAATCGGAGATTTTAGGAAAGTGTACTTTGGCCATTTTATTCTGTGCACTCCAGTGGATAGTAATTGATTAGATGTGACATGGGTTAAATGCCATAAACACAGGGCCCTGGGTCCAGGGTTCCTCGCAGAGAACAAAATTGTGCAGCGTGCACTTTGCCCATGGTCAGGTCAGGCTCACAAAAGTCAAGACTGCTGAAATAATTCTTTGGCATCAATAGATAGATCCTGCATGGCAGGGAAAATTGCCTTTATGTTCCTGGTTAAAAGTCCAGTTTCTAGATAATAAGAAGCTGAATACGGCAGTTCCATTTCCTATAATAAAGCAAATCACTAGACAGCCAGGTTCTGATGCTGGATTCAAAGCTCATGCATCTCACTCTCTTAAATGCTTATATATTAATGTTTTCACCCTCTGCAACTGGAAGTTTGCAGGAAAAAAACAAAAGTAGCATTCACATTCTCTTCCAAATCTCGACAGAGAGGGTAGAGAATAGCAGGAGAGTTTCCTTCTAATGGGGATTTGGGAAAGATTCTTCAAGTAGGTGACAGTTCAGTGGGCGTTCCTTCATTTATTCAAGTATTGGTTTGGGATCTGCTGGTAGCCCAAGTACTTTCCAGATGCTGAGTCTGGCTCCTACGAGGGGCTACTATCACCCTCATAGAGTGATGAATCTTATTTCCAGTGAGCTTCTGACATTCGTATTTTATAATATTTAAAAAATAATAATTTTTGACTTTGGGTCTTTGTTGCTGCCCAGGCTTTTCTCTGGTTGCAGCGAGAGAGGCTTACTCTTCATTGCGGTGCACAGGCTTCTCATGACGGTGGCTTCTCTTGTTGAGAAGCACGGGCTCTAGGGAGGCCTGGCTTCAGTAGTTGTAACTCCTGGGCTCTAGAGCACAGGCTCAGTACTTGTGGCACACGGGCTTAGTTGCTCCTCGGCCAGATCAGGGATTGAACCCGAGTCTCCTGCACCAGCAGGCAGGTTCTTTATCGCTGAGCCAGCAGAGCAGCCCTCATGTTTTAAATGATTATATAATTGTCATAGCCAGCTGAAACTTCTGGCAGCAGGAGCAATACCAGGTGAGGAGTCGGGTGCTACCTGGATACCTCCATCCCACTGCTGCAAAACAGGGGCTCCTGAATGGGGCTCTGATTCCACCCCTGTAATGTGAGGAGAGATCTCGTAAGCCCTCGAAGACCCCTGGCAATAAGATTCTGAGACCCCCACGGTCTGCTGGACACATTTGTGTCTAGTGGGGTGGTCTGGTGAAGAAAGAAGGTGTGCTGTGGATTTTCTGAAAGCAAGATGAGAAAATCCAGGAGTGTAGAAATCCATTAATGGTTCTTTTTCAGACAGAGAAAAAGAAAGGGGTGAAATGTCATCAAACCAACAGTCATATCTCAGATCAAAGGAAAGAAAGTTAGCCAGCAGGTCCGAGCAAGATATTTTTGCATGTTTGCTGTTGCATTTGGAAAACAGCTCTTATTTATTTAAGTGATTTTCTTCTTTATTTAGGATGTTTCATGGGAGAGACTGCAGAACTTTATCAAAGGTCTTTCTTGACATCACATCTTTATATCATTTATTGACATATTTTCCCCTTAAGTGGTAAATTGTATTGAATGTGTGTTGGTTGCTGCCTTGTTTTTTGCAAGTGAGCTTCGATGTGAGAATATTTCTGTAAATTGTGCCTGATAGCAGTTCCCATTGTCTTACTGAAATGCTTTTAATTTGAAATTCCATTTTTAGATGCTAATATCACCATTCCTGCACTGCTTTTGTTTACATTTCTCTAGTGCCTCCTTAGTACTCCAGGTCTTCAACCTTCTTCCTTCTCTTTAAACAACATGAAGCACGGACTTCCCTGGCAGTCCAGTGGTTAAGATTCTGTGCTACCAATGAAGGGGGCGTGGGTTTGATTCTTGGTCAGGGAACTAAGACCCCACATACTGTGCTGCAAAAGATAAACACAACAAAATAAACCCGAAAGCTCTACAGAGCCAATATTGTTAACCTAGTCAGGCAGATTCTTTTAACAGTTGAATTTCACCTGTTTGCACTTAACAATCAACAGATATGATTATAACTCTTGCAGTTTATTTTTACTTTGCTTTGTCATTTCCCTTTTTCTTGATTTATGCTGGTCTGTCACATTGCTGTTATCTTTTTTCCCCTTGGTTAGTTAGAGAGTGCTGCTCTGCACTTCCTTCCCTCTATTGGGGATCATACTATTCCCAATGCTCTTGGTAAAAGTCCTGAACTTTTCAAGTATAAAGATGAAATCTTTGTTAATGAGAGTCCCTAGAGAAAGCACAGCTTGGTGTTGGGCATACCTTTGGGATGCCATCAAAGAATGAAGATGGTAGAACAATGCTGAGAGAAAAGGCATGACACTCAAGAATTCCAAGATGTCAGTCCCCTCTCACCTGAGAACATCTCAGAATACACAGAGGTCCAGAGATGGTGTCCACACATCCACAATGGTTGTAAGGAAAACAGTCAAACAGAGGATCGGTAAGAACAGACTTGAAGATGATGAAGAGAAGAGAGTGGTGACAAGGAAGCTCGCAGTGTTCCTAAGTGGTTCTGAATGTACAATGAGACAGCAACACATTTCCAACATACTGTTTCATGAGTCTCCTTGCAAAATGAAAGGCATTTGGGAAGGAAAAATCTAATAAAAGCCTAGAACTCAAAATACTAAACTCACAGCCAAAGTCAGGACTTCTAGTAAAAGCCTCCTGGGTTTCGAAGTCAGTACACTTGACAAACAGGAGATTAACAAGGCCCAGGATGCCTGATAACACTACAACTGCTTTTGAACCTAGAAAGGTCAACAATACTACACTAAATGCCATGGTTCTCAGTCACCTGAGACACGGCAGTGATGGAGGCAGGGGTCCGTGTCCCATCGCAATGGCACTTGGTACCCAGCTTCTTTACCTCTGGACACCAGCTCTCAGGGTGTCCAGGCAAGAGTACTGGAGTTGGGTGCTATCACCTTCTCCGTGGCATTCTTTGGAGACATATAAAACCATCTGGAGACTCTCAGGGAGTGAATTAGATCATTAATAACCAACAGTTCAGGGAAACTTGCCCTACTTGTGCCTTGCTCTGTTTCCTTCAAGTAGATTACCACTGCGTGTGTGTGCGTGCACAGGTAGCGTGTGTGTGTCTTGAAGCCTGGAGCACTCTGGAGTTGGCTCTGAAGTTTGGGAACAGATCACGCCATGCTAAGATTATTGCCCAAGGCTGAATCTAGGGGTTTCCTTCCTTTCTTCCTGAGATACACCCACCATTCATCTCCAGGTTCTAGTTTCAACGCTGTGACTAATGCTGCTGTTCTTCTGATTGCATTATTCCTGTTGCATCTTGCTGAAAAGTTTGGCATCATTTCAGGAGGACTCCAAAGAGTTCTGGTACCATAGTTCTTTATGTATCAGTATAGAGAAGAATCCAGTGAGAGGCAGAGTGACTTATTAGGGTAGGATGCTTGTGGGGCTTACATGGGGCTTCCTGGGTGGCTCAGTGGTAAAGAAAAATATACCTGCAATGCAGAAGATGGAGGAGACACTGCAGGTTTGATCCCTGGGTTAGGAAGATCCCTTGGAGGAGGGTATGGCAACCCACTCCAGTATTCTTGCCTGGAGAATCCCATGGATAGAGGAGTCTGCAGGCTACAGTCCATAGTGTCTCACAGAACTGGACATGACTGAAGTGACTAAGCACACACACTTGAGGCTTACAAGAGGGTGGGTGAGAAATGCCACACCTGAGAACTTAATGTGCTACAGCTTTATGATCAAAGGAAAAGCAGGGAGGGGGAGAAGACCTTTGTCTTTCTTGAGTAGACGTCATGCTTCCATCATCGGCTCCTCCTCCAGGAGCGTTTTCTTGTCCCTATATGGTCAAGCTAGGGTCACGGTTATGTGTGCAGACAGCAAGTCCTAGGAATCATTAACTTACTGAACTCACTGGGCAGGATGTTGGTCTCACGCTACCATTGTTTTAGTGTTTTGGGACACACACCATGCTTTTGCTGCCTGGTTTTGTTGTTACGCAAGCCTGCTTGGTTTTGTGGTTAAGGAAACCTGCTTTCTCAAGTAATCATGAACTTACAGGGGTCTCCTATGTTTTTCTACTTACAATCTGCTAGTGGGATTAACTATGTAATCATCTATTATGTCCCTTCATTCTATCCCTATCATTTTCAGAGCTTTCATTTGACATTGATCGCTAAGTCTATCCATTATTCCTTAAGGGATAGGCCTTTGCCAGGTTGTAAACTAACCTGTACTTACTAGCTGGGATCCCTGCCATGTCTGATTCTCACCCTACACACACAGACATTTTCTAATATCCAACTTTCTGCTTCATTCAAGGAACCACAGATTACTCGGGTTCTAGTAGTTGTAAGATTCATTGTTAACTGGCAAATCAATCATAGTTGATAGCTCAAACACACCAAAACTCACTTGATGGGTTCAGTCCTTGGTCAGGGAACCCACAAGCTGCATGGCATGCCCCCCCAATTACTCCTTGACTTAAAAAGTCATCATAATGACAATAGGATGCCGTTAGTAAAGGGAAGCACTTTGAATGCACTCAGGCCCTAGTTTTCGGATGAGCCTGTCTCACATGCAGAGGAGAACAAGCTGGTGTAATCCACACAGGGGTCGGCATGCCACCCGGTCTCTGTTCTCCATTCCTTATTCCTTGGGTCATCTGGCCCTGAAGTTTCTTCTGAAAGTCTCGTTGCCTTGTCTTGAACTGTGTCCTTAAGTAGCCAAGGCTGTCTGCCTGCTGGTGATCTTTGCTGGATGCTTCCTGAGACAATGGAGCAGCCTTGCACGTGCAGCCTTCCTTGGATGACCATGAGGGCCATAGTGAACTAAGAATAGGAAGCGGGCTCTAGGTGAGGGTCATATGCTGCGTGGGTGAAAACTGTGCCTGTTTCTCCTTCCTACCAAGAGGCTTTGGTGGTCAAGGTTTACTCACATGCCCTTCACCTTCTCTGAACCCCACAGAAGGGGCTCAGGTCGCTGGGACACACTTGGCAAGGGTTTCTGTCCCTTATTTTGTGTTTTTCATACCTAGGGAGGAACAGTTTACATTTTACAGTACGTACGGAATCAGCAGAGAAAGATTCAAATACGTTTCTGTATATTCTTTATGCTAAAGCAGGCACGTTGACTTAAACACCTTAGAAACTCTTATCCAGGAAAAGGTTGGGAAAATGCACGGTTGACTGGTTACATTTCAGCATGGAGTTGACACGGATATGAGCTTTACTCGTTCAAGTGTATTGACTGCCACAGGCTGCAGGGAAGCCAGAAGGATTTTTGTTGTGGAAGGATTTTTTGCTATTTGAGGTTTTTCCTTAATCATGAGTCTAATTCTTAATGCCCTCTGTAGCTTTGTGCTTTGACTCCATTCATTCTTTCAGCATAAAAAGAATATTCTAGAAGTCTTGAAAAGTAATATGGGTCTTTACATAGATTTTCTTAGAGAGGAAGTGCCGGAGAGAGTTTGCTGAAATTCTATTTGGACAGTGTTTCTCTCCTCCCATGTTTCCTTTCACGGAATCTGCTGAAACCTCACTCCTCTCTCCAGGAGGCTCCTTCCCCTTTCCTCCCTTCTTACTACTGCCTTCAGCTCGTTCGTTCAGCCCTCCTCCCCAAAGCCTGCTTTCTTCCAAACTTTCCCAGCTGCATGAAGCCCTGGGGGAAAGGATCTGGCTTTACCTCTGATCACTTTTCTCTCAGAAACTTGACACATGACTTGGAATCTACATTTCAGAGGAGAACCTGGGTGATAACTCTGTAAGCAGGAAACATTCCTCCTTTGGGATGGAAAGGACTTGGGGAGGGAGGGTGTTACAACACACATTAATACTTTGTGTCTCTATCACACACACACACACACACACACACACACACAAATACACACTCCTGTAATCACTTTCTTATGAGGAAGATACCTTATTCAGAGCTGAATGCATATAGTCATCAAAAAATACGAGAAAAAATTAACTGGAAATTTCTCTTCTGCTTCTAGGAATTTGAAGCCTATGTAAATGCTTCTGGAGAACACGGAATTGTGGTTTTCTCTTTGGGCTCAATGGTCTCGGAGATTCCGGAGCAGAAAGCTATGGAAATTGCTGATGCTTTGGGCAAAATACCTCAAACAGTAAGAAGATTCTATATGATTTTTTTAATATCTATCTTCACAAGAGTTCTAACCCCAGACTTGCAATAACTAAATTAATTTATGAGTTGGGCTTTAAATTTGGATTTCCCTGCCACTTCCCAATTATTACTAGTAATCCAAAGGTTTTTTTTTTTTGCTATTTCATTCTCAACTACACTGTTAAACCATGATCCACTGCACGAGGAGGACTCTTTCTCACTTAACTGACTCAAAAGTGTATTAAAGAGAATTTATTTTTTTAAAATAAAATGAGCAGGATAGTGTTTCTTCATATTGCATAAGAATATTTCTCCAGAAAGCAGTTGGTTAGGACACTGGATTCATTTCTTATATTTCTGCTTTTATAGTTCCATGCCCACTCATTTTATTAAGTAATTTCCCTTGAAGTTCAGAAAAGTGCAAAAATCATAGATATACAACTTGCTGAATTTTCACAGATTCACGAAGTGAACACACCCATGGAATCAAGCCTCTGGAACGAGACACAGAATGTTACCTGTCCCCAAAAGCCTTCTTAATCATCATACCTCCTACCTTTTCCAAGGTTATATTCATTCAGAGACTCCAGTTTCTAGCTACTATAGCTGATGTCTTGTCTTGTTTTAAAAATTGTATATGTCGCACTCGGGGCCTTTTTCCGTCCATACCCACGTCGGAAAATTCACGGCCCGGTTTTCTAGAAAAATGCCCAAGTTCAAGGCGGCCCGCGGGGCCGGGGGTCAGGAAAAGCATGCACCGCTGGCCGAGCAGATCCTGGCTGGGGACGCGGTGCGGGCAGGAACCCGAGAAAAACGGCGGGGTCGCGGAACCGGAGACGAGGAGGAAGAGTACGTGGGGCCCCGGCTGACCCGACAGATTTTGCAGCAAGCGCGGCAGCAGCAAGAGGAGCTCAAGGCAGAGCATGGGAGCGGGGACAGACCCGCGGTGCCGCGGGAGCGCGCTATGCGGCTTGATCCAGGAGTGCGGCAGGATGGATCAGATGACGAGGAGTGGCCCACCCTGGAGAAGGCTGCCACAACGGCAGGGCCGGGCTAGCAGGCGGAGGTGGTCGTGGACCCCGAGGATGAGCGTGCCCTTGAGATGTTCATGAACCAGAACCCTCCTGCCAGGCGCACCCTGGCTGACATCATCATGGAGCAGTTAACTGAGAAGCAGACGAAGTCGAAACGGTCATGTCCGAGGTCTCAGGCTTCCCTGTGCCCCAGCTGGACCCCCGCGTCCTAGAGGTCTACAGAGGGGTTCGGGAGGTGTTGTCTAAGTACCGCAGTGGGAAACTGCCCAAGGCATTTAAGATCATCCCTGCCCTCTCCAACTGGGAGCAGATCCTCTACGTCACAGAGCCTGAGGCCTGGACCGCTGCTGCCATGTACCAAGCCACAAGGATTTTTGCCTCTAACTTAAAGGAACGGATGGCCCAGCGCTTCTATAACCTGGTTCTGCTCCCCCGGGTATGAGATGACATTGCTGAGTACAAACGACTCAACTTCCACCTCTACATGGCCCTGAAGAAGGCCCTGTTCAAGCCTGGAGCCTGGTTTAAAGGCATCCTGATCCCGCTGTGCGAGTCGGGCACCTGTACCCTCCTGGAAGCCATCATCGTGGGCAGCATCATCACCAAGTGCTCCATCCCCGTGCTGCACTCCAGTGCAGCCATGCTGAAAATTGCAGAGATGGAGTACAGCGGGGCCAACAGCATTTTCCTGTGGCTGCTGCTGGACAAGAAGTACGCACTGCCCTACCGAGTGCTGGACGCCCTGGTCTTCCACTTCCTGGGCTTCTGGACAGAGAAGCGTGAGCTGCCCGTGCTCTGGCACCAGTGCCTGTTGACTTTGGTCCAGCGCTACAAGGCCGACCTAGCCACGGAGCAGAAGGAGGCCCTCCTGGAACTGCTCCGGCTGCAGCCCCACCCCCAGCTGTCCCCGGAGATCAGGCGTGAGTTGCAGAGTGCCGTCCCCCGAGATGTAGAAGATGTTCCCGTCACCATGGAGTGAGGATGCAGCGCTCGCCTGGGTCTGCGGAGCGTGGAAGGACTCCAGGATCCCTGCTGGTGACTGGAGGTGATTCCGAGCCTTGACGGCTGAAGACCCGGATCAGGGCCAAGACAGGTCTCAGGCCTCTGACTCCCCAGTTCTCAACAGGGGGCCATAGTAGGGCTGGTTCCCTCTTGCGTTCTAGGCCTGCATACCTGCTCAGTTCTGGGACCTGACTTGAGGTCCCACAGCCCAGCACTCCCAGGTTCCAGCTAGGGATGGAATGGGTACTTCCTTTCAGGCTGTTGTGTCAGGTCACTGGGAGGTGGATAAAGACAAAAAGCAGGTATTTATTGAAAAAAATAAAAATAAAAATGGTATGTGTACGTTCTTAAACTCGGGGGTTTTTTTTTGTTTTTGTTTTTTTCCTTCTGCAAGGTCCTGTGGCGATACACTGGGACTCCACCACCAAACCTTGCGAAGAACACAAAGCTCGTCAAGTGGCTGCCCCAGAACGATCTGCTCGGTACGTGGGGAGGACTTAGCATGTAGGGTCTAACCAAGGTTAAGTTAAGAAAGTGGCTCAGGCAGGGCTATTCTAAAGCATTATTTAGCTGGAAAGGATTATTGTCAACATATCCCACATTGCCTTTTACCTGGTAGGATATCTCAACCCACGTGCGCTTTTGCACATTTCTGCAGGGGCCATGTGTGGATGGCACTGGGCCCTGAGCACGCTTGGAGGACCCAGACGATGTCAGATGGTGAAACTCGGTGGCTTGACTGGTGGCATCACCCCCTGCTTTTCTCCTCAGGTCACCCAAAGACTCGGGCCTTTATCACACATTCCGGCTCCCATGGCATTTATGAAGGAATATGCAATGGCGTTCCCATGGTGATGATGCCCTTGTTTGGTGATCAGATGGACAATGCAAAGCGCATGGAGACCCGGGGAGCTGGAGTGACTTTGAATGTCCTGGAAATGAGTTCAGAAGATTTAGAAAAAGCCTTGAAAGCTGTCATCAATGAAAAGACGTAAGAGAAAAACTACCCAGGAATACTTGCTACTTGTATTTTGGCCATCGCCTCACAATAACCGTTCAGATGCAAAAACAAATACCCCAAGATCTAGTTTATAAGTAAGATGGCTTGGGGTTATTACCACTCATTTTACACAAACGTGCTTTAATTTCTATAGAATTTATCATAAAAATGATTTTAAATATTATTTCCCCTGGTGTACTTAAAATTTCCATTTATTTAAAAAATGTCAATATAATAAATGTCTGATCTCTAAGTTCCTGCAAAGAAAGAAACATTCCATTAGAAGAAGCATAGTGTCCAAGATAAAAACAAATCAGTTACTTAAGGTATGGTTTTTCTCAGCACTGAAACCTGTGAGAAATTTTGTCCATGGGGGTTTAAAAATCTGTGTGTGTGTGTGATGTGCTATGACAAAGGCTCGTGATAATAGCAAAGTCAAGGTTGTTCAAATGTGGCTCTGAAAGCAAATCAATAGGCAAAAGCCATTAGATCAAATTATCTCTGCGTGAACTTTATTGTATTGCTGTCAATTGCTACAAGTAATAGGCTGATCAGAATCTTCTAGGAAGAAATTATGGACAGGCGTGGACTTCATCCAACAGTCAGCTATGTATGTGCACATGTGTGCATGTGTGTGTATGTATGTGTATCTACGAGAGTATCAGGAACCTCTACCCATAGTTTCTTCATTTTGAAGGAGACATCAGTCAGGAAGACAGATGTAAAAAGACTGGAATGTGTTCACATAGGAAGAGACACTACACAGGGGAACAACCAAGCCTAGACAAGGGAAAATGGGCAAGAAATGATGGTGCTCACATGTATGTGATGCTTCTGATTGAAAAAGAATTGTCTACATAACCCCAGGGTAAAGTGCCCACAGTGTTTGGGCAGAGCAGTTGATGTGATTCTTATCCATCATTTCAATTGGCTTCTGGCAGCCCAACTTGTCAGCATTAGGTCATGCTGCTCATGCATCACTACAATTAAAGCCTGACTTCTTTCCATATGCTGGTAACTTATTCTTGAGGTTCGTATTAGTAACGTAACTTTGACCTTTCATTCAGTGGTATGGACAACTACTTGTAATCCAAAAGTGACTTGGTAGAAGTTCTCTAGTACGTTACTATCTAAAAAAAAACCACACTAATCAGTCATTTCAAGTTACTAATTTTATTCCTTTCTGACCCATCGCATGTGAATCTCCGTGTTCCCAAAACTCTAAACTGGGACGGCACCCAGTTTAGAGAAGTGGAAAGATAAAGAGATAAAGAGAAGATAAAGAGAAGTGAAAAAGTTTCCAACATCGGGTTATAAAACCAGGCCATAACAGGGGCTTAATAAATTAATGAGTGAAAGTCCAAGAAAATCTATTTTGTATGAGGCAATTTATATAAAAAGAAGGTGTTTAACAGAATTTATGGTCAAATATTAGTAGTACATTATAATAATGTACCCATATGAGATGATGGGCATGTTTAAGGTCAGATATGACCATAATCACTCCTGAATAAGTGTCTTGCTTTTCTGTCTCTCCCCTTCTCTTCCCCTTGCCACCTCCTCCTTCCCCTTCTCTTCCTTCTCTTCCTTCTTCTAGTGCACCCATACTAAGGGAGGAAGTATCCAACCCATTTTGGATTTGGATATTGACTCAGCTGTTCACACAGTCCAAAATAAACGGGAACCCATTTTTTCCCTAACAGGCTGCATAGATACTCCCTCATGCAGAATTTAGCACTTGGATGGTCTGATGCCTCAGGAGTTGAAAGTATATCACTGTCCTGGATACGGCACTTTAAACTGTCTTTTACGGTGGCTAGAAGTGATTATTTGCAATCTCATTGAATGGGAAATCATTAATAATTTCTGAGATGACCTGTTCCTTTATTTCTTTATCTTGTTACCACAAAGTATGACTAATTTCCTATAAGGATATCACTAAAAAGAGAAGAAGAAGAGTAGGAAGCAAGTTTCAAACAACTTAAAATTTTGGCTTCCAGTTTTAAGAGATAAAAAATATTTAGTGTGTGTGTGTGTGTGTGTGTGTGTGTTTCTGATTACAATAGAAACTCTACCACGTTTGGAAAATCTGGAAGCAAGGATAGAGGGAGGATGGTTCACTACTGCTGGTGCTCCAGGCATTCACATAACTGTCTTTGTGTTCAGCTATAAGGAAAACATCATGCGCCTCTCCAGACTTCACAAGGACCGCCCCATAGAGCCTCTGGACCTGGCTGTGTTCTGGGTGGAGTTTGTGATGAGGCACAAGGGGGCATCCCACCTGCGCCCTGCAGCCCATGACCTCACCTGGTACCAGTACCACTCTCTGGATGTGATTGGCTTCCTCCTGGCGGTCACGCTGACAGTCATCTTCATCACCTTTAAGGCCTGTGCCTTCGCCTTCCGGAAATGCTTTGGGAAGAAAGAGCGAGTGAAGAAATCTCATAAATCCAAGACACACTGAGAACGGGGTTGGAAACTTTAGAGAAAGGTTAAATTCATGTTATGCTCACTCAAGAACTACTTTGCCAGAAAATGACGCCCCAGAGTGCGTTTTGAAAAGTAAAAATGACCAAATCCCTAGTCACACACACAGGTAGAGATATTTGAGTCTCTTTGCTGTTTCCTCCAGTACCTTAATCTGGACTTCACTTGTCATCTTTCAATTGACTTAAGAGAACCGGTAGGTCCTTCCTCAACCTACAATACTGTTCCTGCCCAGAAATGGGACCTGTCTGGGAAGCGTGTCTTCCTCCCCCTCCCCCAGGAACATGTCCAGCATCGGTAGATACATTCGGTTACCAGTTATGGCTGGTTCTCAGTTATGCTCATGTTTCACAGGTACCACTGTGCATCTAAAGAAGATGTCTCTTCCTTATCCTTGATGTGATGTGAATGAATGGTATAGCGCTCTTCTGAGACGGTGTATGATTTCTGACTTTACTGGGGGAAGAATGATGTATAAAATTGGTGGGTGATATGCCTGAGTAGATAATCATTGCTTGTCCCAAACAGATCTGAATTTGACAGATGCCTAAATTATAGTGACTGGAAAGTATATTTTTTTCTGATGTGATAACTAAAAATACATTAATAAATTTACGTTAATTATATTGGTTAGGTGTTCTCTTTATGGGTGTTGCATTTATTTATTATTAAACTACATGTTTTAACTACAAAAGTAATACGTGATTCTGACAGAAAATTTGAAAAAGGTGTACACACACACGTGCAAGGAGATTAAAGTCACCATTACTCATGTTCCCTCATGTTTGCCAAAATAACCACACTTATTTTTTTGGCAAATATGTGGAGTTATAAAATACTGCAAATACACCATACTTAGTATATTGAAGGAACGCTACCGTATTTGGTATATTGGTAAACTGAAGGAAGAATTTAGAAAACACATTCTTCCTTCACTTTACCCTATTGTGAATGCTCTCTCCAGGTCTTTATATAACATTTAATTTGTTTTAAGTGGCCAAGGAATACTCTATTGCATGAATATACCAAAATTTATATAACCACAACCCCCAGGTATATTCACTTTTATTTTCCTTTATAAAAAAGACATCACTAAATATTCCAGTAGCTGAGTCTTTGTACATACATATCCATGACTGTTTCCATGGGAAAGGGCCTTCCAACAGATCAATGGTTGTTTGTTTTGGCTCCATTAATGTGAGGATTCATGGGCAAGCAGTTTATTTGCAAAGGGAAGGAAAGCCTGAAGAGGAGTGGGGAGTAGGGCGGGGAGTGATGACCACCAAGAAGGCAGCTCTCTGTGGGCAGCTGGAGCTCAATCCTGCTGCTTGCCATGGGCAGCCAGTGCAGAAAACACGGTGGATTTACCCCACTGGAGGCAGAAGGCCCTTGGGGATCCCGGCACTTGTTCTTGTTGGTGATTGGCTGCTCCCAGGTGGCATTCATTTCCCTGTACTTACGGGGGTCCACAAGGGCAGGTAAGAGGGCTTTAAAATCCAGAGAGGACCCGCGGGAGAGAAATGCAGATGCCGTGCTGGAGATCAGGCCCTGTGCACTAAGATATAGGAACACAGGGATCTGGGTGGGGCACTGATGCATGGTTCCCTCCAGTAAATGGTTTGAGACAGTCCCAAAGTGTGTCCAGAGAGGTTCGGTTGGTCTTGAGAGAGCCAGGATCTCACCTTCTTCGGTCTAAAGTATAATCTTGAAAAAAAGACAGTATCAGTTTGATAGGCAAAAGTGGGATTTTGTTTTAAATTTGCTTTATGATTATTATTATGGAGACAGGCTGGGACCTGCGACCTTGCTGCAGTGTAGCAATGCTTGCACTTGGACACGCCTCTTCTCTGAGCAACCAAATACAAAGAAATTGTATGGAACTAAAAATAACTGCCTGCATGCAGCAGTTGTGGCAAATTCTGGCCCCAAAAGATGAAAAAAAAAAAAAAAAAAAAACCCACCCTAAATGCCACTTTTGAAGAGCCTGGAGCAAAAGCAGGGAAAGTGAAGTGAAAGCGTTAGTTGCCAGTCAAGCCAGGCTCCTCTGTCTTTGGAATTCTTGGAACAAGAATACTGGAATGGGTAGCCATTCCCTTCTCCATGGGATCTTCCCGACCCAGGGATCGAACCCGTCTCCTGCATTGCAGACAGATTCTTTACCATCTGAGCCACTATGGAAAGAAGGGGATTGGGAGTAAAAGTAGGTACTGTGAATGCCCCCTGCACACAGCACTGCCGAAGAGGTGGGCAGGACACCCCTACCCTTGCCCCGTGTAAGGGATAAGCTATGCCGGCAGCTGGGAGCCAGCAAGGGAAACAGTTGTCTGTTTTCACTCCCCCACCTTGCTGCAGCAGGGGCCCCACTAAAGCCTTGCTTGAGTTTCTTGTCTGGCATCTAGTCAATTTCTCTTGATTGGGGAAGGCAAAATCCTAGTCAGTAACATTATTATTAAAGGCTGTTTTTTTCCCAAGCCTATGAGCCATTTTGTATTTCTTTTTTTGGAGAATGTCTTCTGTCCGTTCTCATGTGGTATTTATCATCCTTGAACAGCAAGGAGATCCAACCAGTCCATCCTAAAGGAAATCAGTCCTGAATATTCATTGGAAGGACTGATGCTAAAGTTGAAACTCCAGTACTTAGCTTGCTTAAATTCGTGTCCATTGAGTCGGTGATGCCATCCAACCATCTCATCCTCTGTCATCCCCTTCTCCTTCTGCCTTCAATCTTTCCCAGAATCAGGGTCTTTTTCAATGAGTCAGCTCTTCACATCAGGTGGCCAAAGCTTCAGCTTCAGCATCAGTCCTTCCAGTGAATGTATAGGACTGATTTCCTTTAGGATGGACTGGTTGGATCTCCTTGCAGTCTAGGGGACTCTCTACTTAATATTCTCCACCTAATGTTATATGTTGAGGAAAAGGACCAAATCTTCCTGAGCTGTGAGCCCAACCTCCATGCACCAGGCTGTGTTGACCCCTTTTTGCACCTTCCTTCTTTAAGCCCCACTTGAACCCTTTGATTAGATAGGTTCTGTCCAATGGGCAGTGCTAGTTCTTTTTATCAATGAGGCTATCTCAGCAGATCCATGACAAGTTCATCTACTCAAAGTTCTTGCTAGAATACAGGTATATAATGTTCCCACTCGAATGCACACCTGAGAGAGTGGCTTTTTGCTAGCGCAGTTGATCCCACCAACAAAAATTATGTTGGGCATGATGGGCCTCTGGAAATTAAACACAAAGTCACTTCTGAGAAGCCAGACAGACCAAGAGCTCATGAGACCCTAGACAGTCAGCATGGGAGTTCTTAGTTGCAGCACAGTGTGTGTGTGTGTGTGTGTGTGTGTGTGTGTGTGCATGTGTGTGTATGTTCCAGCTTTCCCGGGTCTTATTTGCAGCATGGCAATTCTTAGTTGTGGCACATGGGGTCTTAGTTCTCCCACCAGGGATTGAACTGGGTCCCCAGCATTGGGAGTGTGGAGTCTTGGCCACTGGGCCACCAAGGAAGTCCCCAAGGAAACGCAGCGTTAACTCCTGAATCCATGCAGGCATGCATGGCTGGGCCAGGATTTGAAAGCCCATGGTCTTAACCACCAGTTTGCGCTGCCTGCTTGAGGAACTACTGTTACTATTGTTCCTTTACATTCCTTCGGGTATTTATAATGACTCAAATATTCATGTATATTCAATGGGGGTAAATATATCTTCCTCTGGAAAAGAGAATGGCTACCCACTCCAGGATTCTTGTTTGGAGAATCCTATGGGCAAAGGAGCCTGGTGGGTTCCATGGTTTTGCAAAGTTGGACACGACTGAATGACTAACACAAATAAATAACAGTTAAGCTTTGGGGGGCTGGCATTGGGAATTCTAGCGAAATTGTACTGAATTTTTTTCCCCCTAGAGGAAAGAATGACACACCTTTCAGAATGGAGGAGACAAATGATTTTGTGTTAGAAAAATTCAAAACTGAAAATCTATTGCCAAGTTATTTTGGAGTATTCCCTCTTTGCACTAACTGATTTTTGTGTATTTTTTAATAGTCAAGAACATGTGAGAATTTGCTTCACTTATCTGCCCTTCAAAGCAAATTTCAATGAAATTGTTTCCATTGACGTGACTCTGGATTTTTGGAAATTATTTGAATAAAGTTGCTCAATTAAAATTTTTAACGTTATCCTTTACAGGCCTATTTTTCTCATATTTTCTTTGTTAAATTTACACGTGACCAGAAATCCTCCTTTACGTTTCCTATTCCTTTAGAGAAGTTGTTTTTTCTGAAACCTAGTTTTAAGCCCTAGAAAGAAAGTCCAGCTGCTTAGCCTTTTAAATTCAGGCCAGCAGGACTTGGCATCTTCCATATTTGTTATTGCTATTCAGTTGCTAAGTCATGCCCAACTCTTTGCAACCCCATGGACTGCATCGCAGCAGCCTTCCCTGTCCCCCACTGTCTCCCAGTGGAAGTCGCTCAGTGGTGTGCAACTCTTTGAGACCCCATGGACTATACAGTCCATAGAATTCTCCAGGCCAGGAAACTGTCTCCCAGAGTTCGCTCAAATTCATATCCATTGAGTCAGTGATGCTATCTAAGCATCTCATCCTCTGCCACCCTCTTCTCTTGGCTTCAATCTTTCTCCAGCATCAAGGTCTTTTCCAATGAGTCGGCTCTTTGCATCAGGTGGCCAAAGTAATGGAGCTTCGGCTTCAGCATCAGACCTTCCAATATTAGGAGGTAGCAGATTGAATCACTGTTCAACTCACCCATGAAAGTGATGCAAACAGCTTAATATTTTTAGGTGAAAACATAAACAGTCCTGTGATGTCCCAAAACACCTGCAGCCACTTAACACCTGTGACAGGTCATGATTTTTATTAGAGCTGTTTATAATAGAGTTTATATGTAATAGAGTATCACAGTGACTTTTTGGTTGTTTTTTTTTTTTAACTTGTATACCCTTTAATTTTGTTTACTTTTTGGATACACATAGTATTTAAAAAATTTAATAAATGCAAATATCCCTTTTTAAAATACTTATGTATTTATTTGGCTGCTCCTGTTCTTAGTTGCAGCGTGCGGGATCTTCAGTCTTCGTTGTGGTACGTAGGATCTAGCTCCCTGACCCCAGCCCCCTGCATCAGGAGCAGAGTCTTAGCCGCTGGACCACCAGAGACATCCCAACATTTAAAAGTTTTAATTCTTGTTTTGATTTTTTTCAGTTGTAAAGACAGTTTCTCATCTAGGTCATCATAAGATACAGACGGTTAAAATTTATTTATTTTTAATTGGCAGATAATTGCTTTACAATACTGTGCTGTTTTCTGCCTTATATTAACATGAAATCAGCCATAGGTGTATATATGTCCCCTCCCTATTGAACCTCCCTTCCGCCTCCCACCCCATCCCACCCCTCTATGTTGTCACAGAGCACTGGATTTGAGCAGTGTCATACAGCACGTTTTCACTGGCCATCTATGGTAAAGTGTGTGTTTCAGTGCTACTCTCTCAATCCATCCCGCCCACTCCTTCCCCTCTGTGTCCACAAGTTTGTATGGACAAACTTTTGGACATGTTTGCATCTCCATTGCTGCCCTGCACATAAGTTCACAAGTACCATCTTTCTAGGTTCCATCAGTTCAGTTCAGTTCAGTCGCTCAATCAGGTCCGACTCTTTGCGACCCCATGAATTGCAGCACGCCAGGCCTCCCTGTCCATCACCAACTCCCAGAGTTCACTCAGACTCATGTCCATCGGGTCAGTGATGCCATCCAGCCATCTCATCCTCTGGCATCCCCTTCTCCTCCTGCCCCCAATCCCTCCCAGCATCAGAGTCTTTTCCAATGAGTCAACTCTTCGCATGAGGTGGCCAAAGTACTGGAGTTTCAGCTCTAGCATCATTCCTTCCAAAGAAATCCCAGGGCTGATCTCCTTCACAATGGACTGGTTGGATCTCCTTGCAGTCCAAGGGACTCTCAAGAGTCTTCTCCAACACCACAGTTCAACAGCATCAATTCTTCAGTGCTCAGCCTTCTTCACAGTCCAATTCTCACATCCATACATGACCACAGGAAAAACCATAGCCTTGACTAGACAGACCTTTGTTGGCAAAGTAATGTCTCTGCTTTTTAATATGCTATCTAGGTTGGTCATAACTTTCCTTCCAAGGAGTAAGCGTCTTTTAATTTCATGGCTGCAGTCACCATCTGCAGTGATTTTGGAGCCCAAAAAAATGAAGTCTGACACTGTTTCCACTGTTTCCCCATCTATTTCCCATGAAGTGATGGGACCGGATGCCATGATCTTCGTTTTCTGAATGTTGAGCTTTAAGCCAACTTTTTCACTCTCCTCTTTCACTTTCATCAAGAGGCTTTTGAGTTCCTCTTCACTTTCTGCCATAAGGGTGGTGTCATCTCTATATCTGAGGTTATTGATATTTCTCCCGGCAATCTTGATTCCAGCTTGTGTTTCTTCCAGTCCAGCGTTTCTCATGATGTACTCTGCATAGAAGTTAAATAAGCAGGGTGACAATATACAGCCTTGACGTACTCCTTTTTCTATTTGGAACCATCTGTTGTTCCATGTCCACTTCTAACTATTGTTTCCTGACCTGCATACAAATTTCTCAAGAGGCAGATCAGGTGGTCTGGTATTCCCATCTCTTTCAGAATTTTCCACAGTTTATTGTGATCCACACAGTCAAAGGCTTTGGCATAGTCAATAAAGCAGAAATAGATGTTTTTCTGGAACTCTCTTGCTTTTTCCATGATCCAGTGGATATTGGCAATTTGATCTCTGGTTCCTCTGCCTTTTCTAAAACCAGCTTGAACATCAGGAAGTTCACAGTTCACATATTGCTGAAGCCTGGCTTGGAGAATTTTGAGCATTACTTTACTAGCGTGTGAGATGAGTGCAATTGTGTGGTAGTTTGAGCATTCTTTGGCATTGCCTTTCTTTGGGATTGGAATGAAAACTGACCTTTTCCAGTCCTGTGGCCACTGCTGAGTTTTCCAAATATGTGTTAATATGTGGTGTTTGTCTTTCTCTTTTTGACTGACTTCACTGTATAACAGGCTCTCGGTTCATCCACCTCATTAGAACGGACTCAAATGCATTCCTTTTTATAGTTGAGTAATATTCCATTGTGTGTATGTACCACAGCTTCTTTATCCATTCATCTGTCAATGGACATCTACATTGCTTCCGTGTCCTCGCTATTGTAAATAGCACTGCAGTGAACACTGGGGTACACGTGTCCTTTTCAGGTAAGGTTTCCTCAGGGTATACGCCCAGTAGTGGGATTGTTGGGTCATATGGTAGTTTTATCCCTAGTATTTTAAGCAGTCTTCATACTGTTCTCCATAGTGGCTATATCAAGTTGCATTTCTGCTAACAGTGCAGGAGGGTTCCCATTTTTCCACACATTCTCCAGCATTTATTGTTTGTGGATTTTTCTGATGATGGCCATTCTGACCTCAGTGTGGTGACACCTCATTGTAGTTTTGATTTGCATTTCTCTACTAATGAGCGATGTTGATCATCTTTTCACGTGTTTATTAGTCATCAATGGGTCTTCTTTGGAGAAATGTCTGTTCAGGTCCTCTGCCCACTTTTTGATTGAGTTGTTTTCCTGGTTTTGAGCTGAAGGAGCTGCTTGTATGTTTTGGAGATTAATCCTTCGTCAGTTGTTTCGTTTGCTAAATTTTCTCCAATTCTGAAGGTTGTTTTTTCATCTTGTTTATAGTTTCCTTCGTTGTGCAAAAGCTTTTTAGTTTACTTAATGGACAGTAACTTTTAAATAAAATCTTACAAATATTCACAATACAGTGACAAAACCCATGTACCAACATCCTGAGTAAATGGTTGTTAATACGTTGCTGTGTGTAATGGTGTTTTAAGTTGATAAAAGATTAAGTTGCACACCTTTCCTTCCCATCTCCCTACCCAAGGTGATGCTCTCCCTGTATGGATGTTCCCTTTCCACCCGCAGCTTTACACTGCAACATCACCTGAGTGTTTTAGCCAGCTCTGCTGCCATAACAAGACACCAGAGACTGGGTACTTAAACAACAGAACTTTGCTTCTGGAGATGACGGCTGAGATCCAGGAGCCAGCACAGTTGGGCTCTGGGAGGACCCACTTCCTGGCCTGCAGATGGCTTCCTTCTCATGTCACGTGGAGAGAGAAGGAGCTACCTAGTGTCTTTTATAAAGGGCACCAATCTTGTCACAGGGGCCCCACCCTCAGGACCTCATTCAAGCCCAGTCACCTCCCAAACCAGCTTCCTACTGGCTTTTCAAGCATCCTCTTGTGACACTGATTTTTTTAATTTGCTGTATTACTGATTTGGGCATATTCTGTTTGCCAATCTGCTTATATGAACCAACCTAGTTTATATCAATTACAAGTAACTTCTTCCATCTGTGACTTAACTTTACAATATTTTATTGTACAGAAGATAAATTTATTTTTAATTTTTAGGTTTATATGTTGTACTTTCATTTTCATTCAAGAAATTTTCTTCTTTTTTTTTTTTTCATTGCATTGTATGCCATGAGGCTCTTAGTTCCCCAACCAGGGACAGAACCTAAGCTCCCCCCAGTGGACCTGCAGTGGAAGCATGGAATTTTAATCACTGGACCACCAGGGAAGTCCCAGAAGATATATTTTAACTTAGAAAAGTTAATCCTTTATTTTTAATTGATTTTTCTTATTACTTTTAAAGGCTATCCTACCCTACCCTCAGGATCAAAATGACTATATTGTCTTAAATTTTTGCTTTCTGAGTTTAGGTCTATAAACCATCTGGAGATGTTTTGCACAGGCATGAATGGAATTGATCAGAGACCTAACTGCAATCGTACGGCTTCCCCCAGGACCTATAGTGAAGGGCACATTCCTTTCCGGCTGTGTCACTGGGACTTGAGTCTTCCAGCAGCCACCATCTTCATCACTTGGCAGGAAGTAACTTCACTGTCTATTCCATGGGCATGACCAAGAGTGTGAGACCAGTCTGCCCGGAAGCCTCCGATGCAGGTTGGTTTTCTGGACGGCTTTGCAATCCTCCCACCCATGGGCCCAGGGTGGTGACCGCCTTGGGCTGTTACAGGGGGACTGGTTTGGAAATCCCACCCTCATCTGCTCTGGGGACAACCCAAGACTGTCCTGCTGGCAGCATGAGTATAGGAAGAGTTTCCCTGCCCTTCTCCCCCTGCCTGTTTCTTGGACTTGGAGGTAATTCCTCCCTTTGGCCCTTCATGGGTTCTGCTCCAGGCCTCACTGGGTCCCTTCCCATCCTGGCCCAGTGGACCCTGATATGAAAGAGACGAGGGTGGACGGTGTGGTGTCACTTCCTCCCTGAGGCCCCTCTGAGTGACACCCTGTGGACGGGCACCAGCACTGCCCCCACTGGAGGCCGCCCTCCCTCACCCTGGGTGCATCATGGTCGCTGGGAGACGTCTCCTTTCCCTTTAAGAGCGGGGCTCCTGGAAGCAGGGCTGGACAGCAGCAGGGCTCCCCTGGCCACCCCAGCACAGAGCCTGGCAGTGGACACACCATCCATGTGGGAGGAACTGAAATGCAGTGAAGACACAAAGGGGACCCAGATCCTCTGGCCTCACACACACACACACACACACACACACACACTCAGGGGACACAGGAATGAAATCCCCGCTAGGACTGGAATTTCCCTTCACCCCACTGTCTCAGCTCTGGGGTGTCATCTCCTTGCAGTCAGGAATCTGCTCCCCAAATAGCAAGGGAGGTTTATTTCAAGGGGAGGAAAGAAAGGGGCACTGATTATTTAAGTAAAATGCTTTTTCTTACACATGGAATTAACAGTGGTTTGCGGTGCTGTGGTGGGGTTTGCCCCCAGAAGAAAGGCAGGTACGTTTTGCACTTAGACCATCTAGGAGATTCCTTCAGGTGAAGCCCAAAGCCGCTGCTGACTGCAGGTATCCAAGATGTTGAGTGTCTCCAGAGCTGCCCTCCAAACCCCAGGATCTGAGTCCAGCTGTAGCTCCTGGAGCGCTGAGAGTGAGTGTACGAGGAGGGTGGGGACCCTGCAGCCAGGCCCTCGTCCTCTGCCCGCCCTGGGTGGTGCAAGCTGATGAGAGCTGACTGAGGGGCGAGGGGCTCATGGGGGTTTGAACTTCATCCCCACCCAGAGTGTGAATTCGGAAGATGGCAGGTGCAGTCATGTCTCCACTTGCATCTCCCATCCCTGGGGTCTTCCGTCACATCAACAGGGACAGGAAGATGACCCCCAGGCCCCAGCTGCTACAGGGAGCAGGCAGAAAGCACAGGGATCCATTAGAGCTGTCTTCCTAGAAAGCCCCCCGCAGGTTCATCCACCTCTCTGTGCCCTGGCCACCCACGCCTCCCATCCCAAATACAACCAGGGTCAGCTGACTCTCCCCTCAGGCAGTTTCACTAAGCTCCCAAATGAGCAGAGTGGACTCATTTGACTCACACTTGAATCTCCACTACTTACAATTCCGTAATGCTGGAAAATCCAGCTTTTTCAAGTAATGCGCAGACATCTGCTTCATAATGATTCCTAAAATGACAGTCAGAAATGCCCATCATATGAATATTAGGTCAGCAAGAGATTTGGTTTTGCCTGATGAGAGTTTCTGTTAAGGGTTTAGTTCAGGACGTCAAGTTCAGCATTGGGCAGGTATGAAGCGCCAAGGGACACACACGGGGGACTTCTGCCCAAGCATGACTCCCAACACCTGTCCCCACTCCAGACCTAGGTCTGACCAGATGGTCTTCAAGGTCCCTCCTGCATCAGGAGACCTGCCTGCTCACCTGCCAAGTTACATGCAGCAATTCTGATCCGTGACAAGTTGCTTTTAACATACGTCATTGTTTCTAGCAAGAAATTGTAGAGAACGGCAGGCTTTTTCTGAGTCTGCAAAAAACAAGTGACATCCAGTGCCATGGAAGAGGAGGTCCTGCAGACTGGCTGCTCACAGATGCCCATCCATCTGATGCTAGAGGGTCTGACCAGAGAGGGCAAGTGCTCATCTCAAAGTCACACAGCAGAGTAGCAGATGGGCAACCTAAGGACCTTCAGGTTTCTGTTACTCTTCTCTGGCCCAGAGAGATCACACTCGCCCACAGCCTGCACTGTCCGATAGCGTAGCCACTGGCCACACATGGGCCTTGAGCACCTGAAGCGTGGCTTGCTGTTGTTCAGTCGCTCAGTTGTGTCCGACTCTCTGGGACCCCATGGACTGCAGCGCACCAGGCTTCCCTGCCCTTCACTATCTCCCGGAGTTTGCTCAAACTCATGTCCATGGATTTGATGATGCCATCCAACCAACAAGGCTAGTCTGAATTAAGTGTAAAGTGCCTCCTGGATACTGAAGATGTTATCCCAAACAGGTAAACTATTACATTAATAATTGTCTATTGATTCCTGTTGAAATGGCAATGATTTGGAACTACTGGGCTAAATAAAATCTATTATTAAATTTGGTTTCACCTCTTTTCACGTTTTTCAACATAAATCTTAAAGATGGGTGTGTGGTTTGCATTTGCTTTCTGTTGGACAGAGCTGGTCTCAACACTTCATGTCTAGCAGGATCACAGGATGAAGCCCCAAGCCCCTGGGGCTGGCCCCTGCCTCAGCTTCCTCACCAGGACGGAACACAGGGTCATCTGGAAACCGATCATCTCCTTGGGGGCAGCGGCGTCACTGTGGTCCGCAGAGCTCTGCAGGGCCCTCCAGCCCCAGAAGTGCACACACTGAAACATGGTAGCCACGCAGGCCTGGAGGACACAGGACAGGATGGCAGGAGAGGAGGCAGGCGGCCCTGGGGGGCCACACAAGGGGTGGGGCTGGGGGCTGGCACTCCATCAGTAAGCTGGGGGGCAGCCCCCCAAAGGCCTCAGAAAGCCAAAGAAGGGCGGGCTGATGAGCCCCAGGGGGCTGCCTGGGACTCAAACCCTACTGGCCCGTGTGACACCTTGGGCACGTTTACTTAGAAGCCCCATGGGCGCAGGTGCAGCCCCAGTGCCCCCTCAGCCATTGGCCAGCACTGGATGCCCTCAGCAGCCCTGCCGGGACCTACCACCTCCAGGAGCCTGGGGTTTGGGGCCTGGCTGCAACCCCCCCCAGATCCCCTCTCCCCAGATCTCCCTCGCCCCATCCCCTGCAGTAACCAGGCCACTGGTCTCTGGCCTCTGCTGAGGTTGGGCCACAGGAAGGTACTGGAATGGAGGGCAGGGAAGGAGGTTGGGGTATCTGCTCCCCCAGGAGCAGGAGAGGCAACAGCACCCATGGGGGCCCAGGCCGTGCTGGCCTCTCCTCTTTGTGGCTTCTTCATTAAGGCCTCTCATCCCCTTTGGGGGTAGGTGGTCACTTTCTTCCCTGAAGCCCTGCCTCCAGCAGAGTTGCTGTTAAAACCTGAAAGGACTGTGAACTTCTGATAGAGGTAGTGAGGATAATGAAAGTGTTAATTGCTTCAGTCATGTCCAACTCTTTGAGACTCCATGGACTGTAACCCGCCAGGCTCCTCTGTCCATGGAATACTCCAGGCAAGAATTCTAGAGTGGGTAGCCATTCCCTTCTCCAGGGGGTCTTCTCAATCCAGGGATTGAACATGAGTTTCCTGCATTGAAGGCAGGTTCTTTACTGTCTGAGCCATGCGGGAAGCCTTTGACTGTGGATCACAAAAACTGTGGAAAATTCTTAAAGAGATGGGAATACCAGACCACCTTACCTGTTTCCTGAGAAACCTGTATGCAGAGAAGAAGCAACAGAACCAGATAAGGAACTACAGACTGGTTGAAAATTGGGAAAGGAGTGCGTCAAGGCTGTATATTGTCACACTGTTAAATAACTTATATGCAGAGTACATCATGTGGAATTCTGGGATGGATGAATCACAAGCTGGAATCAAGATTGCTAGGAGAAATATCAACAACCTCAGATATGCAGCTGATATCACTCTATTGGCAGAAAGTGAAGAGGAACTAAAGAGCCACTCGATGAGGGTGAAAGAGGAGAGTGAAAAATCTGTCTTAAAACTTAGCATTCAAAAAACTAAGATCATGGCATCTGTTCCCATCACTTCATGGCAGATAGATGGGGGCAAAGTAGAAACAGTGCCCGGTTTTATTTTCTTGAGTTCCAAAATCACTGCAGACAATGACTGCAGCCATGAAATTAAAAGATGCCTACTCCTTGGAAGAAAAGCTATGCCAAACCTAAACAGCATATTAAAAAGCAGAGACAAATCCCTTTGCCAACAAAGGTCTGTATAATCAAACTATGGTTTTTCCAGTCCATTGGGAAAGCTGGACCATAATGAAGGCTGAGTGAAGAATTGATGCTTTCAAAGTGTGGTCCTGGGCAAGATCCTTGAAAGTCCCTTGGACTGCAAAGAGATCAAACCAGTCAATCCTAAAGGAGGAAATCAACCCTGAATATTCATTGGAAAGACTGATGCTGAAGCTGAAGCTCCAATATTTTGGCCATCTGATGTGAAGACTGACTCATTGGAAAAGACTCTGATGCCAGGAAAGACTGAGGACAGGAGAAGGGGGTGAAGAGGATGAGATGGTTGAATGGCAGCATCGACTCAATGGATGTGAGTCTGAGCAAACTCCGGGAGACAGTGAAGGCTAGGGAAGCCTGGTGTGCTGCAGTCCTTGTGGTCACAGGGTGGGACACGACCTAGTGACTGAAAGGCAGAAGAAAGGGTGGCTGGTGAAGGCATCGGAGAAGAAGGAAAGTACGCCATGTTTCCCCTCACAGAGCCGAGACTCCTCAATCAGCCAGTGTGTGGGTTGTCTTGACTGGTCCCTTTCTCAGCCTGGTGGGAGGAACCAGCAGATGGTGGCCTCTGGGGTCCCAGGAAGACTGAGCGAGGTGGGGGACACCCCAGCTAGCCAGGGCGGCAGCCCCGAAGCACGTGTTCCTTGTGGGGACAGCAGGCCCTGGGCATCGCGCACATAGCCGAGGTGTGTCTCACCTGGGCGGCATCGGAGCAGGGGTCCTGGCAATGTAGCATGAGGGGGACCCAGGCTTTCTTCACTTCCTGCTTGAAGAAATGCTTCTTGGAAATCCTGACCACCTGTGCCAGCTTCCCAAAGACGATGAAGGCTTTTAAACGCAGCAGCTCGCTCTCCTGCAGCCAGAACACACAAGCTACTTCTGAAACATGGGAAGCAAGAAGCCCAACAAAACCCCAGCCATTTGCTGTGGACCTTCTTAAACGCCTTGGTGCCTGCAAAGCCTTCTGGATCATTCCATCATGATGGAGTGTCTCCTGCAGGGCTCTGGGGACTGGGCAGTATTCTGGTGTTTGTGACCTTCTCTTGCCTAGATGGGGGCTGTGCTGGATCTGATCGCCTACCAACCCAACCTAGCAGAGTCCCCAGCCCACACATCACAGGTGTCCAAAGAGCATTTGCGGCTGCGATGAATTAAAGTCAGGGGAGAAGGGTCCATGGGCCCTGCTGCTGCTAAGTCACTTCAGTCGTGTCCGACTCTGTGTGATCCCATAGACGGCAGAACAAGATTTTTACTTTTTAACCAGGTCCCGTGATCAGCCAATCGGTACATCAGCACCCAAGTGCGAACTGCAGCCCTTTTCATTCCAGAGCACCTCTCTCCTTTAGGGGGTGAGCAGTGGCCACCTCCTACCGAGCAGCCATTCGTGGGGACCCCCACGAGGGCCAGGGCCAAGCAGGGCGCCAGTGTGCACTCACGTTGTCAAAGAAGGCTCTGCACTGCTCGGAGATGGCGTTGAAGGTGGACCCCAGGTCCCCTTCCCGCAGCTCGACCAAGACCTTGGCCAGGACCTCCAGGCCCTCAGAGGTCACGCTGGTGCTCACGCCTGGCCCCCGAAGGGAACACAGGCACTTCTCCAGTAAGAGCTTCCGGTACTGCCTCACCTGCGGGGCACAGGGCTTTCAGGCCCCGCCTGGCTGCCCAGAACAGGCCGGCATGGGCCCCCCACCCCCAATCCCTGCCTTGGCCCCCGCGGACCTTCCTTGGGGCGCCGAGGGCCATGTTGCCGAGGGCGCGCAGGGAGAGCATCCGCAGGACCTCGTCCTCCTGCTCTGCGCCCTTCTCCAGCATCAGCACCGCCCGCTTCAGCAGCTTCTCCTGGTGCAGAATCGGGTCACTCATAAACTGGAAAGGAGAACTGTTCACAGTCATCCCCGAGAGAGGCTCTCGTTCCTCTGCCTCAAAACGGGACAGGTGATACGACTCGGTGCCCAGAGCGGTGTCCCTGGGAACAGGAGAGGATTCGGAGCTCCACCTCCCAGGACCGGCTATGGGCTCCTCCGCCTCCAGCTGTGGGACCCCGACAAGTCCCTGGACCCCTCGGAACCTCAGCTTCCTCACCTGTAAAAAGGGCAACAGCAGTACCTGCCTCACGGGGTCGCTGTGAGGCTCCGATGCGGACATACGTGGGGAAATTCTAGTTGAGTGTTTTTTGTTTTTTTAATTTTATTTTTAAACTTTACAATATTGTATTAGTTTTGCCAAATATCGAAATGAATCCGCCACAGGTATACCTGTATTCCCCATCCTGAACCCTCCTCCCTCCTCCGTCCCCATACCCTCCATCTGGGTCGTTATCTAAAGGAACACATCCGTTCGTCATCTGTTCCTTCTGTTCACGTGATGGGAGCGGCCATGGTGTGCAAGAGCCATGCCCACTGAGTCAGAGCAGAAATGCACAAAATGCACGGATTCCACTCCCCTGGGCCTCCGAAGGTCAATTCTGGGCTCCTACCCAAAACGCTGGGCCCTCGGGATGATGCGGCGCCCTGTGGCATGCCTGGGTGCACGTGTGTTTTATAACCCTTGGTGGTGGTGGTTTAGTCGCTAAGTCGTATCTGACTCTCACAACCCCATGGAGTGTAGCCCGCCAGGCTCCTCTGTCCATGGGATTCTCCAGGCAAGAATACTGGAGTGGGTTGCCATGCCCTCCTGCAGGGGATCTACCTGACCCAGGGATTGAACCCCGGTCTCCTGCAGTGCAGGTGGATTCTTTACCGACTGAGCTACAAGGGAAGCCCCGTTATAAACCTTAGAAAGTGAAGTCGCTCAGTCATGTCTGACACTTTGCGACCCCATGGACTGTAGCCTACCAGGCTCCTCCATCCATGGGATTTTCCAGGCAAGAATACTGGAGTGGGTTACCATTTCCGTCTCCAGGAGATCTTCCTGACCCAGAAGAAAACTAAGTACCCAGTGGGTGACCCCGGAATGGAAAAGTGATTCTTCAGCCTTCTACAGAGCAAGTCTGCCAGCCCTCCCTTGGGCAATGATTGGTTCCGATGACACTCTGGGTGTCAGACAGCCATCAAGATTTCCCCCCAAAAGTTTTCTGGCCAATTCCCTCAGGACCGCATAAGGAAGGGTGGCTGGGCATCAGTGGCTCTGACCCCCATTTTGGGCCTTCCTGCCTGGCTCAGCCTGGCTCGCCGCTCAGAGCCCTCTGCCTGGCCTTCCCAGGAAAGCCCTCTTCTGGCCCCGTGATGCTGGTGCTCACCACATCACGCAGCCCTTGGTGGCCGTACTACAGGGCACAGGACGGGTCTCAACCCATTTCCCCTCAGTGCTGCCCTGAATCATGTGCTTGATGAATGAATGAATGGAAGAGGGCATGAGGGACGTTTGCCTGTTCCTCCAACCCCAGACTCAGAGCATGCGTGCCTGCCCTGAGATGAGCCCCCAGGACAGCCAGGGGGGTCACCCAGCACCCACCCCACATCCCTGCCCGCCCCCCGCCCAGCCCCCAACATGCCCCACGCCCAGCCCAAGCCCACCGCCTGCCCAGCCCCCTCTGTGGCCTCACTTCCATGCAGACCGCCGTGCTGCTGATGCGGCAACTCAGGGCCTCCGAGGCCATGCCCCTGAGCACCAGCTCCGACAGCCTCTGCCTGTAATAGCCCTGGGGGCTCTGCACGCACAGCCTGCAGGGATGGCACCACCGAAGGGGCTTCTCAGCTCCTGCCTGGCACAGCCGCTCTGCAGCAGGGTGCCCGGGGCGGGGTTCCCAGGTCAGGGGGTCACTGAAGTACAGACCCTCCACCTCCTCTTTATAAAAGGTGAAAGTGCAAGTCGTGTCCGACTCTGCGACCCCATGGACGGTAGCGTGCCCGGCTTCTTTGTCCATGGAATTCCCCAGGCAAGAAGACTGGGGTGGGGAGCCACTCCCTTCTCCAGGGGAATCTTCCCAACCCAGGGATCGAACCCAGGTCTCCTTTTTATAAAAAGGGGACCAGAATGAGGGTCTAGACCCAGGAAGGAACTCTCGGTCCTGCCGTCCTGGCCTGGCTCGGAAGCCCTTTGTGACCCTGGGCACACCCCACCCACCTGGGACCTCGCTTTCTTGCCTTGGAGCAGAAAGGGCTGGAAGAAAATATTTCCTTTGCCCTGGACCCTCCTGCCACTCAGAGTCTGGGATGTGGGTCAACATGGCAATCTGCGCCCACCCCCACCCCCCGACATGCACACCCTGGAGCGAGGCATTTAGCCATCAGGCCCAGACCTTCCAGCCAGACAGTGGAGCCCTGGGGAGCCGGGCACCCACCTGGCCAGCTGGCTGACTCCCTGCAGGAACGTCGAGCTGCTCTCCAGAAGCGTCCACACGCCTTGCTCCTCCAGGGTGCAAAGCAGAGACTCACTGTTGAGTCTCCTGAACAAGAGCTGCATGGATCTGATCGTGACCCTGGAAGAAGGTGGGGCCGCGTGAGGCTGAGGCTGCCCTACTGGGAGCACCTGCCCTGCCTTCAATAAGCTCTTGGGTAAGCTCCGCACCCAGGCCCGTGAAGGGGTGCCCAACACAGGTGGGGAGACTTGCTCAGGACCCAAGAGCAGCCGTGGGAGACGGTGGGTCTGCAAACTCTGAAAACCACAAAGTGCTGGACCCACACAAGGGAGGGTCGTAAGCTGAGCTTCCAGAAATTTCTCCCCCCAACCAGGAAGGGAAAATGAGGACCTCTCAGTGGAGGTGACACTTGTAGTCCAGTGACTTCTTCTTCTTCTTCTTTTTAAGAACATTTATTTATTTGGCTGTACAGGGTCTTACAGTAGAGAATCTGCCTGCAATGTGGGAGACCCAGGTTCAATCCCTGGATCAGGAAGATCTCCTGGAGAAGGGAATGGCTACCCACTTCAGTATTCTTGCCTGGAGAAGCCCATGGACAGAGGTGTCTGGTGGGCTACATTCAGTCCATGGGGTTGCAAAGAGTTGGTCACTACTGAGCAATGAACACTTTCACTTTCACAGGGTCTTAGTTTCAGCACATGGGATCTAGTTCCCTGACCGGGGGTTGAACCTGGGCCCTCTACATTAGGACCTTGGAGTCTTAGCCACTGGACCACCAGGCAAGTCCCCAGTCGAGGGACTGCATCCAGCCCAGGACCACAGCCTCACCACACCACACCTTCCCACCCTCGAGCGCACCTCTGCAGGTTGACCTCCTCAGGCAGAGTCCCCGTGTGGATGAGTCTCCATGTCTTTAGGACGGGCGACACAGCCTCTGGGCCCTGGCTGCTGCCCAGCTGCAGGAGGAGCGTGTAGACAAGGTCCGGGAAGAGATCCAGGAGCCTGTTGTCCCAGTCCATCCTCTCAACGAGCAGGTGGATGGTGCACAGGGTCTGCAGAGAGGAGAGCCGGAGGCGGCAGGGGTCCCACCAAGCCCCCGAGGCGGGCCTTCCCCCTGCCTCACCATCAGAGGGTCCACTGCGGCCAGGCGCCAGATGTCGGCTTTGGAGGCAGCGTTGGCCCTGGGCGTGAACCTCGCCTGCAGCCGGCCCATCAGCGCGTGGAGCATCGTCCGGGCAAAGGGCACGTTCTCAGCCACAGCCAGCCACACCTCTGTCAGGTGGCTAGCCAGAGACAGGGGACAAGGACTGTGGGTTTGGGGTCATGTGCCCTGGCAAATCAAAGCCCCCTGGGGACCCCCGGGCAGCCCCTGGAGTAGGGGCTGGAGCCTGGAGGCGGGGTCTCAGGGAGGTGGGAGAGCCACCAAGGCTGCACAGCCAGAGGCCGAGTCCCGCCCCGCACCTCTGCCCACGGTCCTCCTGGGAAACCACGGCCCTCTCTGTCTCTCTCACGGAAGGTCCAGCTCTGCTGCTAGGGGACCCAGGAATCCCCACCGGGCCGACTGTGTGATGACTTCATGGACACGTCGGGTCATAGCCTCCCAGTGCTTGGTGTATCAGGCCGGCACCAGGCAGCTTGCTGATACCTATCACTTCCTCCTCCCAACACGTCTATGTGGAAGGAGCCTTCATCTCCATTCCACAGAAGAGGAAATTCTGCCCAAGAAGGTCAGGGAAGCTGCCAGACTACAGCTTGGAGCAGCCTTCTTGACCCCAAGTCCAAGCCTGCAGCCCTGCTGAGAAGGGGAGGGACAGTGACTTAACGAGCCTCTGCACACACACAGGTACAGGCACGTGGGGTCTGGTGGGCACTAAAGGGCTAAAGCCATGACTCCAACAGGATCAGCCTGCCTATTCGAATCCACAAAACCAAACACGTAAGTGCAGATAAGTGAGTTTTGTCAAGGATGGGGAAAATGTGGCAGGGGCCCAGTGGCAGGAACTGAATAGAAGGGTGGGCACAGCATGCTCATTAAAATCAACTCAGAAAGAAGCCACAGGAGTGCAAGGAAACCAGGGCGTGGGGACCTCAGCCCTATAACTCAAGAAACAGCTGAATGAGTTTGAAGGTGGCCCTGGGCTCCAGGAAACAATGCAGACTGGCTGACACCTTGATGCGTCTGAGACCCTGAGCCAAAGCCCCAGCTTGGCCAACCCAAGCTCCTGACCACACAAACCAGATGATAACCGGGTTGCTGTTCCAAGCTCCTGAGCTGGAAGCAATTTGTTATGCAGGAATAGCTAACTAATACAGCGAAAGCCAGCCTGCCAGAGGCCCCAGCCCAGCACTGCTCTGAGAGGGGCTAAACCTCGTTAAAGCACGCCACCTGCATGGCACTGCCCTACCTGGACCCAGGGAAGGGCTGCCCTCTGGAGGAGCAGCTCCCTGTGAAGTGGGGCCAGGCCTGCATTTCACATGTCTGACACCTGTGCTCGAAACTCTCCTTTGTCTGCTGCCAGCATCTGCCACATCTCTCTTCACCAAGCCTCAAGGCTGCCCTTTGCTCCTTGGTCTCTGCTGCTTTGGGGACGCCTGCTCTCCTCTTTCTGGGCCTTCCCCAGTATATACCAGTTCGATCCCAGCACACTCACTCGTCAAACTGGTGAGTTCCTACCAGCTGCCTGCGTGATGCCGTGACACAGACAAAGGGGCTGGGCACAGTTCAAGATAACAGGAAGAGGAAGGCTTGCCCTGCTTCCCTGTGAGGCCACCTGAGAGCCTGGGGGTCTGTCATTTCACCCCTCGGGCACCTGGGTCACTTCCCTCTCAGGGCCCCATTTGGAAAGGGGGAAGGGAGCTTCTCCAGAGGCCTGCTCGGGCCCTGGGGACCACGTCCTGTGGTCTGTCCGGCCTGGAGCTCTATACTCTGCAGGGAGGAGAGGGCCATCGAGGGGAGAGCCCAGAGGGGGCGGCCAGGACCTGTGAGATGTGGGCTCCGGACTCCAGCTTGATAGGAGGGAGCTGGAGCTTCAAGGCTCCAGGTCCGAGGTTCTCAGAGGCTGTACCAGCCACAGAGATGCAAGTGGGAGGGTCTGACCACCCCCTTCCCCTGACACAGGTCAGACGAGGCACTGCTCAAGGCCCTGGGCTCCTGGGACATGTCCGTGGTGGCCGTCTGGGGGGCACGGGAGGCAGAGGCCCCGCACCTGGGAACCCACCTCTCCATGGGCAGGGGCTGCCGCAGGAGCGCCGTGAGCACGGTCTCCTGGTGGTAGTGGGCCAGCAGGAGGAGGCCCTCGATCAGGAGACGCCGCACCTCCCGGTGGTCCACCACGGGCAGGTGCGCCAGGATGGCGCCCAGGATCTCGGGCACCTGGGGTGGGGGGCGGGGCATCACCAGGCAGCCCGGCCCTCGGGGGGCTCCTGCCCTCCCCCTGCCGCACACCCCTCCTCCTTCCCAGGTGGACGCTGGGCAGGCTAGTCCACTGGGGGCCAGGCACAGCTCGGCCCTTCCAGAGCATCCTCTGGTCTCTTCGGAGATTTTATCACATTTTAACGTGGGAGGTGCCGCGCTTCAGGAGGGCCAGCCTCAGGCCTCCAGCCCAGCGTCCACTCACTGACCAAGCCTCCTTCAACAGGTTCTTTCCCCTTCCAGAACCCGACTTCCTCCCACTCTTTATAATCACGGACTCGGGGATGGTGAGGAGCCCTTAGCAAGCGAGGCTGGGCCCCTCTGCCTGGCCCTCTAGGCTGGATGCACAGGCAGCCCCAGGCCCCAGCGGGCTGGGCCGCAAGCTGTCACCTTGTCCTCCAGCTCCTTGACCCGCATCTGGAGGAAGGTGCATATCCAGGTGACAGAGGCCTTGTCGTGCTGGAGGTCCATGGCCCCGAAGTTCTCGCAGAGCTTCTGGACCAGCGAGACCACCTCGTCGCAGTTGAACTGCAAGCAGGCCACCTACAGCCAGAGTAGGCTGTTCCTGGGTCCGACTCCAAGCCCAGGGGCTCCCCTGCCTGCCCTGCTCTGCTCAGTGTCCCAGCCCAGCCCAGCCCAACCCCATCCTCCTGCAAACCGTCCTGAGCCTCCTCTCGCCTCCTCGCCCAGCCTCTGGCCCTGTCAATCACGGGCCGGCTTGGAGATCACTCAGTGTAAAAGCCTGGAAGACTCTGGCCAACCCCTCCCTCACCCCATCGCCTGCCACCAACCCTCCGAATCCCGCACAAGGAGCTTCTCCCCAGACCCTCCCAGTCCTGCCTGTACGGCCCTGCAGCCTTCCCTGGGAGTGTCCTCTGGCCCCTGAGGCAGAAGAGGCCTCGCCTCTCTGCAGCCCCGAGGGTTTGGGCGGCCCTGGACACTTGCAGTCACCGGGTGCCGTCAGCCTGCCCATGGGCTGACACCTGTGTGCAGGGCCCCTGTTCAGTTCTTTCCGGGACCCCCGCAGTGTAGCATATGATATGGAAAAGAGAAGACAGCTGGGGTCTGTGACGCACCTACTGTGTGCCAGGCACCACGGTGGGGACTGTACATATCACAGGTCACTTAAATACACATGACTTGAGTCGGACCAAGGTCTGTGGAAGACCCAGGGAAGACCACCAGGAGAAGCCCGGCCCCGCCCCCAGAGATGGCCCAGGCACCCGGAGGCTACTCCCACACAGCCTTCCCGCTCATCACCTTGGAGATTCTGGAGGATATGCTGAAAATCTTCTCCATGTCTGAGCCCTGCAGGTCCTCCTTACATTTCTCAAGCTCCAGCTCTTTGGAGGCGCCCCAGGAGGAGCAGGTCTGGCTTGCTGTTGGGATACAATGTCAGGCACGACGGTCCAGAACCAAGGGCCCACATCGTGGTGGCCCCCTTTCCCGCCCCCGCCCCCAACGCTCCCACCTCCCCGCCCCTTGGGTTGCCTTGGTTCCCTGGGCCTGGACAGCTCTCCAGCATCTACATTCCCACCTCTCTTGCTTGGCCCCAGGAACCATCTCTGTGCACAGCTCAGATGGGCATTCTGCCAGCTGCCGAGCCAGAGGCAACCCACCTTGAAGGTCCCCCAACTGCCTTCCCCTCTGAGCTCGTTTCTGGCCAGTTCTGCCGCATCCTTAGTATCTGTGAGGCAACCCTGTCCAGTGGGGCCCTTCATGTGCCCTCAGCGAGTCATGCTGACACAATGAGCCTCTCCTTCTAGAAGCTTCCATGATCTCTCAGTGAACTCTGCACCCCTGTCCCCGCTGGTCACCCTTGCTTGTCTACAGAGAGACCACAATCCCTGCCGACCCCCAGGACAGCCCCACAGCCAACTCCCTGATATTGGTCCTCCCTCTGGGCCTGGAGAGCCCCAGTCCTGCCCACCCACACCACCCTTCCTGTACCGTGAAGATCCAGCAGGCTGGCCAGGACATCCATGGAGGCCAGGCGGGTTTTTCTGTGCGAGTCGCAGGTGCCTGGTGCAATGAGTCCCACCAGGCCACCAAACTGCCCCAGCTTCAGTGGGATCTGAGGGACGGGAGACCTCAGAGTTCACATCCTCTGTCTGGCCAAGCTCACCTGGTGATGCCCGAGGGCAGTGCAACCAGGGGCCAAAGAGAGTGATCCCTGCTCTGAAAGCACCCCTATTTGGGAAGGGAGAGGATGCTACCATCTGCCTGAGCCCAAGCTTCCATCCCCAGGCCCCCCAGCTTGGGCCCGGGAGGCTGAGCTTCCATCCCCAGGCCCCCCAGCTTGTCGTCCTCCCAAGGCCATCCCTGAAGACCAGACAGTCGAAGAGTAGGAAGATAACAAAGGAAGGAAGAGAGGTCTTGTGGAGCCGTGTCAGAGGCTCTATCACCAAAAAAACCTCATTGCTTTTCTAGATTTTGCGATGTTGATGGTATTTGTTAAGCTTTGTAAAATTTGTCATTTTGTAGGGATTCATTTTCTCATTCTAAGTAAATACTTTGCTAATCAATGTGATATTCATAATCGTGTGCCCCATTCTCTTAAAGAGGGCCCTCACACTGTGTGAACCTCAGGCCCCTCGAAACCCAGATCCACACCACGCCCTGCCAATCCTCTCTCACGACCCCAGAGGCCCAGGGCCAGCTCCCCCTGGGTCACCTTCAACATTCCCCAGTGATGCAGCCTCTTCCCAAGGGTCTCTCCAGGGGCAGAACTGGATTTCAGAGGTGTTTCCTCTCCTGGGATAGAGACTGGCTTTTCCCTGTGGGTGTCAGTGGGGCAGGCTGTGGGGGTGGGGGGGCGGGTCTCTGGGACTCACGCAGACGCCGACGCTTTGGACATAGATTTTCATGAGATGGAGATGGAGGTTCACTGCTTTTTCCCGCTCCCATTCTTTCTCCGACAAGATCCACTTCTCCAGGAGCTATGGGTATAGCCCAGAACACAGAAGGGCCTTCAAAATCCCGAGGCCAGCCTTTCCCGGCCAGCTGCTGCTCTCCTCCTCTCTCCCACTCAGAGCCTGATTTTCAAAGCTCTGGGAGGTTCCCAGGTTCCCCTGCCCCAACACTAGGGAGATGAGGCCACGAGCAAACGGAGAACAAGGCCAACATCCTCAGCAAGCTGGCACTTGGCTGAGGAGTTTGGCTTTGTTGCGAGTGTTGGACTGTAGGGGAAAACGCCACTAGCTCAGTCCATCCTGCACTCCAGCACCTGCGTGCCCCTGCACCTAACAACATGGCTTAGCAAAACAGGGAGCAAAAACTGATAGAACTGAAGGGAGAAGCGGACAAATCCACAGTGACAGAGATTTCCGACCTCCATCTCTGTAACTGATGCAGAGAAGACAAAAGCAGGAAGGATATAGAAAACTTGGACAACACTTCCAACCATACCTGGCTTAAGTGATATTTGGGAACATATCATTCAGTGCAGCAGAACACTTCCCAAGCACACACAGAACGTTCGCCAAGATAGATCATACGTGGGCAACAAATTAAGTCTTGATGGATTTAAAAGGCTTTGAATTGTACAAAGTATGTCCTCAGACTACAGTGGAGTTAAACTAGAATCAAAACCAAAAAGGTCTCTGGAAAACTCTCAAATATTTGGAAATTTCTTGATGACCCATGGGTCAAAGGAGAAGTCAAAAGAGAAATGAAAATGCATCTTGGAACTAAAATTAGAACAGAACATATCGATATTTGTGGGGTATAGCTTCAAAGAACAAAGTCAGTGGACTTATACTATCTGGTCCTGATTTCAAGACTTACTAAAATGTTGACAGGGTTATAATGAAGACAGGATGGCAGTGGTGTAAAGAAGGACAAAAACATCAGTAGAGCAGAACAGGTATGTAGAAATAGACCCACACATATGCGGTCAATTGATTTCTGACAAAGATGCAAAGGTAATTCAGTGGAGAAAAGATAGTCTTTCCATCAAAGGTGCTGAAACAATTGGTTAACCATGTGCAAAAAAATTAAAATAAATTAAACTTTGATCCATATTTGAAAACTGAGCTCAAAATACATCATAGACTTCAATGTAAAGCCTGAAACTGTCAAGTTCTAGAAGAAAATCTAGGAGAAAATCTTTGTGACCTTGGTTAGTAAAGATTTCTTAGTCGTGATGCCAAAAACATGATATATAAAAGAAAAAATAATAAATTAGACTTCATCAAGGTTAGAAATTTTTTCTCTTCAAAAGAATCTGTGAAATTAATGAAAATGCAAGTCACAGACCAGGAGAAAATATTTGCAAATCACATATCTGATAAAGGATTTACTTCTAGAATATATACAACCTCCAAAAAATCAATAATAAGAAAGCAAACAATCCAAGTTTTTAAAAAGCCCTGCTGCTGCTGCTGCTGCTGCTGCTAAGTCGCTTCAGTCATGACCGACTCTGTGAGACCCCACAGACGACAGCCCACCAGGCTCCCCCGTCCCTGGGATTCTCCAGGCAAGAACACTGGAGTGGGTTGCCATTTCCTTCTCCAATGCATAAAAGTGAAACGCGAAAGCGAAGTTGCTTAGTCGTGTCCAACTCTTAGCGACCCCATGGACTGCACTAGCAATACTATATTCAAAAATACCAAGATTATGAAAGACAAAGACTGATAAATTGTTCCAAATTGAAGGAGAGAGACAAGAGAGATAAGACAATTAAATGCAATTCATAATCCAGATTAGATCCTGGTTCTGGGAGGAAATAACTATGAAGGTCATTATTGGGCAATTTGTGAAATATGAATATGGAAAATTGATTGACTACAGCTGGTATCAGTGTTAAATTCCGTGATTTTGAACAGTATATTGTTATATAAGAGAAGATTCTTGTTGTTGATGTATAGAGCTAACTCTCCATGATTCAAAAGGGGTGTGTGTGTGTGTGCGTATGTAATGTAAAGAGGAAAAAAAAAAGGGAAAAAGAACATGTCACAAAATATTAAGAATTGTGTTGTGGATCTGGGTGAAAGGCATGCAGGAGTTCTTTGTACTGTTCTTGCAACTTTTCAGCTTTTAAGAATTTAACTTCAACTTGTAAGAACATTTTGTGATATTGAAATGTCACAAAATATTAAGAATTGTGGATCTGGGTGAAAGGCATACAGGACTTCTTTGTACTGGTCCTTGCAACTTTTCAGCCAGCTTGAAGCTTTGTCTAAAGAAAATTACCAAATCAATTCTTAACGCATGCCTGTTTCCCACTGAGAGTCTGGCCCTCGGACCAGCATTCTGGGCCACCACCGGCTCCTGGCCCTCCTCCAGGCAACTCACATGCACCATCTCCTGAAGCCCCTTGGGGTCTAGGTGTCTCTGCATGAGGCCCTCCATCAGCTGCTCCAGGGCATGCAGGGCGTTCGTATACAGGGTCTGTGGCCAAGAGAAGGGAGAGCTCGGCAGCAGTGGGGGAACAGCCACCTGCCAGGACTCTGGGTGGCCCATGCCAGGATCATATATTGTGAGATGGTCTGATAACTTCCTTTTGACTTCTGCTCAGACTGAGTTCTTTATGCTCCTTATGTGACATATAAGACAACCTCAAGAGGAACCCATTTTGCAAAGCAGGAAACTGGACTCCTAGAGCCCAGCTCTCCTGACCCCTGGCATCCAGGGCCAGGACCTAGAGGCACAGATGACTGTTGGGAAACAGTCATCCAGTCAGGGACTACGTTTCCCAGGATTCCTTGCAGCTAGGTGGAGCCATGTGACCAAGTTCTGGCCAATAAGGAGGGCCAAATGGCTCATAAATCCTCCAGACTCTCTCTGGAGCTGGGTCTGCCCACCTGAGGAGCCATGGGGCCTCTGTCAGTCCACATTCCTGAACAACTGCAGGAAGCAGCCCCCTCTCCACCTCTGCTGCCAACTGGACATCATTTGAGTAAGAAAACAATCATGTTAAAGCATGAAGATTTCAGTGTATATGTTACAGCAGCTAGCATCACCTTACATTACTGACAGAAGCTGTTGTACTTTGCTGCCCCGACCACTCCCAGATGGTCCGGGACGGTGGGCTCCCAGCACTGTTAACTTGGAAGTTAACATCAACTTCCAAGTACTGATCCAGAAAATGAGGTGGCCAGGAGGGACCTACCTTAATGGACTCATTGCTGTCTCCTGGGGGTTGGAGAGAAATTACAGAGTGTATACTAATATCCATCAGCTCACTGCTTTCCTCTGTGGCGTAGAAAGGCTTCAGTTTGCTAGAGAAAGAAGTGATAAGAGGAGTGATCAGTGGGGAACTGAGACCTGCTCTGCCCAGGCTGGGGGGTGGTGGGAGGAGCCATATCACAGAATGAGGAAGGGGCCAGCTTCTCTGTTTGGGGGTTCAGGTGTCTGTCCCCCCACAAGGGCCCTGGCTCCACCCACTGGTGTCCACTGTCTGTCTGTGACTGAAGGGGAGACTCAGGTGTCCACAGCTGCCTCTCCTATCACTGCCTGCTCTGAGTCTCTTTCTCCTGTTCAGAAACATTCCATTGGTCCTCCCTGATCGCATCCGCAGACTTTGCTTCTGGTTGGTCCTGGCCCAGGAGTTTTCAAATGGAATACCTGGACCAGGAGCAGCAGCAGCATCCCCTTGGAGTTTATTAGAAAATGCAAACTCTACGTCTCCACCTCAGAGCTGCTGAATCAAAAACTCTGTAGTGGACTTCCCTGGCAGTCCAGTGGTTAAGGCTTTGCCATACAGTGCCAGAGGTGCAGGTTCGATCCCACATGTCTTGTGGCCACAAAGCCAAAACATAAAACAGAGGCAATACTGTAACAAATTCAATAAAACTTTTTTTAAAATGGTCCACATTTAAAAAAAAATCTTAAAAAAAAAACCAAAAAACTTCTGGATTGGAGGCCATCTGTGTTTTAATAAACCTTTGGTGGTAGTAGCTAGTTGCGTGATGCACGCCAGCTGATTCTCTTTCTGTCCCCTTCATAGGTGGATCTCAAGCCTAGTTGCATACTAGAATCACAGGAGAGCTTTCTAAGGGCCCCAGGGGCCATGCCCAGCTCCAGGGATCCTTATTTAAGTCTTTGGTGGGGCAGGGTATCAGAATTGTTACAAGTTCCTCATTGGCTCTGTTTTGCCTTCAGAAGGGAGAGCCACCTCCTTCTTGAACTTCAAACTCCTGCCTTCCAAAGGGGTCCTGTATTTCACCTTTCTAGGAACCTTCTGCTCCTACCCAAATCCAGTAATTTTGTTTAAAGTGAAAGTGTTCGTATCCAACTCTTTTTGACAACCTGGACTATAGCCCGTCCGTGGAGTTCTGCAAGCAAGAATCTGGAGTGGGTTGCCATTCCCATCTCCAGGGGGTCTTCCTGACCAAGGGATCAACTGATTGCAGGCAGATTCTTTACTGTCCGAGCCATCAGGAAAGCCCCGAAGGAGGTGCAACCTCCCCAGAGGCTCTGAGAGGGGGCCTCAGACCTTGTCTCCAGCCCAGGGTGGCACTTGGGGCCTGGTCAGGGCCCGGCTCACCTCAAGTATGAGAGGGCATCCATGGCCATGGTCCGCACGGGAGAAACCAGGCTGTCAGTCGGTTCTGCTTTGATGATCGCCTGCCGGGATGGCAGGGCAGTGAGCCGCCAGGCCAGCCGGAGTCCCGCGATGGCCAGGGAGGGGCTCGGGCACACAGTGACCACGATGGCAGGGGCATTCCCTGGGTTACAGCCAGGAGGGCCTGACGTTGTGCGATGGGCTCCGATACCGCATGCACTTTCGTTCTTTTCATGATCAGTTGGCCTTTGACGTTTTAGGCGAAGTTGCTCAGTCGTGTCCAACTCTTTGTGATCCAAGGACTATACAGTCCCTGGAATTCTCCAGGCCAGAATACTGGAGTGGGTAGCCTTTCCCTTCATCGGGGGATCTTCCCAACCCAGGGATCGACTCAAGTTTCCTGCTTTGCAGGCAGATTCCTTACCAGCTGAGCTATGAGGGAAGCACAGGGGAAGCAGCAAAATCTCATGGGAGGAGTGGAGCTAAGATGGGCCGGTGCCTCTAGCTCATTTCTGCCAATTACTGTGTGTCCTTGGGCAAATCACTTCCTCAGCCTGGGCCCTTGCTCAGGTGTGACATGAGGACTTGGGGCCTGGTCCACAGGGCTGTGCCAGGCTGGTGTGAAATTACATACGTGTCGCTCTCGACCCTGAGCAGGAGCCTAATGAGTGTCGGATTCTTTCTCAGGGCCTCCTGTTCCATCTGCATCTCCCTTCCCTCCAGGCTGCTGTCAGTGCAGCCAGAGGGTGTCCAGGGGCCAGGGCTTCCATTGCAGGGAGTGGAGAGGTCTGGGGACGAGGGACAGGGGCTGACCCACAGCCTCAGCTGCCCCTGTCACTGCCTCTTGCCTTTGGACAGCTGGTACTTTCTAGACCTTAACAAAGTTCTGGGCAAAAGTAGCTATAAGTCCTGCCTACGGCAGAGCCCGACCTCTTGGTCCTGACTATGGAGAAATGTTGGGTTAGCTAGGGCTGACCCATGGGGCTTGTCTCCCAGCCCTGAACCAGACACCTCAGGGGCATTACCAGGCTTGAGGGCAGGGGTCTTCAGCCCCAGCTTCTAGAATGTTTCCTGGCCATGAAAACCTTTATCAGATATAAGAATGTCACATGCAGAACACCTACAGTCAGGTCAAAGCCAAACTGAGAGAGACAGGCGGTGCCTCGGAGACCCCTGTCACCCCTTGGGCTTCAGATGGCCTCAGGTCAGCAGAGTGAGATCTCCCAAACTGCCCAGGATGGAGGAAGCCCCCCAGATGGCTTACCATGATAATGCCAGTCAGAGTCGCCTTTTGGGCAAATTGGAAGTCTTCCAGGTCTTTGATGTTCTTGATGGCATCCGTGACCTGCACCACGCTCTTCATGAAGGCCAGTTTGAGGCAGATGTCCTGTGACCATGACGAGGGGCAGGGAGGACCTTGTGTGGGTGAGCCCCAAAGACCCCAAGACCAAGCCCCTGCTCCCGGACCCTGGGGCCACATAGAACACCCTCTCCCCTGCTGGGAAAGTATCAGTATCAGGGGCACGCTGAGAGACGGCCACCCCATTCTGCCCTTCAGCAACCTGGCGGGGACATGGGCCAGGCGCTGGACAGGGCACAGCCCCCCAGTGGCCCCCCAGAAGGTGCTGCATCCTAAACCCCTCCATCCTGAGCCTGAGTACAGCAATGCCAGTCAGGGGCACCTTCACTGACCAGAGGATCTGAGCCCTGCGCATCACTGTAGGGGCAGAGCAAGTTATGGAGGTCAAATCAGTTTTGCTTTTAAGGCATGCACAACACATCATGCGAAATGAGATCAGCCAGTCTCAAAAGGACAAGCACTGTGATTTCAGATTATATGAGATGCCTGGAGCGTCACCATCATAGAGACAGGAAGTAGAAGGGTGGATGCCAGGAGCTAGGGGAGGGGGACTGGGGAGTTGATGCTAGTGGGCACAGAGTCTCAATTTAGGAAGATGAAGGTCTGGAGATGAATGATGGTGATGGCTGCTCAACAGTTTGAATGCACTTAATGCCACACTAGTAATGCTCAAAATTCTCCAAGCCAGGCTTCAATAGTACGTGAACCGTGAACTTCGTTCAAGCTGGATTTAGAAAAGGCAGAGGAACCAGAGATCAAATTGCCAACATCCATTTGATCATCTAAAAGCAAGAGAGTTCCAGAAAAACATCTACTTCTGGTTTATTGACTATGCCAAAGCCTTTGACTGTGTGGATCACAACAAACTGTGGAAAATTCTGAAAGAGATGGGAATCCCAGACCACCTGACCTGCCTCTTGAGAAATCTGTATGCAGGTCAGGAAGCAACAGTTAGAAGTGGACATGGAACAACAGACTGGTTCCAAATAGGAAAAGGAGTACATCAAGGCTGTATATTGTCACCCTGTGTATTTAACTTATATGCAGAATACATCATGAGAAACGCTGGGCTGGATGAAGCACAAGCTAGAATCAAGATTGCCAGGAGAAATATCAATAACCTAAGAAAAGCAGATGACACCACCCTCAGCAGAAAGCAAAGAAGAACTAAAGAGCCTCTTGATGAAAGTGAAAGAGGAGAGTGAAAGAGTAGGTTAAAGCTCAACATTCAGAAAACTAAGATCATGGCATCTGGTCTCATCACTTTATGGCAAATAGATAGGGAAACAGTGGAAACAGTGACAGACTTTATTTTGGGGGGGCTTCAAAATCACTGTAGATGGTGACTGCAGCCATGAAATTAAAAGACACTTGTTCCTTGGAAGGAAAGTTATGACCAAACTAGACAGCATATTGAAAAGCAGAGACATTACTTCGCCAACAAAGGTCTGTCTAGTCAAGGCTATGGTTTTTCCAGTAGCCATGAATGGATGTGAGAGTTGAACTGTAAAGAAAGCTGAGTGCCAAAAAATTGATGCTTTTGGAGAAGACTCTTGAGAATCCCTTGGACTTCAAGGAGATCCAATCAGTCCATCTTAAAGGAAATCAGTCCTGAATATTCATTGGGAGGACTGATGCTGAAGCTGAAACTCTAATACTATGGCAACATGAAGTGAAGAACTGACTCATTGGAAAAGACTCTGATGCTGGGAAAGATTGAAGGCAGGAGGAGAAGGGGACGACAGAGGATGAGATGGTTGGATGGCATCACCGACTCAATGGACATGAGTTTGTGTAAACTCCAGAAGTTGGTGATGGACAGGGAGGCCTGGTGTGCTGCGGTCCATGGGGTCGCAAAGAGTCGGACACGACTGAGTAGCTGAACTGAACCAATGAACTGCATGCTTAAAAGTGGTTACAATGACAAATTTCACATCTTGTACTTCACCACAGTTTTCAAAACAGTAATAATAAAGTCATTTCTCCTTTATTCCCTGATTTTCTCCTCCTTGCCTTTCCAAGAAAGCAGCCAGTCCCTTTGCCTCTCTGAAGACAGCCCCTTTCTTGACCCTTATGAAAGGGCTTGGGGTCAGATGTCAGGATAGGGGCAGAGGTGAGAGAAGGCATGTGCGAGGGCTGGGCAAGGGCTTGTCCTATGACTTCAGCAACCCACAATTACCCCTACTCAGTAATGGGGGAAGGGCTGCTCCCCACCGCTGATACCCCACACTCCCCCGGCCCCTGCAGCAGAGAACAGCAGAGATTGGGGCAATGATTTTCCCAAATGCTGAGTGACTGACAGGACTCCAGGACTTGAATCTCCTGGGTGGGGCTGGCAGTGCCCAGATAATGATGCAGGGTGGCTCTCCCCCCGCCCCAGCCTGGAGCTCAAGGAGGGCATCGTCAGGGCAGGCGTGTCGGTGGGATCCCGGGGTTACCTGGCAGCTGCTGGAGTAGTGGTGGATGATCTTGGCGGTGATGGGGTTGTCCACGTGGATGAGAAGCATCTGCGGGTGGCAGTATGAGGCCACGCAGCTGTACATCACCATGAGCGCGCCCTTCACCGTCTCCCGCCTCCAGGGATGGTCCTTCTGTGAGGCCAACGAGAAGGGGAAGAAACCACTGTGGCCATTGGGGAGGGGATCTATTCCTTCAGGTGTCTCCTGGGCACCTGAAGTGCTCAGTCATGTATTCAATCATTGGGCACACCTTTATTGACCTCCTGCTATACGCTATGCCCTGGCTGTAGTGTGGTGAGCAAGTCAGACTTGGCCATGACTGCCCGCCCGGTTGCAGGGGTTTTGTGCAGACACCCCAACCAGAGGCAGCTGTGTGTGCCTTCATGCCTTCACCTACTGAGCACCTGCTCTGGGCCAGGGACTCCTGAGTCACTGATGATTCACTGGGAACAGAGAGCCTCAGACTAGCTCTTCCAGGAGGAGGTGTTGGAGGCCACCCAACCCACCATGGAAGGAGGGGCAGGGGAGCCCACATTCTCCAGGCTTTGAATAGAAATCCAGGTTTCAGGCACCACTTTGTGGAGAAGCTGGGACACTCCCAATTCTCTCTCTCTAAACTAGCAGATCCCCAGGGCAAGGGTCCAAGGTCAAGGCCAAAACTTGAGGCATCAGTGACTCAGCTGGTGGCCCCCTGGGGGCTCAGCCAGCCCGGGGTACTGTGCCCTGCGGATGGAATGGACAGCCTCCAGAGACCAGCTCTTGGCTGCCTTGGTCCAATTCCCCACTCCACTTTGGTGAAGGAGACACAGAGGGGAGTTTCTTACTGAGATCCAGTAAGATGGCAAGGAGAGCCAACCAGTGCACCCTAAAGGAGATCAGTCCTGAATAGTCATTGGAAGGACTGATGTTGAAGCTGAAACTCCAATACTTTGGCCACCTGATGCAAAGAGCTGACTCATCTGAAAAGACCCTGATGCTGGGAAAGATTGAGGGCAGGAGGAGAAGGGGACGACAGAGGATGAGATGGTTGGATGGCATCACTGACTCAATGGACATGAGTTTGAGTAAACTCTGGGAGTTGGTGATGGACAGGGAGACCTGGTGTGCAGTGGTTCATGGGTCGTAAAGAACTGGACATGACTGAGCGACTGAACTAAACTGAACTGAACTGAGGAGCCTTGGTTGGGTGCTGAGAGCACCATTCTAAGAGGCCTCCAGAGAGCTCACAATGGAGCAAGGGTGCCTCACCCGCCAGGCGCCGATCTGCCAGGACTGCTCCGACTCCTGGATCCTCTCTTCAAAGTCATGGAGCACGCCCAGCACCGTCTTCACCTGGCCCCGGGCACACAGGCCAAAGCACAGGATCACGCCCTGCAGGGAGGCCCAGTGGGCAGGCTGAGGGCGGGGGGGCTGGGGAACACCCTGTCCACTGCCCCCCCACACACGGATAAACACACAGGCACGCACACACACACAAGCACGCACACAGCACGTCCTCCCAAGGCCCGGAGGGGAGCACGGGGCACCCTCACCTCCCGGTCGAAGTCGTTGCTGTAGTCTGTCTTGTACAACAGCTCCAGCAGCAGCACCTCCACCTTGTCGGCCTCCAGGCCTGTAGCCAGGGTGAAGCCCAAGGCCCGGTACAGAAAGCCCTGGCGAGGCGGAAGGGACAGAGGGAGCCTCAAGCCTCCAACCCGGCCCTCTGGGGTCACTGCCAAGGGCAGGTCCCTACTTGTTCCTCCAGATTTAAAAATATGCCTTTTGTATATTTTTAAAAACAAGTATCCAGGGAGTTGGTGATGGACAGGGAGGCCTGGCGTGCTGTGATTCATGGGGTCGCAAAGAGTCGGACACGACTGAGAGACTGATCTGATCTGATCCAGGCTAATCTGAGAGGTTAGGCTGTAGCAGGGCAGGCATATTAGCAGGAGTGGGGGCCAAGTTTCTCTCCTATATAAACTGAATCAATCTACACTCCCACCAACAAACCTAGGAGCACTTATCCTCCTGCCTTCTCTCTGCCTTAGGATATCATCCACGAGAGGTGGAATGTTTGCACCTTGGTGAGTCATCTTTGCATCTTCTCATGATCCAACCTTGGAATTCCTGCCTCTATTCTTTCCCCACTGTTGGATTATTTCTCTTATTTTTTGTTTACAAGAATGTTGTGTGTACATTTGGGAAAAAATAACGAGAATGGACATATATTATCTCACTTAATCTGTACAACAACTCTGAAAGGCAAATGCGTATTTTGAGACAAGAAAATTAGCAGGAAGTAGTAGAACCGGGGTTTAAAATCAAGCAGTCAAAAAGCCAAAACATAATACAGAAACAATACCATCACAAATCAAAAAAGACTTCTAAAAAAATGGTCCACATAAAAAAAAAATCTTAAAGGAAAAAATAAAACCAAGCATAGCCTGAGGCTCACTTCTTAAGTGATCACTCTTGTCCATATTTCCCCAGTGTCTCATTTCTCTTTTGATTTGATTCATAGTGATTTCATTTGGTCATGCAGACAATTTTCATTTTCACAGAGTACAGTCTCTTTCTTTTCCTTTGTCTTTCTAAAAGATTCTTTTTATGCATATGAAGGTCTGTTCTATTCCATGTTAAGACTATAAAAATATTCATCAGTATATTCTTCCCGTCACTCCATGGTTGTATTTCATTTCATTCACTTACATCTTTGTTCTGGGAGAATAAATCCTTCTCTAATGAGCTTTTTAAAAAATATGCTCTTAGCTATTATTCTCTTACATTTTTTTCATTAGGGCAAACGTGGAAATAATCTCGTCAAATAAAACTGTCAGATTTCCACAAATTTCCCTTTTGGGAAAATTAGAAGTAAATTGCATTGCAGATTTTTTTTTTTTTTTTTTGGCTGCATCACTTGCTGAGCAGGATCTTAGTTCCCTGACGAGGGATTAAACCCTTCCCCGCTGCAGTGGAAGCACGGAGTCCTAACAGTGGACACCAGGGAAGTCCCTGCATTGCAGATTAACTTGAGAAAAAAGGACACCTGAGCAACACTGAGCCTTCCTATCCAAGAAGAAGAGAGTGTACGTGGTCAGGTTTCTCCCAGCCTCTCTGCCCCTTGTAGTTTGGGGTCCCCACCTTGGTCCCACACGTTTCATGCACTCACTATTTTATTTGCTTACACATTTTACATTGTGCTGCTGCTTTGAATGGGTCTCTCTTCATTATGCCATATTTTTGTTTTGTTTGTTTATAGGAGAGATGATGGTTTTGCCTGTTACTTTTGGGGAAAGAATGACTCTATCTACCGGAATTACAAATCTGGAGGCTTCAGCAGCCTTGCTCCCCGTACCCCCAGAGGATGCCTGTCTGAGTGATGAAGAGTCTGGGAGAGTCCTGATGAAATTCCTTAAGCCACTGTATCTAATCGTGACGTTTTAAGCTACCTGAGCCAATGAAACCCTATTTATTTGTTTACTTTCCTTTAAGCTAGGTGAGTTATTGTAATAAGGTTGAATTATATGCATTGGCTTATTAAATACTATATACAAGTTTCTTTCAAATGGGCATCTGGCCCCGAACTGACATCTGATAAGATCTTGCACCCACAAATCTATACCATTTAGCTACAGAAGATAGACATTGCTGTGTATATTTTACATCTGCTATTATGAAGGGTGCATATTTGAACAAATGAAAACTTTAGTTGACTTCTCTAAAAAGTCTTTTTAAACATCTTTCAGTTCAGTTCAGTTCAGTTCAGTTGCTCATTCGTGTCCGACTCTTTGCGACCCCATGAATCGCAGCACGCCAGGCCTCCCTGTCCATCACCAACTCCCAGAGTTCACTCAGACTCATATCCATCGAGTCGGTGATGCCATCCAGCCATCTCATCCTCTGTCATCCCCTTCTCCTCCTGCCCCCAATCCCTCCCAGCATCAGAGTCTTCCCAATGAATCCACTCTTCGCATGAGGTGGCCAAAGTACTGGAGTTTCAGCTTTAGCATCATTCCTTCCAAAGAAATCCCAGGGCTGATCTCCTTTAGAATGGACTGGTTGGATCTCCTTGCAGTCCAAGGGACTCTGATGACTCTTTTCCAACATCGCAGTTCAAAAGCATCAATTCTTCAGCACTCAGCTTTCTTCACAGTCCAACTCTCAGATCCATACATGACCACTGGAAAAACCATAGCTTGTACACATTGCCAATCACCCCACATTCCCCTCATCCGTGACAACCACCCATCTAATTTTCTGTCTCATTAGATTTGCCTGCTCTGGATATTTCAAATAAGTAGAACCATATCATTCATGGGCCTTTGCATCTGGCTTCTTGCACTTAGTGTAATGCTTTCAAGGATCATCCTTTCTGTAGCAGATGTAAGCACTTCACTCCTTTTCATGGCTGAATAATACTCTGTTGTATGGATGGAGTACATTTTGTTTACTCATCATCGACTGATGAACACTTGAGTTTTTTCCACGTTTTGGCTTTCCAAATGATGTTGCTCTGAATATTAACGTACAAGCTCTTATGTGGACATATGTTTTCATTTCTTCTTGGCATATATAATTAAGAGCATAATTGCCAGGTCATAGGTAGCTCCAGATTTAACATTTCAAGGAAATGCCAAACTGTTTTTCAAAAACACTGTACCATTTTGTATTTATACCAGCAATATATCAGAGTCCCAATTTTTCCATACTCTTGTCAATATTTGTTATTATCTGTGTTTTTGATTACAGCCATCCTTGTGAGTGTGGAGTAAAGTCTTGCGGTTTTGATTTCATTTCCTTAGACATCCTGGAATGTGAAGTCAAGTGGGCCTTAGAAAGCATCACTATGAACATAGCTAGTGGAGGTGATGGAATTCCACATGAGCTATTCCAAATCCTGAAAGATGATGCTGTTAAAGTGCTGGACTCAATATGCCAGCAAATTTGGAAAACTCAGCAGTGGCCACAGGACTGGAAAAGGTCAGTTTTCATTCCAATCCCAAAGAAAGGCAATGCCAAAGAAAGCTCAAGCTACTGCACAATTGCACTTATCTCACATGCTAGTAAAGTGATGCTCAAAATTCTCCAAGCCAGGCTTCAGCAATATGTGAACCGTGAACTTCCTGATGTTCAAGCTGGTTTTAGAAAAGGCAGAGGAACCAGAGATCAAATTGCCAATATCCACTGGATCATGGGAAAAGCAAGAGAGTTCCAGAAAAACATCTATTTCTGCTTTATTGACTACACCAAAGCCTTTGACTGTGTGGATCACAATAAACTGTGGAAAATTCTGAAAGAGATGGGAATCCCAGACCACCTGACCTGCCTCTTGAGAAATCTATGTGCAGGTCAGGAAGCAACAGTTAGAAGTGGACATGGAGCAACAGACTGGTTCCAAATAGGAAAAGGAGTACATCAAGGCTGTATATTGTCACCCTGCTTATTTAACTTCTATGCAGAGTGCATCATGAGAAACGCTGGGCTGGAAGAAGCACAAGCTGGAATCAAGATTGCTGGGAGAAATATCAATAACTTCAGATATGCAGATGATACCACCCTTATGGCAGACAGTGAAGAGGAACTAAAAAGCCTCTTGATGAAAGTGAAAGAGGAGACTGAAAAAGTTGGCTTAAAGCTCAACATTCAGAAAATGAAGATCATGGCATCTGGTCCCATCACTTCATGGGAAATAGATGGGGAAACAGTGGAAACAGTGTCAGACTTCATCTTTTGGGGCTCCAAAATCACTGCAGATGGTGACTGCAGCCATGAAATTAAAAGACACTTACTCCTTGGTAGGAAAGTTATGACCAACCTAGATAGCATATTAAAAAGCAGAGACATTACTTTGCCAACAAAGGTCCATCTTGTCAAGGCTATGGTTTTTCCAGTGGTCATGTATGGATGTGAGAGTTGGACTGTGAAGAAAGCTGAGTGCCGAAGAATTGATGCTGTTGAACTTTGGTGTTGGAGAAGACTCTTGAGAGTCCCTTGGACTGCAAGGAGATCCAACCAGTCCATTGTGAAGGAGGTCAGCCCTGGGTGTTCTTTGGAAGGAATGATGCTAAAGCTGAAACTCCAGTACTTTGGCCACCTCATGCGAAGGTTGAATCATTGGAAAAGACTCTGATGCTGGGAGGGATTGGGGGCAGGAGGAGAAGGGGACGACAGAGGATGAGATGGCTGGATGGCATCACGGACTCGATGGATGTAAGTCTGAGTGAACTCTGGGAGTTGGTGATGGACAGGGAGGCCTGGCGTGCTCGATTCATGGGGTTGAAAAGAGTTGGACACGACTGAGCGACTGAACTGAACTGAACTGAATGGAAATGATCTTGAAAAATTTTTCATGTGATTACTTGCCATTTGTATATCTTTCCTTCACCCATTTTTAAATTGGCTTATTTGTCATTGTATTATTGAGTTATAAGAGTTATTTATGTATTCTAGACACAAGTCCCTTCTCAGGGTCTAGATTTACAAATATTTTCTCTCAATCGGTGGGTTGATTTTTCACTTTCTTGACGGTACCATTTTCAGCACAAAACTTTTTAGCTTTGATGATGTCCAATTTATCTATTTTTTCTTTCATCACTTGTGTTTTTGGGTGTTATTTCTCAGAAGACTTTGCTCAAGCCAAGATCATGAAGATTTATGTTTCATTCTAAGAATTTTATGTTTTACCTTTTATATTTACATATATGGTCCATTTTGAGTTAATTTTTGTGTATGGTATGAGGAAGGGGCCCAACTTCATTCTTTTATGAATGCAGCTTTTCTTTTATGAAGTAGCTATGCAGTCTTCCCAGCATCATTTGTTGCAAGGACTACTCCTTCCCCACTGAATTGTCTTGGCACTCTTGTTGAAAATCAATTGACAGTGAATGTGAAGTCTATTTCCAGACCGTCGAATCGATTCTATCAAACTGTTACCTGTCCTGATGCCAGGATCGCCCTGTCTTGTTTACTGTAATTCTGCAAGAAGTCTTGAAATTGCAAAATCCGAGTCTTCCAACTTTGTTCGTTTTTAAATCATAACGGTGTTGGCTATTCTGTGCCCCTTATATTTCCAGAGGAATTTTAGGATCACCTTGTCAGTCTCTGGGGGTGGGGGCGGGAAGCCAGCTGGGATTATAGTGGGGGTCGTGTTGAATCTATAGATAAATTGGCAAGTGTCACCATCTTAAATATATTGTCCTCCAATCTGTGAACATGAAATGCTTTCGTTGGTGAAGACCTTCTCTGATTGTCAGCAATGTTTATAGTTTTGTAAAGACCCCTTAACAATGAAATACACACACGCGGTGGTCATGAGCCAACAGCTGGATGAGACAGGGAGGAGAAACTGGTGTGTGGGGAGGGGTGGGGGTGGGTGTGCAGCAGGTCTGAGAGAAGGTGTTCTGCTCTTCCCCCCCGTCTGCCAAAGGTGGAGGCCCACCACCAAGCCCCAGCTCTGTTTCCCCCTGCAGGCCTTGTCCTCCCCTTTGGCATCCTGTGGTTCGGCGTCACCTTCATCCTTTACACCATTTACCAAAACACGTTCAGACATCTCATTCCTTGCCATGGACTCTGCAGGGGCGACGCTGCAGGTGCGGGGCGAGGTGAGAGGAATAGGGAAGCGGGTGACTGGAGGGGAAATGCCCCCCAGCTCCAACAAAGCAGGTTCTTGAGGGAAAAACAAGACAGAGCAAAACACTACAGGCCTCGGGCCCAGAGCAGCCAGCCGTCTCCCCTCCCCGGGCGCTGTGGACAGCCGCAGGCGTACTGGTCTCACACGCGCTGTCCCGGAGTCCCCTCCCTGTCTGAACAGCCCTGCCTCTGGGAACCAACCTTCTCCAGGGAGGGGCTGTCGAAGCTCTCGATCTGGTTGTTCAGCTCTTTGCTCAGACGCAGGCTCCAGTTGGAACCCCGAGTCTTCTTGAGGGAGTTTCTCAGAAACTGGGGGTGGGGGAAGAAGGCACAGGTGCGCAGTGCTCCAGAGGGCGCTGTGACCTTGAGCAGTGACTTTCCCTGGCTAGCGCTTCCCTGCTCTCTAGATGGCTTCGCCCTTTCAGCCCCGACCCAGCGCTAGTGCTGTGTGGGCTTGGGGGCTGCCGGGAGGGGGTCCCCTGGGCCGCCTCGGGGCTCTTGGTTTCCAGGGTGGGGTCCCCTGCTGTAGCTGCTTGTGCTCCCCAAGTCTTCTGACAGGAGGGGAACGTGTTCCCTAGGGGCTCCTAAACTCCCCACACGCCAAACCCACCAAGAACTGCCCCCACCGCCCCCCACCCCGGCCTCAGGCGGCGGGATCGCCTCTACCTGAATCAGCTTGTCCTCCCACGTCTTCTGGTTCCATGTAAACTCGGTGTGTTCTGCAGAGAGAAGGCCACCCATGCTCCTCGCTCCCACTGCTCCTTCATGCCGCCTCCTAAATGCAGCAGCTGGGGTCCTCCGTGAACACACAGCACTTCCCTCCCCACCCTCCCAAGGACCTGGAGCCTGGGCGCCTTGGCTCAGGCCACGTGACTTGTACACGGCATGTACACTGCTTGGGGGTGGCTCACACACCCCGCTCCTTTGCTCAGACCAGGTGGTTAGTACATTGCATGTACACTATGGGTGTGTGTGAAGAGATCACATGCGCATCTGAGCTCCTTTGCTCAGGCCACATGACTAGCACCCAGTGGGTACCCTGAAGGCGGGGGAGTGACCCACACAAGCACCGCAGGCTCCTTTGCTCAGGCCACATGACTATACCCAGTATGTACACTTAGCGGGTAGCTTGCACAGGCACCCTGGACATCTCACCTTCCAGGTACTTGACCAGCAGGGGGATCTCCAGCTCCCACATGTCGGCCATGGAGGGGGCGATGCTCTGGCTCAGGGTCTTCAGAAGGTTGAGCATGGCGATCCCACGGCCCTCCCCCTTGTAGGGGGATGACATCAGTACCTGGGGAACACCAAGACTCCAGCGGGGCCTCTCCTGGGCTGGGCAGCCCCAGGCCTCGTGCACCCCAACCTGGGGTCTCGCTGTCAGAGCCCTTAAAGGGAGAGTTGGACAGGATGGGGCCTTTCAAGACGCGAGAACGCGGGCTCCCTCCCCACCCAGGGTTCCATGGACCTCGGAGCAGGGTCAACACAAGGAGGAAGATGCAGGGGTGCAGGGCAGAGCTGACCCCCAGGGAAGGGCAGGCTGCTGACAGTGTCCTGCGGATGCTTGGGGCCATTTAAGGGCCAGCAGAGAAATCTGGGAGCCTGCTGCCCTTGCCGCATCTCCCCAGAGGGACGACGGGAGCCTGGAAAGCTCTGTCCTGCCAAGCATCCAGCTCCAAGCTCCCCCTGGAGGCCCTGGGGATTAGGAGCTCATGGGAGGGGCACCGCAGGACACAGCAGGGGCCAGGCCAGTGCACGGCCCCCGTGAGCCACTCACCAGGAGACGGGCCAGCAGCTTCTGTGGCGCGGGCAGGTCCACTGGGGAGAGAAAGATACAGGATACTGAGGCTGCCCGGCTCCTGTGCCCCGGGGGAGCTTCTCCCTGCACGGTGCTGCCCCAACAGCATCCCAGCGCCCCCCAGAATGCAGGAGGGGTCAAGACAGGGGCTTTTCCACAAAGAACATCATTACAACTGGCCATCCTGGGAAGGAGGAGCCTGGTGTTACAGGCTGGGGCTGAGAAGATGCTCTTTTTTTTTTTTTTTAATATTTATTTTAATTGGAGTCTTTACAATATTGTGGTGGGTTTTGCCATACATTGACATGAATCAGCAATGGGTGGACATGTGTCCCCATCCTGACCCTCCCCATCCCATCCCTCAGGGTCATCCCAATGCACTGGCCCTGAGCACCCTGTCTCATGCATGGAACCTGGACTGGCAATCTGTTTTACGTATGGTAATATACATGTTTCAATGCTATTCTCTCAAATCATTCCACCCTCACCTTCTCCCAGAGTCCAAAAGTCTGTTCTTTACATCTGTGTCTCTTTTGCTGTCTCACATATAGGGTCATCGTTACCATCTTTCTAAATTCCTTATATATGCATTAATATACTGTGCTCTTTTCAGGACGTGCCCGCTTGGGAGTGCACACCAGGCCAGTGTGAGAGTGTTTCTCTCCTACTGTGAGTCTCTGCCTCATTGAGCCAACAGTAACTAGACACCCGTCCACTCCTCTCCCCTCCCTCTGCAGGCTTTGGGAGGCTGTGAGCCCAGGAATAGCAGGAACTCATAGCATTTGGACCAGCAGGCAAAGGAGGGGCAGGCCTGCTGAGAAGCTGCAGGGAGGGGCAGCACCCAGGAGGCAGCCAGCCCCAGACTCAGGGTTGGGGCAGGAGGCAGACCAGGGGGTGGTCTAGCCAGATGCTCAGAGCTGGCTCTGCCCTTCACCATGGCTCGGTCCTGTGAGGCTCCCAGTCACCTCCTGTCACTGGACACATCCATCCTCAAAGCCCCAGGACCATGACAGCAGCCCCCTTGGACGGCAGGGTCCCCCGTAAGTAGGTCGGTGTTGTCCCTTTCTTGAGGGTCTGGTGCTAACAAGTGCGTCATCAGGGGCGAGTGGGAGGGCCTGGTGGGGGTGGTTCCAGAGGACTCGGATGGGATATACAGTCCTTCCAGTGGGCTCCTGGGGGCCAGAGAGCTCACACCTGGGGGAAGCCTGAGCCAGGACCCCTGCCCTGAGGTCTGTGCGAGGGTTGTGGGGAGGTGGGGACGAGAAGAATGGGCTGCCAGAGGAAGAGTGTACGATTTTAACCTCCTCGGATTTCAGCAAGGGTGGCCTCTTTGGGAAGGCCTGGCTCTCTGGGCTCCAGGGTGCTTCCTGGAGAAGGGGGAACAGTCCGAGTCACGAGGCGGCCCACCTGCCCAGTCCCTCCAGCTGGCACAGGGGGGCTGCCCACCGTGCCTGCTCTTGCTTGCGTTGGCCTCCTCGTCCTTGGCGTGCAGCTGGCGTTCGGCCAGGTTGGTGAGGCTGACGCAGATGGGGGTCAAGGCCTCCGTGTAGTCCGTCTCCATGATGTAGCACAGGAGCCTCACCCAAAATTCCTGGGGGCGGGCAGGAAGGGGGTGCTGGGATCAGCCTGCGACACTGTGCCCGCTGGCCTCCTCCACCCCGCATCCAGCATATCCTCTCTGACCAGCCCTCCCTCGAACCCCCGATCCCCTAGAGAGGCACACTGGGCGTACAACCTTGCCGTGCTTGCCAATTGTGATGATCAGTTTCTATGTGTCAACTTGGCGAGTGAACGCACACAGTTATTCAATCAGGCACTAATCTAGGTGTGGCAATGAAGGTATTTTGATGCAATCTGATGAAAGTCCATAATCTATATAGGAGGTTACTCTGGATAATATGAGTGGACTTCATCAAATCAGTTGAGGGTAAAAAACAGGTTTCCCTGAGGAAGAAGAGAGCTTGCCTCAAGGTTGCAGCCTCAGCTACTGCATGAGTCTTCAGCCTGCCGGCCTACCCCCTAAATTTCAGACTTGCCAGCCTTCACAGCTGTACGATATATATGTTGTTGTTCAGTCGCTCAGTCATGTCTGACTCTTTGCGACCCATGGACTGCAGTATGGCAGGCCTCCCTGTCCTTCACCATCTCCTGGAGTTTGCTCAAACTCATGTCCATAGAGTCGGTGATGCCATCCAACCATCTCATCCTCTGTTGTCTCCTTCTCCTCCTGCCTTCAATCTTTCCCAGCACCAGGGTCTTTTCCAATGACTCGGCTCTTCCCATCAGGTGGCCAAAGTACTGGAGCTTCAACTTCACCATCATTCCTTCCAATGAATATTCAGAGTTGATTTCCTTTTGCATTGACTGTTTTGACCTTCTTGCTGTCCAAGGGACTCTCCAGAGTCTTCTCCAACACCACAATTCTAAAGCATCAGTTCTTTGGCACTCCCTCTTTTTTATGGTCCAACTGTCTCATTTGTACATGACTCCTGGAAAAACCATAGCTTTGACTATACAGATCTTTGTCTGCAAAGTAATGTCTCAGCTTTTTAATATGCTGTCTAGGTCTGTCATAGCTTTTCTTCCAAGGAGCAAGAATCTTTTAATTTCATGGCTGCAGTCACCATCTGTAGTGATTTTGGAGCCCAAGAAAATAAAATCTGTCACTGTGTCCATTGTTTCCCCATCTACTTGCTGTGAAGTGATGGGACCGGATGCCATGATCTTCATTTTCTAAATGTTCAGTTTTAAGGCAGCCTTTTCACTTTCTTCTTGCAGCTTCATCAAGAGGCTCTTTAGTTCCTCTTTGCTTTCTGCCATACGGGTGGTGTCATCTGCATATCTGAATTTATTGATATTTTTGAGATACACACACACACACATATCTCCTACTAGTTCTATTTCTCTACAGATTCTTAGAGCCGTGACTCTAGCCTTCCAGCTTCACTCTGCCATCTCCCATCTCACCAGATGATCACTGAACACCCCCAGTGACCCTGATTCCCTTTAGCCCCACTCCCACCCCTAGGAGTTTGGGGTGAGCTCCTGTGCTACTAACAAGTGAAGTTGCTTGATGTGTTCTAGCGATCAGGACTAGAATCCCTGGCTACTGGGCTCCCCCAGGGATGCAGCATAATGAACAGGAAAGAGCATTTTTATCCTGGCTCCACTCTTTACCAGCTTAGACTCCTTGAGCAAATTAATGAGTCCCTCTGAGCCTCAGTTTCCTCATTTATAAAAGCTAGGTAATAATAACAACAGAGCTTACCTTACAGGGTGGTTGGGATAATTAAATAAGACTCTAGATGTTACACATCTAGTACAGTACCTGCCACGTGTGATCAATGAATTGTAACCATTATTATTACTATAACTATTATTTCTGTAATTAAGAGAAGCTGCCACTGGATGGGGAGCATCTGGCCCATGGCCTCAATTAATAGACAATGATTCCCTCCATATGCAGTGATGATAAACTTTTCCTATCTTATTTCTATGTCACATTGTAATGCAATTAAAAATTGACACATATTTTCCCCCTAAAGCCTGTGAACAACTTGGGGGTCATACTGAGCCTTCCTGTGTATGCCCTGATGACTTACACATAGTTGGAACTCATGAATGTTTGTGAAATATAATCCTTAGAATCATTTATTTGCACACTCACACATATACACACTTCCATGCATATGCATTTGCTTCCCAAGTGGCCCTCGTGGTGAAGAATCTGCCTGCCAATGCAGAAGACATAGGTTTGATCTTTGGGTCAGAAAGATCTTCTGGAGTAGGAAATGGCACCCCACTCCAGTATTCTTGCCTGGGAAATTCTATGGGCAGAGGAGCCCGGTGGGCTACAATCCATGGGGCCACAATCAATCAGACATAACTGAGCGACTGAATACACGCACACATGTGCACATACATGCACACGCCTGGAGTGAGGGGCTGGAAGGTGACAGATGCATTTCCAGCAATAAGTCAAGTGACATGTGTTAGGCCTGCTATGTGCCAAGCACTGCCCTGGTGAAGGTAATAAGGGCCCAAGGAACTGAATCTTGAAAAACAAGCTCAGGTAATTGGAAGATCTGGGGCTCCCCATCCTCCCAAGTAGTGGGAATGGGAGAAGCGACAGTGCAGAATTCTGGGCCTGTGCTATCGTCCCCTCACAGCCTAGCACCGCACAGACCTGAGCCATCAGCCCCAGTGTGCCAGCCCAGTGTGCCAACTCACATTGGTCATCCCACTGACAGAAGACGTTATGATCCTCACGGTGTCCATGGTGACCTTGTGGACCATCTTCTCCTCCAGGTCCCTCTGGTAAAAGTTGTCCCTGCGGTTGGTCTGAAAGACAGAACCAAGGAGTGCCTGCTCGTGGGCCAGCAGGGGCTTGCCATGGTCTCAGCTGTGGTTTCCTCTCCCGCAAGAGGCTTGACTCCCAGACACTGAGTCTCCCAGATGCCCAGAGCTGTGCACATGTTTCACTATTTTCTAGACCCCTGGCAGCTTGCTGTGTGTGTCTGTGCGCATGTACATGCATGCAGGTTCCTCAAGCAGTGTTCTTTCCTCAATGCAGTGGAAACCATTTCCAAAGCCCAGCTGCTCCACCGTCACTCACCAGTTTGTAGGTGGACAAGGTCAGCTGCACAGACACGTACTTCAGGCCCCAACCTTTGATCCTGTCCTGGAAGCCGGACAGGGCCAGCTGCCCAATGATACGGAGAATGGCCATCCTCACCTGAGAGGACAGAGCACAGACGTGCTTGGCGCTAGAGGTTCCGCCTCCTGCACCCAACCCCGTGACATGAGACAGCTAGGATCTGAGGGTGCGGTGGTCTGGAAGGGGTTTCCGGGGCTACCTGGCTGCTGCCCATTCTGTCCACCACCTCATCCAGGTGACTCCGCCTGCCTCATCCAGGGGACCCCGCTCAGCAGCAACCCTACCCAGGAGCCTCATCTAAGCCCCTGAGACATGAGCACAGTGCTTTCTCTGTAGAGTTGCTCCATCCTCAGGAAGCCCTAGTGAGAACCACCTGATTCTTCTCCTGGGCTCCCCAGGGCTCATACATGGGGATGACACAGAACAAGCCTATTCCCTCTACTCCTGCCATCCTCTAGGTATTGAAGACGGCTGTGCCTCAGGCTCTAGACCGAGTGCCCCTGTTCCCTCCCTGGTTTGTGCAAACCCTCACTGTCCTGAACTGCACCCCCAGGACATGAGGGGTCAGCCGCAGGGGCCATGTCCAGAAGCCAAGCTATTCTCCAGGGGGCCGAGGCTGCAGTGGCCAAGATGGTGGGGTTTTTTTTTAACCTTTATTTGCAGAATTGCTTTTCTCAAATGTGGTAATGACCTTACAAAACACCTAGCTAGCCAAGCAGCTTGGGCTGACGCTGGGTGTGTTTGGCCTCTCCTCTGCCCAGGGTGGTGTCGGAGCCCCTTTACAGGAAAACTCCAGGTTCTTGATGACAGGGAGGGTCTTGGAGGAAGGGCCACAGCTTCGAGGAGACTTTCTTCTCTAGCTCCACTCAGGACTGGCTGGGAAGGTAGGTTTTCGATCAAAGGGCCTTCCTTGAGAAGGCAGCCCCACTTCCACACACAGAGCTGGAGGGGAGGGGTGGGCAAGCAGGCTGCAGCTGATGAAGAAGGCACCCTGACTTCCCTCCACTTGCCCCGCAGAGGCCCAGCACACACCCCCTTTCTGGGTCTCTCCACCCTGTTACCTTGGACCGGGTGTCGGAGAGTGTGTTCTTGACCACCCGGACGGCCAGGTAGATGGTTCTGATGTTCATTTTGGGCTCTGAAAGAGAGAAACCCAACTGGAGGTCCACTGGCCTCAGGGCTGGGCTCTGAGGAGATACCCAGAAGTGGTGAGGCCTCACCTGCCACCTTCCATGGGAGACAGGGGTCCGGGGACTCATCCATGCCATGCCTCCTGAGAGCCTCTGACCCCCTACAAGCTCAGGGCCGCTACCCTCAGAAGCCACCCGGTGCTCTCAGTGCCCGCCCTGCAGCCCAGGGGCCGTCGTCTTCATGCCTCATTCCCTTGGCCTTTGCATCGCGTGGGTTTCTTTGGAAACTAGTGGACTCTCCTTGAGGGCAGGGTCTCCTCCTAAGAGCTCGGTGGTTCCCTTAGTGGGACACACAGGGCCAGACACACAGCGGACACACGGAGACCATGGCACCCAGCTGTGGAGGCCGGGGCTCTGGGGCCAGGCTGCTACGCTCAGTCTCTGGCCCCACCGCATCCCAGCTGTGTGACCTCGGGGACTTACTCAGCCCCTCTGAGCCTCAGCTTCCTTCCCTGTAAAAGGTAGACCCTGAGAGCATGTCCCTCACCAAATCTCTGTGAGCAGTGACACAAGTTAAAACACACAGGGCCTGGTGTGCAAGAGTGCTCTGTGTGTGCTGGAGGGAAGGCTGATGGGGAAGATCAGGGAGGTGAGAAAGAGCCTGGAGAAGGCTCTTGAGAGGTTGGCCTGGACAGAACCACAGTCAGGCACTCAGGGTGTTGTTACACTCAAGTCTAGGTGTTACTAGACATCACTGCAGGAGGAGGAATAAGAGGAAAGGAGGTCGGGGTGGAAGATGGCGGGAATTCAGGCACCAAGGGACGATGTTACACTTAAGAGTTTTTCATCTCTAAAATGGAAACCTTTTTTTCTGATGATAAAAAAAGTCTGTGTTCACTGAGAAATTAAAATAAAAGACAACCAGTCTTCACAGTTTAGGTGTATCCTTCTAAACTCATTTATGTGTAAATGAGCACCTAGATTTCTTTCACATGACCGAGGTCATGGAGGTGGAGGTGATGGAATTCCAGTTGAGCTATTTCAAATCCTGGAAGATGATGCCTTGAAAGTGCTGCACTCAATATGCCAGCAAATTTGGAAAACTCAGCAGTGGCCACAGGACTGGAAAAAGTCAGTTTTCATTCCAATCCCAAAGAAAAGCAATGCCAAAGAATGCTCAAACTACCACACAATTGCACTCATCTCACACGCTAGTAAAGTAGTGCTCAAAATTCTCCAAGCCAGGCTTCAGCAATACGTGAACAGTGAACTTTCAGATATTTAAGCTGGTTTTAGAAAAGGCAGAGGAACCAGAGATCAAATTGCCAACATCCACTGGATCGTGGAAAAAGCAAGAGAGTTCCAGAAAAATATCTATTTCTGCTTTATTGACTATGCCAAAGCCTTTGACTGTGTGGATCACAATAAACTGTGGAAAATTCTTCAAGAGATGGGAATACCAGACCATCTGACCTGCCTCTTGAGAAACCTGTATGCAGGTCAGGAAGCAATATTTATAATTTGACATGGAACAACAGACTGGTTCCAAATAGGAAAAGGAGTAAGTTAATGCTATATATTGTCACCCTGCTTATTTAACTTATATGCAGAGTACATCATGAGAAACACTGGGCTGGAAGAAGCACAAGCTGGAATCAAGATTGTTGGGAGAAATATCAATAACCTCAGATATGCAGATGACACCACCCTTATGGCAGAAAGTGAAGAAGAACTGAAGAGCCTCTTGATGAAAGTGAAAGAGGATAGTGAAAAAGTTGGCTTAAAGCTCAACATTCAGAAAACAAGATCATGGCATCCGGTCCCAACACTTTATGGGAAATAGATGGGGAAACACTGGAAACAGTGGTTGACTTTATTTTGGGGGGCTCCAAAATCACTGCAGATGGTGATTGCAGCCATGAAATTAAAAGATGCTTACTCCTTGGAAGGAAAGTTATGACCAACCTAGACAGCATATTCAAAAGCAGAGACATTACTTTGTCAACAAAGGTCCGTCTAGTCAAGGCTACGGTTTTTCCAGTGGTCATGTATGGATGTGAGAGTTGGACTGTGAAGAAAGCTGAGCGCCAAAGAATTGATGCTTTTGAACTGTGGTGATGGAGAAGACTCTCGAGAGTCCCTTGGACTTCAAGGAGATCCAACCAGTCCATTCTAAAGGAGATCAGTCCTGGGTGTTCATTGGAAGGACTGATGTTGAAGCTGAAACTCCAATACTTTGGCCACCTGATTCGAAGAGCAGACTCACCTGAAAAGACTCTGATGCTGGGAGGGATTGGGGGCAGAAGAAGGGGATGACAGAGGATGAGATGGTTGGATGGCATCACCGACTCAACGGACATGAGTTTGGGTAACTTCCAGGAGTTGGTAATGGACAGGGAGGCCTGGCATGCTGCAGTTCATGGGGTCACAAAGAGTTGGACATGACTGAGCGACTGAATGGAACTGAACTGAACCAAGGTCATGCTATATATAACTGTCCCACACTGTACTGCTATACTTAATATACAAAGAGCGGCTTTTCCATGAAAAAGATGGTATAATATTCCATATGTGGCTATGCATGCCTGTATGTGAAGTTGCATCAGTCATTTCCAACTCTCTGCGACCCAGTGGACTGTAGCCCTCGAGGCTTATCTGTCCATGGGGATTCTCCAGGCAAGAATAGTGGAGTGGGTTGCCACGCCCTCCTCCAGGAACCTTCCCAGCCCAGGGACTGAACTTGCATCTCTTCCGTCTCCTGCATTGGCAGGCAGGTTCTTTACCACTAGTGCCACCTGGGAAGCCCATATAAGGCTATACTATCGCTAAGTCCACAAATTTCTTGTAGAAAAACATGTAGATTGTTTTTAATGTTTTGCTTCTATGCACAATGTTATAAGGAACATCTTTATCCAATTGCCTTTGGGCAATTAATTTCTTCAGGCAGCTGATAAAATGTTAGATTTTGAGCCCGTGTTTTGGGCCCTATCCAAGTGAGCATCCAGAATCGTTTATCAGTTTACACCCCTGACAAGGAAGTATCGGTGGCTTGTTTCTTGTATTCTAGACCAGGGACTAGCAAAGTCTAGCCCTAAGTTTAATTCCAGCCCAAAGTCTGTGTTTGTAGACACAGCTTTATTGGAACACAGCCAGGCTCTGAAGTTATAACTGCTTCTGCTCTACTATGGCCAATTTGCATAATTGTCACAGACTGTGTGGTCTGCAAAGCTGAAAATATTTTTGCTATCTGCCCTTCTGCACAAAAATGGGTAGGCCAACTCTAGTCATTATCATCTCTGCCCATCAGACAGGTAAAAAGGAGTCTCACTATGGCACACCAGTATTGGGGCCTGGAGAATTCCAAGGACTGTACAGTTCATGGGGTCACAAAGACTCAGACACGACTGAGCAAGTTTCACTTTCACTGTTGCTTAAATTTTCATTTCTGTAAGAGATGGGTTTACTGTCAGGAGAAGGTCTTTCACATACAGTTGCTCAGTTTGTGTACTGCACAAGGATATGCAGCTGAAAGGCTGAACTGAAGCCAACCATGCATTTCTCAGGGCTTTCAAGGTGGTGCTAGTGGAAAAAAACTCGCCTGCCAATGCAGGAGACATTAGAGATGTGGATTTGATCCCTGGGTCCGGAAGATTCCTTGGAGGAGGAAATGGCAACCCACTCCAGTATTCTTGCCTGGAGTATCCCATGGACAGAGGAGCCTGGCGGGCTACAGTCCGGAGCCTGGCAAACAATGGGACAGGACTGAAGCAACTGAGCACAGCACGTGTGGTTCTCAAATCATGCAAAAACAAATGCTGCCAGCAGAGGGCACCTTATTCAAATTCAAGCGGATGCTCTGAGCCGGTGCTCTTGGGAACCGTGATTCCCTGTGGATAGCAAGGCCAGGTTTAGGGTTTGGGCTTAGGGATTCGGAAGCAGGGTTTCAGACTAAGTTTTGACTCTGGGTCAATGGGGCTTTAGGGCTACATCTATACTGTGTATCTAGGCTTTATCTGCAGCCTTTCATTTAGCTTTGGGAGTTATGCTAGGATTTGGGCAAACAGTTTGAAATTCAGGCTCAGGTAGAAGCTGGGGTTCAGGGTTGAAGGAGAGGGGCGAGGGTGTGGAGGGTGTGACACAGGCCGGTGTAGGTTCAAGGATAGCAAACATGAAGCTACGGAGAGCCCTGACTCCTTGGCCCACCCAGCAGGGTCTGTAAGAGAGGAAATGATCCAGGGACTTCCCTGGAAGTCCAGTGCTTAAGACTCTGTGCTTCCAACGCAGGGGGTAAGGGTTCGATCCCCGGGCAGGGCACTAAGATCCTACATGCCGCCGCAAGGTGCGGCCAAAAGTTTAAGAAAAAAAAAAAAAAAAAAGGCCAGATATGAGTGACACCTGCCACCCTAGCTCCTGCCCGGTCTTCCTGCGGCGTGAGTGCTCACCATCTGCGCTCACCACTGCCCTGATCAGGGCCAGGGTCCCCACGCGGACGGCCTCTTTGCTCATCTCCATCTGGCTGAGGAAGAACTTCATCAGCTCCTTGGGGTAGGAGCGGGCTGCAGGGGGTTGGGGGGAAGGACGTCTTTAGTCGTGCCCCGAGTCAAGAGCAGCAGCGCTACAAGGCAGCCCCGGGACCCGGCGCTCAGAGGGGCCGGCACTCCCGAGGGCTCCCGGGGGCCCGGGGACGCCTCACCAAGGGCTATGAAGCAGTGCACGATCTCCGTCAGGTTCTGGCTGCTGTACTGCTGCTGGGCGGGGGCCCTGGAGCACACCTAGGGCGGGGCGGGCAGGGGATGGAGAGGTAAGCCCCGCAGAGGGGCACACGAGCAGGAGCCCCACCTGTGCCTCGCCCCCGGCAGGAGGCAGGAGGGCTTTGGCATCGGGACGTGGGCCCCACCGCCACCCTGCCACCCGGAGCCCTGGTCGGCACACCACCCGCCTCCAGCCCGCCTCCCCTGACGCGCCCCCAGCCCGCCTCCCCTGACCCGCCTCGAGTCCGCCTCCCCTGACCCGCCCCAGCGCACCTCCCCTGACCCGCCCCCAGCCCGCCTCCCCTGACCCGCCCCCAGCGCGCCTCCCCTGACCCGCCCCCAGCCCGCCTCTCCTGACCCGCCCCAGCGCACCTCCCCTGACCCGCCCCCAGCCCGCCTCCCCTGACCCGCCTCGAGTCCGCCTCCCCTGACCCGCCCCAGCGCACCTCCCCTGACCCGCCCCCAGCCCGCCTCCCCTGACCCGCCCCCAGCGCGCCTCCCCTGACCCGCCCCCAGCCCGCCTCTCCTGACCCGCCCCAGCGCACCTCCCCTGACCCGCCCCCAGCCCGCCTCCCCTGACCCGCCTCGAGTCCGCCTCCCCTGACCCGCCCCAGCGCACCTCCCCTGACCCGCCCCCAGCCCGCCTCCCCTGACCCGCCCCCAGCGCGCCTCCCCCTGACCGCCCCCAGCGCGCCTCCCCTGACCCGCCCCAGCGCACCTCCCCTGACCCGCCCCCAGCCCGCCTCCCCTGACCGCCCCCAGCCCGCCTCCCCTGACCCGCCCCCAGCGCGCCTCCCCCTGACCGCCCCCAGCGCACCTCCCCTAACCCGCCCCAGCGCGCCTCCCCTGACCCGCCCCCAGCCCGCCTCCCCTGACCCGCCCCGAGTTCGCCTCCCCTGACCCGCCCCCAGCCCGCCTCCCCTGACCCGCCCCCAGCCCGCCTCCCCTGACCGCCCCCAGCGCACCTCCCCTGACCCGCCCCCAGCCCGCCTCGCCTGACCCGCCCCGAGTTCGCCTCCCCTGACCCGCCCCCAGCCCGCCTCCCCTGACCGTCCCCAGCCTCCTCTGACCCGCCCCGGAGAAGGCCCCGCCCCGCGCGGCCCTGGGGCTCACCTGGACGTGGAGCTCCGTGAAGATGGTGTGGAGCTGCATCTGCGGGACGGGGCTGTTGGTGATGACGGACATCTCCAGGATCTGCCTCAAGACCTGTCGCGGGCGGGAAACGGTGGCAGGTGACCTTCTACCGACTCAGGTCACTCGCCAGACCTTTGCTCCTTGACTTTCTCCCTCCTCTGAAGGTATCAGTATCCCCTGGGAGTTGGGCAGAGAGGCCACTTCTCAAGCTCCGCCCAGACCCCTGAGTCCGACTCTGTTTCCAGCCGCCTCTGAGGATTGCGGTGGACACTTCAGCTCGGCAGGGCTGCTCTAGGCCACTGAGCGTGGGCGTTCAAGGCCTTCTTTCCCTCTCTTTTCTAGTCACCGGGAGGTGCATTCCAACTTTTAGACAGAAGATCTGCTGGTGGCTCCCCAAATCTGGCACGTTCATTTCTGTTCCCAGCTTTCACGAGGCGAACGGTCTCGCCTCATCTGTGAATGAGTGACCCCCTTCACAATATACACCAGCCCAGGTCACAACTCAGCTCAGAATCTTGCAAAAACTCCATCTCGCACACGTTCAAGGCTGGTAAGAGGTTGAATGGTGTTCCCCCCGAGAATCCATGTCCACCCAGAACCTCAGAATGTGAGGTCACTTGGAAATAGGGTCTTTGCAGACATAATTAGTTAGGGCTTTCAAGATGAGATCACCCTGACAACCCCTTAGGTCCAAGCACCGCTGTCCTTATGAGAAGAGAAGACACACAGAGAGAGACACAGAGATGGCCATGTGACGACGGAGGACACTGGAGTGATGCAGTGCGTGGGCCACCAGAAGCTGGAAGGGCAAGATTCTCCCCTAGAGCCTGCAGGAGTACAGACTGCCAACACCTTGATTTCAGAGTGCCGGCCTCCAGGACCATGACAGAACACATTTCTGTTGTTTTAAGCCACCTGCCTCCTGGTTCTTTGTTACAACAGCCTTAGGAAACCGATATGAAAGTTGTGACCTCACTGTGGGTCCCAGAACCCTTTGAGGTATCATCCTTTCTGCCTGGCTTCCCTGGTGGCTCAGAGAGTAAAGAATCTGCCTGCAACATGAAAGACCTGGCTTCGATTTCTGGTCCGGGAAGATCCCCTTGAGAAGGAACAGGCAACCCACTCCAGTATTCTTGTCTGGGAAGTCCCATGGACAGAGAATCCTGGTGGGATACAGTCCACAGGGTTGCAAAGAGTCAGACGTGACTGAGTGACTAACATACGTGGAACAGCAGCATCTGTTTCTCGGAAATCGGACAAGTGCCAGGTCCCGTGGCTCCGTCTCCCACCCGGACGACACCCCATGGGACACTCAGGAGCCCTAAATACCCCGAGCCCCCAGCCCAGGCCCCTCACCTGCGTGATGAAGAGCGCCTCCAGGCTGCCCTGGTACTCCGCCAGCAGCAGGGGGATGTAGTCGTACACCTGCTCCCGCAGGTCATCATTGGGCAGGAGGAGGCTCAGCATGGGCTTCAGGGACTTGATGACCCCCAGCTTCACCTAGCACAGGAGCCGGGTCTCTAGACCCCTCAGCCAGGACCCCCTGTGACATCAGCCCCAGCCTCAAATCAAGGACAAGTGACAGAGGGGACCTTGGAGTAGAGTCCAGGCCTCCCCCAGGCCCCGCAAGTGCGAAGCCTGTCCCCCAGGTCCTAATCTGTCACTCAGGTAGCCTTGGACAGGTATTCAACCTCTCTGTGTCTGCGTTTCCTCATTTGTAAAACAGTCCTGTGGCCCAGAGTTGGTGTGGAAGTGGCTCCTACAAGTGAACCGCTTGGAGAGGGCCCGGCACACGTGTAACAGGGACCCTGGTCCAGCAACTCCAGAGACCTTTATCAAGACACCTCCAGGGCCCCCATCACTCTGCCATTAATCAGGTCTCCACCTCCTTGGACCCCATGGTGTCTCAACTCCGCCAGCTGCACAGGCTGGAGAGCAATGACCCGAGGACCACGGGCTCCCACCCCCACCCAGCAGGGCCTGTCTCACCTCCGGGTTGTTGTTCCGCAGCCACACCGTCACGAAGTAGCGATACATGGGGAACAGCTTTACCGCAAACTGGTCCTCAGTCATCACGGGGTACACGCTGTCCTCCAGGTGCCTCAGGTAAAACTGCACCGTCTCGCAGAAGGTCTCCATGGCTGCCGGGGGACGTGCAGTGAGCCCCAGGGGGCAGGACGCAGAACAAAGCCTTCCAGGGCTGCCCCCTCAGGAGGAGCCCTCACACTTCCATAACCAGCAGGTTACTGAGACGGTCAAAGATGCTGCTTGAAAAATCTCCTGCGTCCCTGTCTGTCTGCCTTTCCAACCCCCCTCCCAGCTCCCTGTTTTGTCCTGCATGAAGCCCCTCCTTGACTGAGGGTGAAAGACTCCCCTGAGGGGTGGAGCACACAGGTGTGACTGGGCCCCCAGCCCTGAGGTTCATGTGGCAAGGTCAAGGGTGAGACCTGGAAGAAGACTTTTCACTCAGATCCTGGGGACTCCAAAGCAAAGAGTGGCAAACGCATTTTGTCCTACTTTTCTCAGGTACTGGGGATTGGGGCTCACAAAACCATGACATAATTAAAACCTGGGGCAAGGTGATCAGATATACATGGCCCAGGTCAAGCCCAAGCTGGGACCATTTCCCTGGTCTCCCTCTCCTGCGATTCCCACTGCCCTTTCGTCTCTACCTGTCTACCACTGCCTTCCTTCCACACCCTGATCGGGGCAGACCTGCAGGCCCAGGTGGGACACTTACCACCACAGATCACCTGGCGCATCTTGGCTTCATTGGCGAGCCTCAGCATGGTGAACATGGTGGCCAGGGTGATGCCCATGTATGGCATGAACTCAAACACTGCAAGGTGTGGGCAGAGGTCTCAGGGAGTTGGAGGAGAAGGGTCAGCAGAAAGGACACCACCACCACCCACACTTCCAGTGAGTGCCCAGAACAAGGCCAGGGAGCCCCTTTGCATGGGCTGGGCCACAGGAGATGGCAGGAGTCAGGCGAGGTAAGAAGTGTGAGCTGGGAGCAGGTGAAGGGGAGGGGAGATGGGGGGAGGAGAGAAGGAGGGAAGAGGAAAATGGGGAGGAAAAGGGAGGTGAGGGAGGGGAGATGGGGGAGGGGTGGGGATAGGTGATGGGGGAAGGGGAGGGGCGGAGGAAAAGAAGGAAGAGCCCTGCTCTTCCTGGGGCCCCAGGGAACAGAGAGGAGGCAGGTCGTGGGCCTCCCAAGCCGCCACTCCTTTGTTGTCTCCTAAACATATCAATAATCTCAGATATGCTGATGACACCACCCTTATGGCAGAGAGTGAAGAGGAACTAAAAAGCCTCTTGATGAAAGTGAAAGAGGAGAGTGAAAAAGTTGGCTTAAAGCTCAACATTCAGAAAACTAAGATCATGGCATCTGGTCCCATCACTTCATGGGAAATAGATGGGGAAACACTGGACACAGTGTCAGACTATTTTTGGGGGCTCCAAAATCACTGCAGATGGTGATTGCAGCCATGAAATTAAAAGACGCTTACTCCTTTGAAGGAAAGTTATGACCAACCCAGATAGCATATTGAAAAGCAGAGTCATTACTTTGCCAACAAAGGTCCGTCTAGTTAAGGCTATGGTTTTTCCTGTGGTCATGTATGGATGTGAGAGTTGGACTCTGAAGAAAGCTGAGTGCCTAAGAATTGATGCTTTTGAAGTGTGGTGTTGGAGAAGACTCTTGAGAGTCCCTTGGACTGCAAGGAGACCCAACCAGTCCATTGTGAAGGAGATCAGCCCTGGGATTTCTTTGGAAGGAATGATGCTAAAGCTGAAACTCCAGTACTTTGGCCACCTCATGCGAAGCATTGACTCATTGGAAAAGACTCTGATGCTGGGAGGGATTGGAGGCAGGAGGAGAAGGGGATGACAGAGGATGAGATGGCTGGATGGCATCACTGACTCGATGGACGTGAGTCTGAGTGAACGCCGGGAGTTGGTGATGGACAGGGAGGCCTGGCGTGCTGCGATTCATGGGGTCGCAAAGAGTCAGACACGACTGAGCGACTGAACTGAACTGAACTGAAACAGTTTTCATTTCAATCCCAAAGAAAGGCAATGCCAAAGAATGCTCAAACTACCACCAATTGCATTCATCTCACACACTAGTAAAGTAGTGCTCAAAATTCTCCAAGCCAGGCTTCAGCAATACGTGAACTGGGAACTTCCAGATGTTCAAGCTGGTTTTAGAAAAGGCAGAGGAACCAGAGATCAAATTGCCAACATCTGCTGGATCATCAAAAAAGCTAGATAGTTCCAGAAAAACATCTATTTCTGCTGTATTGACTATGCCAAAGCCTTTGACTGTGTGGATCACAATAAACTGTGGAAAATTCTGAAAGAAATGGGAATACCAGACCACCTGACCTGCCTCTTGAGAAACCTATATGCAAGTCAGGAAACAACAGTTAGAACTGGACATGGAATGACAGATTGGTTCCAAATAGGAAAAGGAGTATGTCAAGGCTGTATATTGTCACCCTGCTTATTTAATTTATATGCAGAGTATATCATGAGAAACTCTGGCCTGGAAGAAGCACAAGCTGGAATCAAGATTGCTGGGAGAAATATCAATAACCTCAGATATGCAGATGACACCACCCTTATGGCAGAAAGTGAAGGGGAACTAAAAAGCCTCTTGATGAAAGTGAAAGAGGAGAGTGAAAAAGTTGGCTTAAAGCTCAACATTCAGAAAATGGAGATCATGGCATCCCGTCCCATTACTTCATAGGAAACAGATGGGGAAACAGTGGGAACAGTGTCAGACTTTATTTTTTGGGGCTCCAAAATCACTGCAGATGGTGATTGCAGCCATGAAATTAAAAGATGCTTACTCCTTGGAAGGAAAGTTATGACCAACCTAGACAGCATATTCAAAAGCAGAGACATTACTTTGCCAACAAAGCTCCGTCTAGTCAAGGCTATGGTTTTTCCAGTGGTCATGTATGGATCTGAGAGTTGGACTGTGAAGAAAGCTGAGCACCGAAGAATCAATGTTTTTGAATTGTGGTGTTGGAGAAGACTCTTGAGAGTCCCTTGGACTGCAAGGAGATCCAACCAGTCCATTCTGAAGGAGATCAGCCCTGGGATTTCTTTGGAAGGAATGATGCTAAAGCTGAAACTGCAGTACTTTGGCCACCTCATGCGAAGAGTTGACTCATTGGAAAAGACTGATGCTGGGAGGGATTGGGGGCAGGAGGAGAAGGGGATGACAGAGGATGAGATGGCTGGATGGCATCACTGACTCGATGGACATGAGTTTGGGTGAACTCTGGGACAGGGAGGCTTGGCGTGCTGCGATTCATGGGGTCGAAAAGAGTTGGACACGACTGAGTGACTGAACTGAACTGAAACATTCTAGAATGATGACCCAGACACTGAGTGAGATGGCGGTTAGGAGGAGGACAGCCGCGTGCCCTCTCCCATTGTGACACTCCGTTTTCTCGTGTACTGGTTCCCAGTGCCTCACTCATCCACGGGCCACTGCCCCACAAGGCCTGTGTGGAGCGGATGCTCAGTACGTGTGCACAGACTGAAAAGGGAAAAAGGGAGGGAGCGAGGGAGAGAACGGGGCCAGAGGTGGGGGGCGAGGAAAGAGAGGTGTGCAAGAGAAGGGCCGGCAGGAGAAAAGACACAGGATGGGAGGCACAGGGAGGGGATCTCAGCAGCTGAGAGGGAGGGAGAGACACCAGAAGTGAAACAGAGGAACGCCAGAGGAAGGCAAGAAGAGGGAGAAATGGGAGGGGTTGGGGGCAGGGACCAGGGCAGAGGCACAGGGGTGGCCAGACGGGCAGACGCCGGGGCCCAGTCCCCACGAGCCCTACCATTGCCGTTGGCCAGCTTGGCCAGGGTGATGATGACAAATTCTTCCGTGAGGTTGAGGGGTTTGAGATGGTGCTGCAGCTCGTACATGACCAAGCTGAAGTGGTTTCGGGACAGGGCCACCAGGGTGTCGCTGGCCACCTCTGCCCTCATGTAGCCCTCCATCTGCAGGGCACGGGAGAACACGTGGCTTCACCAGCATTCCTGCCCCTCACCTACTCCAGCCCTGCTGGGGTCCCATGGGCCCCCTCAGCCTACTGTTGTTCCCGTGAGATAACCGGACAAGGGCCTCGGGCCTCCCATGCCTCACCCACCAGAGCCCAGCCCCCTGGGGTGGCGGCCAGGTGGGCGGGGGCAGGACATCCACTACCTCCAACATGTCCCTCATCTCCTTGGAGGCGATGGTGACCAGCCTCTGGACGCAGCGCTCCTCCAGCTCTCCCTCCTGCTGGATGATCTCCTGGAGGATGTTGTAGATGTTGACTTTGCGCTGAGTGGAAATCTGGGGAACAAGTGTGGCAGGTGGGGAGGTCCAGGACCAGGCAGTGGGGCCTGGGAGCCCACAGATCCACTGCGGTCTCCCTCCTGCTGGCCCTCCCCCTAATACCTAGGAGACTGTGATTTATAATAAGACGTGTGTTTGGTCTTCACCCAAGCACAGAAGCCTGAAATCCTTGGAATTTCCTAGCAATGAGAGTGACAAAGATGTCTTTTTTTGTTGTATTATTGAGATGATTTTTGGTCCACACCTAAGGATGGGGAGGGTTTCCCTGGTGGCTCAACTGGTAAAGAATCCTCCTGCCATGTGGGAGACCTGGGCTCGATCCCTGGGCTGGCTGGGAGGATCCCCTGGAGAAGTGAATGGCTACCCACTTCGGTATTCTGGCCAGGAGAATTCCGTGGACTGTAGTCCACGGGGTTGCAAAGAGGCGGACAAGACTGAGCGACTTTCCCTTTCACTTGAAGGCTGGGGAATGGTTGGCAGGAGAACCCATCATCTGACTAGAGCACTAGCACTTTCAGTCCCAACCACTCGGACCCCCCAGGAGGAGAGTGGGGCTGGAAGTTGAATCAATTGCCAATGGCTAGTGATTTGATCAACCATGCCTAGATAGTGAAGTCTCCATAAAAATCCAAAAGGACAGGGTTCAGAGAGCTTTAGACTGGTGAACACACGGAGATTTAGAGGGGATGGGAGGCCCAGAGAGGACATGGAAACTTCACGCCCTTTCCCATACCCTTACCCTATGCATCTCTTCCATCTATCTGGTCCTGAGTTATAAGAAACTGGTAAGTAAAAGATTTCTCTGGATTTTGTGAGCCCCTCTGGAAAATTCATTAAACTCGAGGAGGGGGTCATGGGAACCTCCAGTCTATAGCCAATTGGCCAAACTTACCACTGGTATCTGAAGCACGGGCCAGGCTGGGGTGGTCTTATGGGTGCATGCGTGCATGCTGAGTCACTTCAGTTGTGTCCAACTTTTTGTGACCCTATGGACTATATATAGCCCACCAGGCTCCTCTGTCCATGGGATTCTCCAGGCAAGAATACTGGAGTGGGTTGCCATGCCCTCCTCCAGGGGATCTTCCCAACCCAGGGATTGAACCTATGTCTCTTATGTCTCCTGCATTGATGGGCAGGTTCTTTACCACTAATGCTACCTTAATGGGACTGAGCCCTTAACCCATGGAATCTGACACTATCTCCAGGCAGACATTGTCAGAATTGAGTAAAACTGTAGGACCCCCATCCCCAGTTGGTGTCAGCAGATTGGCTTGAGGCGGGGAATCCATACATTGAAATTGGATGCTGTATGATTAACACTCCAGCTGGTCGATGAACCCATGATCCTCAAACCGCCCCAGCTCTGCCCCCACCTCCAGCCTGTCTCACACCCCTCTCCCCTCCCCCATCAGACTCATCCAACTGGCCCTGCCCCCATGGCCTGCATCTGTCCTCGCTACTCAGCAAGACAGGGGTCAAACGGTCAGCATACAGGGTCCTCCACAGACTTGGCACTGACCCTCTTGCAAAGTTCAAGACAACATGCTCTATTTTGCTTCCTACATAGCTCTGGTCACCATTTTAAGTGACCTGAATGAGGATGGGATTTGACAAATAGGTTTTGCAACCTGATCACTCCTGGAGAGTCAGATTTGACAATGACTCTCATTCAACCAGGGATGGTACACCACCAAGAAAGAAAGGTGGATGCTTCTCTCTATGGAGCCTCATTTGGGAAGCACTGGACCACTATCAGTTCAGTTGCTCAGTCGTGTCCGACTCTTTGCGACCCCATGAATCGCAGCATGCCAGGCCTCCCTGTCCATCACCAACTCCTGGAGTTCACTCAGACTCACGTCCATTGAGTCAGTGATGCCATCCAGCCATCTCATCCTCTGTCGTCCCCTTCTCCTCCTGCTCCCAATCCCTCCCAGCATCAGAGTCTTTTCCAATGAGTCAACTCTTCGCATGAGGTGGCCAAAGTACTGCAGTTTCAGCTTTAGCATCATTCCTTCCAAAGAAATCCCAGGGCTGATCTCTTTCAGAATGGACTGGTTGGATCTCCTTGCAGTCCAAGGGACTCTCAAGAGTCTTCTCCAACACCACAGTTCAAAAGCATCAATTCTTTGGCGCTCAGCCTTCTTCACAGTCCAACTCTCACATCCATACATGATCACTGGAAAAACCATAGCCTTGACTAGATGGACCTTTGTTGACAAAGTAATGTCTCTGCTTTTTAATATGCTGTCTAGGTTAGTCATAACTTTTCTTCCAAGGAGTAAGTGTCTTTTAATTTCATGGCTGCAGTCACTATCTGCAGATTTTGGAGCCCAGAAAAATAAAGTCTGACACTGTTTCCACTGTTTCCCCATCTATTTCCCATGAAGTGATGGGACCAGATGCCATGATCTTCATTTTCTGAATGTTGAGCTTTAAGCCAACTTTTTCACTCTCCTCTTTCACTTTCATCAAGAGGCTTTTAGTTCCTCTTCACTTTCTGCCATAAGGGTGGTGTCATCTGCATATCTGAGGTTATTGATATTTCTCCCAGCAATCTTGATTCCAGCTTGTGTTTCATCCAGTCCAGCGTTTCTCATGATGTACTCTGCATATAAATTAAATAAGCAGGGTGACAATATACAGCCTTGATGTACTCCTTTTCCTATTTAGAACCAGTCTGTTGTTCCATGTCCAGTTCTAACTGTTGCTTCCTGATCTGCATACAGGTTTCTCAAGAGGCAAGGCAGGTGGTCTGGTATTCCCATCTTTTTCAGAATTTCTCACAGTTTATTGTGATCCACACAGTCAAAGGCTTTGGCATAGTCAATAAAGCAACACCTGCTCTAATCACCCTGGGGCCAGGGACCAGACCACTCAGGGAGTCCCAACACCCCGGAGCTGACTAGCTAATCTAGGGCTTCACCCCTAGAGAAGCCACACCTGCACACATTTCCCCCATGGTCCCTCTGCCTCCTGCCCAAGCTGGTGCTTTCCTGTGGGACTGCATGGCATGGCACACCCCTGTCTCTGGGGATCTGTGCGTAACAGACTAGTTTTTCAAGATGATCCTCTCCTGAGCTGTTGGGCTCACTATGAAAGTGAAAGTTGCTAAGTCCTGTCTGACTCTTCGTGACCCTGTGGACTCTAGCCTGCCAGCCTCCTCTGTCCATGGAATTCTCCAGGCCAGGATACTGGAGTTGGTAGCCGTTCCCTTTTCCAGGGGATCTTTGATCCAGGAATTGAACCGGGGTCTCCTATGCCTGAGTAATAATAAAACCTAGATTTTAAAATCTGTTTTGCAAATCTCTTTCCTATGCTCCTGGACCCTGGCATGCCTTCCTCACGGCTGCCACGTGTCTTTCTGTAAAATAAGCTTGCTATGGAGAATTCCTAGGGACTTCCCTGGCTGTCCAGTGATTAAGACTCCGAGCTTCTGATGGAAGGATCCAGGTTCAAAACTTGGATGGGGAACTAAGCTCCCACGTGCTGCTCAGAGTGGCAAAAAAAAAAAAACAAAAAACCAAAAAACCAGGAGGAGGAGGAAGGAACTCCTAAAAGGAATGCCCTGGTGGCCTAGTGGTTAGGACTTAGCACTTTCACTACACAGGCCCAGGTTCAGTCCCCGGTCAGGGAAACTTCCTGCATGACAGTGACGTGATGGGGCTGAAATACACACACACACACACACACACACACACACACACACACACACACGAACTCCTATAAGGAACAACTCCTTTGCTACCCACCCTCAAAAGCTCAAGGATAGTCTAAAATCCAGCAACTCTCTAAGTGTGCTCTGCAGACCAGTAGACACATCACTTGGGAACTTGCTAAAAATGCTAAGTCTTGGGTTCCACTCCATACATCCACTGAATCAGAAGCTCTCACGATGGGCCCCAGAAATCTGAGTTGTACCAAGCAGTCAGAGGATGCTGATGCTCTGGTCCTGTTGTACAAGCCCCAGTGTGATCTTGGGCACATTCCCCATTACTCCTATCAACACCCTCTGCCCCACGAAACAACCTCCCACTGGCAAGCACCCTGCTGCCCTGCGTCTGCTGTGTCTCTGCTCCCCAACACCTACCTGCTTCACTGCTACTCAATATCTTTGTCACTTGGCTCACCTGCTCTAAGATGACGACTCCCAAACCCACCGAATCAGAATACAGAGGAGCTTTGAAAAATTGTGAGCACCCCAGGGCCCAGTTGGTCCTCAGGGGCCCCAGCACCTAGCCCTGCCTTGACAACAGTCAGTAAATGTGTGCTGAGCAGTGGATGGATGTGCAAGCAGGTGGCCAAGCTCAGAGAAGCGCCTGGGGGAGGAGGCCCTACCTCTGGCACCTGCAGGCAGCGGATAAGAGCATTCATCACCACGGAAGGCTCGGTGGTGGCCTTCTCCGTGATAATCACCGAGGCCAGCCTCTTCCTCATGTCAAAACCTGCCCCTTTGGTGTCCGTTTTGGTCGACTCGCTCTCCATGATGTTGAGGAGGTTTGTGACTTGCTGGAAGGTACCTGAGACAAAGGTGGTCGACGTGATGGCAAGATGACTGTTACAGGGGTGTCCCTGGTGTCCCAGTCTCACTGACACCAGCCCAGCCCTAGCTCCACCTGGGGCATGGGTGGGACCTTCCTGCCCACTGTATAGATGGGGACAACTGAGACCTTGGTTGGGGCTTACCCTCAAGGAGTTAGTAGAGAACATGAGGCAGAAGTGCAGGGAGAGGGTCGGTTTTCTTACCGCTGTCATCTGGTTCCAGAGGCCCCAGGTCCTCTGTTTCGTCTGATGGGTCCTCATGTGACTCTGTTGCTGCTTCTGCCATCTCTTCTTCAAGGTCTTTGGAAGTAAGATTGATAAAACACTTGGCATGTCACCCATTCTAGGACGACCCCCAGTGAGTCCCACCCTGCATAACCCCTTCCCTAGAGTGTGGGAGGAACCTGTAACTTGGTTGGACCCATATTCTAGTGATGGCTCAGTGGGTAAAGAATCTGCCGGCAAGGCAAGAGATGCAGGAGACTCGTGTTCGAGCCCTGGTTCAGGAAGATCCCCTGGAGGGGGAAATGGCAACCACTCCAGTGTTCTTGCCTGAAAAATCCTATTGACAAGGGAGCCTAGTGGGCTACAGTTCAAAGGGTTGCAAAGAGTCGGACATGACTGAACATACACGCGTGCGTGTGCACACACGCGCACACACACACACACACACACTATCCAATAGTATATGGCAAAGGTGAGGGGAACCTCCCGTGATGGTCTCACTCCCATGATTACATTATGTCTCACACAACTCCATCTTAGCAGACTGGAAATTCTCATGCTGTCTTTGAAAAGCAAACAGCAGTGATGTAAACTGCCTGCGTCACAGGGAGCCAAGGGCCTCAGTCCTACAACCAAAAGGAACTGGATTCTGGCAACAACCACATGGAAGATGACTGGGCTTCAGAAAGGTTGTAGCCCAGGTGACATCCTGAGTGCAGCCTGTGAGACCCCAGGCGAATGACCCCGCTGAACCATGGACTCCTGACTAGAGAAACTGTGAGATAATAAACAGTGTCATTTTAAGCCATTACATTTAGGTGATTTGCCACGCAGTGACAGATCACCACCCCTGCTGAGGAAGGGCCTTTGCTCCCTCTCTTCTGGACACAGAAAACTAATGACTAGTGAGGAATCCCCCTGAGCTGCGCCCATTGCACCTCTCAAGGGGCTCCCTCCACACCGGCAGCTTCTGACAAACCCCAACACAGATGTTAACACAGAGGATTAAAACCTCCCCGATCCTTTTTCCTCCCATCCCAAGTTTCTCAAACTCCATCTCAGCATCTTTCACTATCCTGTGCTCCCTTCCTCTTGGGAGTCCTGTAAGGAGTAAGCCTGGGACCTATATACTGACCTTTCCTCCAACTTCTCTCCTGGACAGAACAAAAATACACCACAAGAAAAGGCTCTGTTCTCTGCCCGATACACATCAACGGTAATGTGGATTCGGCAGGATGGGTTGACAAAGGAGGAGCCCTTTGGGGTCCTCAGTCATGACTCAGTGGGGAGCAGCTCCCCTGGCAGGGTGGGGGGTGGGTTTCACTGGAACCATCACCGTTGGGTCCCAGAGCCTTGGAACTCTCAGATCCAACTGCCTCCCTGAGCTCTGTGAACCCACTCTTGGAGGAGTGCACAGGTCCCGGTGATTAAACACTCACATTACTTTGTTACTCAATATTTCTGTCACCCACATGTGTAGTGAGGTATGGTGGCCTTTTGGGGGAAAGGAAAATTGGTGGGGTGGGTATTCACAGCCAAAACCCCTGAGGATATAGGCATAGGAGCCCAGGGTGGGGAGGTGTGGTCTGGGCAGTTGGAGGAGATGGGTGGACAAGAGGGGTCCTGAGAAGAAGAGTCCTCTTCTCCAAGGACTGGACAGCTTGCAGGATGGGACAGGGTGGTCCCACTGACAGAATAAGTAGAATATAAAGAATTTCAAAGACAAGTGAAAGGACCCTGAATCAAAAGTCAAGCTTGAAGAATGTCCTTGTCATTTTTAGCTGAGAGAGAGCCCTGATCAGCAGTTTGAGCAATAAAATGATGAAGTTCTATCCATTACAGATCAAACCAGTCAATCCTAAAGGAAATCAACCGTGAATCTTCATTGGAAGGACTGATGCTGAAGCTGAAGCTCCAATACTTTGGCCACCTAATGTAAAGAGCTGACTCATTAGAAAAGACCCTGATGCTGGGAATGACTGAAGGCAAAAGGAGAAGGGGACAACAGAGGATGAGATGGTTGGATGGCATCACCGATTCAATGGACATGAGGTTGGGTAAACTCCAGGAGTTGGTCATGGACAGGGAGGCCTGGCGTGCTGCGGTTCATGGGGCCACAAAGAGTCGGACACGACTGAGCGATTGAACTGAACTGTTGTTGCTGAAAATACCCTTCTATCCACGTGCATCTTTTTCTCCACTTGTTCTTTAATTTTGTCCACACCTTTGTTGGCTTGTTTTCTTCTTTGTGTTACACATAGACGTTTCAAATATGTGGGTTTCTAATTGGAGCTGGGGTCATACTAGCTAGGATTTCTCCTGACCCCAGCCCTCTTTAATCCTTCCCTAGGTGGCTTTGGGCACACAAGCTGTTCACACCAGTTTTGTTCCCAAAATCTTGGCTCCTGGTCCACAGATGCCAAATAGAAATACGGAAACAGAGTTTGGAAGAAATAGAAAAGAGTAAATTATTTTTTCCAGGCAAAAGGAAAACAGCAGGCTAGCACCTTGAGAGCTGTGCCCCTCTCTTGGGAATAGAAAGACGTTTTATATCTTCTAGAAGGTCATGCTTTTTTTTTCTTCCTCAGAGTTTCAGAATGGCCACAGCTGGTATCAGGCAACTCAGCCACTGGGTCTGGTGTCCCTAAAGTTATTGACCTGTGACCTTTCTGAAATACAGAATGCTACAACAGAGTGTGGGCTTCCAAGATGGAGCAAGTGGTAAAGAACCTGCCTGCTAATGCAGGAGACATAAGAGATGCAGCTTTGATCCCTGGGTTGGGAAGATCCCCTGGAGAAGAAAATGGTAACCCACACCAGTATTCTTGCCTGGGGAATCCCATGGACAGAGGAGCCTGGCGGGCTACCGTTGGGTCACAAAGAGTCAGACCCGACTGAGCAACAACCACCAGTCTCTGTATCCACCACATGGAGAGCCATAGTTGCACCCAGCAGGCACACAGTCAGGGTCTTTGGGATCAGATTGCAATCATGTCACTTGAATAATCTTTGAAAGAAAAAGACAGAGGAGAGTGGAAGGTAGAGCAAATGTGGGCTGTGAAAGAAGGGGCATGTGATAAGTGCCTTCTGGGATCTGCTCCGTACCGGTTAGCAGGTCCACAGAAGGCACTGGGGAGTGATGAGAGAATTTTGTGGGGGTGAGTGTGGGGCACTACGTGAGGATCCTTGTTTTCTGACCACCTGGATTCAGTGAAGGAGAAACGGACTGCTGAGGGTCATGGGCTTGCTGGTGCGCAAGGCAGAGGCTGGGGCAGTGTGGGCAGACACTGAGTGGGAATTTTAATTAAAAGCCTTAGGCCTTGCTTTGTTGACCTGTAATGCATTTGTTATTGTTTCAGTAGCTAAGTCGTGTCCAGATCTTTGAGACTCCATGGACTGCAGCCTGCCAGGCTCCTCTGTCCATGGGATTCTTCAAGCAAGAATACTGGAGTGGGTTGCCATTCGAGGGAGGGCTGGTCAAAGAGGATGTGCTGGATTCAGGGTTGGAGTGAGGCCAGTGGGCACAGCGGTCAAGGGCCCAGGACTAGCTGACCCCCTCGGCCATGTCAGGTGGGTGCGGCTTAGATGGCATTGGCAGAGATCCAGGCTGGGCAGTGGAGCTGGGCAGGGCTGAGGCAGTCAGTCAGCAGGTCGGAGTGTGGTTCTGGAGTAGCGAGGCTGAGACAACGCTGTTGTGGCAGTGGCGGGGGTGGGGGGGCTGACCATCTCATCATAAGGCTGTGCAATGCCCAGGATGGCTGATCCCAGCTCCCCCTTACTGCCCGCCCCAGGAATTTTGGGTGAGGCTCCCGTGCTACATCATGGACACGGACTACACGGAGGCCTTGACCCCCATCTGCGTCAGCCTCACCAACCTGGCCGAATGCCAGCTGCACGCCAAGGAAGAGGAGGCCAACGCAAGCAAGAGCAGGCTTCCCTCTCCAGGAAGCAGCCCGGAGCTCGGAGAGCCAGGCCTTGCCAAAGAGGCTGCTCTTGCCGAAATCTGAGGAGGTTAAAATCATACATTCTTCCTCTGGCAGCCCACTCCTCTCGTCCCCACCTCCCCACAACCCTGGCCCAGACCTCAGAGCAAGGGTCCTGGCCCAGGCTTCCCCTAGCTGTGAGCTCTCTGGCCCCCAAGAGCCCGTTGGAAGGACTGTATATCCCATCCAAGTCCTCTGGAACCACCCCCACCAGGCCCTCCCACTCGCCCCTGATGATGCACTTGTTAGCACCAGACCCTCAAGAAAGGGACGAGACCGACCTACTTACGGGGGACCCTGCCGTCCAAGGGGGCTGCTGTCATGGTCCTGGGGCTTTGAGGATGGATGTGGCTGGTGACAGGAGGTGACTGCGAGGCCTCACAGGACCGAGCCATGGTGAAGGGCAGAGCCAGCTCTGAGCATCTGGCTAGACCATCCCCTGGTCTGCCTCCTGCCCCAACCCTGAGTCTGGGGCTGGCTCCCTCCTGGGTGCTGCCCCTCCCTGCAGCTTCTTAGAAGGCCTGCCCCTCCCTTGCCTGCTGGTCCAAATGCTGAGTTCCTGCTATTCCTGGGCTCACAGCCTCCCAAAGCCTGCAGAGGGAGGGGAGGGGAGTGGACGGGTGTCTAGTTACTGTTTGCTCAACAAGGCAGAGACTCACAGTAGGAGAGAAACAGTCTCACAGTGGCCTGGTGTGCACTCCCAAGCAGGCACGACCTGAAAAGAGTACAGTATATTAACGCATATATAAGGAATTTAGAAAGATGGTAATGATGACCCTATATGTGAGACAGCAAAAGAGATGCAGATGTAGGAACAGACTTTTGGACTCGGTGGGAGAAAGTGAGGGTGGGATGATTTGAGAGAATAGCATTGAAACATGTGTATTACCATATGTGAAATAGATTGCCAGTCCAGGTTCCATGCATGAGACAGGGTGCTCAGGGCCAGTGCATTGGGATGACCCCAAGGGATGGGATGGGGAGGGAGGTGGGAGGGAGGGTCAGGATGGGGAACACACACATACCCATGGCTGATTCATGTCAATGTATGGAAAAAACCATCACAATATTGTAAAGACTCCAATTAAAATAAATATTAAAAAAAAAAAAAAAAAGAGCATCTTCTCAGCCCCAGCCTGTAGCACCAGGCTCCTCCTTCCCAGGATGGCCAGTTGTAATGATGTTCTTTGTGGAAAAGCCCCTGTCTTGACCCCTCCTGCATTCTGGGGGGCTCTGGGATGCTGTTGGGGCAGCACCGTGCAGGGAGAAGCTCCCCCGGGGCACAGGAGCCGGGCAGCCTCAGTATCCTGTATCTTTCTCTCCCCAGTGGACCTGCCCGCGCCACAGAAGCTGCTGGCCCGTCTCCTGGTGAGTGGCTCACGGGGGCCGTGCACTGGCCTGGCCCCTGCTGTGTCCTGCGGTGCCCCTCCCATGAGCTCCTAATCCCCAGGGCCTCCAGGGGGAGCTTGGAGCTGGATGCTTGGCAGGACAGAGCTTTCCAGTCTCCCGTCGTCCCTCTGGGGAGATGCAGCAAGGGCAGCAGGCTCCCAGATTTCTCTGCTGGCCCTTAAATGGCCCCAAGCATCCGCAGGACACTGTCAGCAGCCTGCCCTTCCCTGGGGGTCAGCTCTGCCCTGCACCCCTGCATCTTCCTCCTTGTGTTGACCCTGCTCCGAGGTCCATGGAACCCTGGGTGGGGAGGGAGCCCGCGTTCTCGCATCTCCTTTCCTCCCTTCAGCATCCTCTGCAGAGATACTCTGATCCTGGGAATCCTTGGAGCTGTGCTTGAAAGGCCCCATCCTGTCCAACTCTCCCTTTAAGGGCTCTGACAGCGAGACCCCAGGTTGAGGTGCACGAGGCCTGGGGCTGCCCAGCCCAGGAGAGGCCCCACTGGAGTCTCGGTGTTCCCCAGGTACTGATGTCATCCCCCTACAAGGGGGAGGGCCGTGGGATCGCCATGCTCAACCTTCTGAAGACCCTGAGCCAGAGCATCGCCCCCTCCATGGCCGACATGTGGGAGCTGGAGATCCCACTGCTGGTCAAGTACCTGGAAGGTGAGATGTCCCGGGTGCGTGTGCAAGCTACCTGCTAAGTGTACATACCAGGTATAGTCATGTGGACTGAGCAAAGGAGCCTGCGGTGCTTGTGTGGGTCACTCCCCCACCTTCAGGGTACCCACTGGGTGCTAGTCCTGTGGCCTGAGCAAAGGAGCTCAGATGCGCATGTGATCTCTTCACACACACCCATAGTGTACATGCAATGTACTAACCACCTGGTCTGAGCAAAGGAGCGGGGTGTGTGAGCCACCCCCAAGCAGTGTACATGCCGTGTACAAGTCACGTGGCCTGAGCCAAGGCGCCCAGGCTCCAGGTCCTTGGGAGGGTGGGGAGGGAAGTGCTGTGTGTTCACGGAGGACCCCAGCTGCTGCATTTAGGAGGCGGCATGAAGGAGCAGCGGGAGCGAGGAGCATGGGTGGCCTTCTCTCTGCAGAACACACCGAGTTCACGTGGAACCAGAAGACGTGGGAGGACAAGCTGATTCAGGTAGAGGCGATCCTGCCGCCTGAGGCCGGGGTGGGGGGCGGTGGGGGCAGCTCTCGGTGGGTTTGGCGTGTGGGGAGTTTAGGAGCCCCTAGGCAACACGTTCCCCTCCTGCCAGAAGACTTGGGGAGCACAAGCAGCTACAGCAGAGGACCCCACCCTGGAAACCAAGAGCCCCGAGGCGGCCCAGGGGACCCCCTCCCGGCAGCCCCCAAGCCCACACAGCACTAGCGCTGGGTCGGGGCTGAAAGGGCGAAGCCATCTAGAGAGCAGGGAAGGCGCTAGCCAGGGAAAGTCACTGCTCAAGGTCACAGCGCCCTCTGGAGCACTGCGCACCTGTGCCTTCTCCCCCCACCCCCAGTTTCTGAGGAACTCGCTCAAGAAGACTCGGGGTTCCAACTGGAGCCTGCGTCTGAGCAAGGAGCTGAACAACCAGATCGAGAGCTTCGACAGCCCCTCCCTGGAGAAGGTTGGTTCCCAGAGGCAGGGCTGTTCAGACAGGGAGGGGACTCCGGGACAGCGCGTGAGACCAGTACGCCTGCGGCTGTCCACAGCACCCGGGGAGGGGAGACGGCTGGCTGCTCCGGGACCGAGGCCTGTAGTGTTTTGCTCTGTCCTGTTTTTCCCTCAAGAACCTGCTTTGTTGGAGCTGGGGGGCATTTCCCCTCCAGTCACCCGCTTCCCTATTCCTCTCACCTCGCCCCGCACCTGCAGCGTCGCCCCTGCAGAGTCCATGGCAAGGAATGAGATGTCTGAACGTGTTTTGGTAAATAGTGCAAAGTGTGAAGGCGATGCCGAACCACAGATGCCAAGGGGAGGACAAGGCTGCAGGGGAACAGAGCTGGGGCCTGGTGGTGGGCCTCCACCTTTGGCAGACGGGGGCGGGGAAGAGCAGAACACCTTCTCTCAGACCTGCTGCACACCCACCCCACCCCTCCCCACACACCAGTTTCTCCTCCCTGTCTCATCCAGCTGTTGGCTCATGACCACCGCATGTGTGTATTTCATTGTTAAGGGGTCTTTACAAAACGATAAACATTGCTGACAATCAGAGAAGGTCTTCACCAGTGGAAAGCATTTCATGTTCACAGATTGGAGGACAATATATTTAAGATGGTGACACTTGCCAATTTATCTATAGATTCAACACAACCCCCACTATAATCCCAGCTGGCTTCCCGCCCCCACCCCCAGAGACTGACAAGGTGATCCTAAAATTCCTCTGGAAATATAAGGGGCATAGAATAGCCAACACCGTTATGATTTAAAAACGAACAAAGTTGGAAGACTCGGATTTTGCAATTTCAAGACTTCTTGCAGAATTACAGTAAACAAGACAGGGCGATCCTGGCATCAGGACAGGTAACAGGTTGATGGAATCGAATCGAGGGTCTGGAAACAGACCTCACATTCACTGTCAATTGATTTTCAACAAGAGTGCCAAGACAATTCAGTGGGGAAGGAGTAGTCCTTGCAACAAATGATGCTGGGAAGACTGCATAGCCACTTACAAAAGAATGAAGTTGGGCCCCTTCCTCATACCATACACAAAAATTAACTCAAAATGGACCATATATGTAAATATAAAAGGTAAAACTATACAAATTTTAGAGTGAAACATAAATATAAATCTTCATGATCTTGGCTTGAGCAAAGTCTTCTGAGAAATAACACCCAAAAGCAAAAGTGATGAAAGAAAAAATAGATAAACTGGACATTATCAAAGCTAAAAAGTTTTGTGCTGAAAATAGTACCATCAAGAAAGTGAAAAGACAACCCAATGAATGAGAGAAAATATTTGCAAATCTAGTCCTTGAGAAGGGACTTGTGTCTAGAATATATAAAGAACTCTTAGAACTCATTAATACAATGACAAATAAGCCAATTTAAAAATGGGTGAAGGAAAGATATACAAATGGAAAGTAATCACATGAAAACATATTCAAGATCATTACCATTAGGGAAATGCAAATCAAAACCGCAAGACATTACTCCACACTCACAAGGATGGCTGAAATCAAAAACACAGATAATAACAAATATTGACAAGAGTATGGAAAAATTGGAACTCCGATATATTGCTGGTATAAATACAAAATGGTACAGTGTTTTTGAAAAAGAGATTGCCATTTCCTTGAAATGTTAAATCTGGAGCTACCTATGACCTGGCAATTATGCTCTTAATTATATATGCCAAGAAGAAATGAAAACATATGTCCACACAAAAGCTTGTATGTAAATATTCAGAGAAACATCATTCAGATAGCCAAAAAGTGGAAAAAACTCAAGTGTTCATCAGTCGATGATGAGTAAACAAAATGTGCTCTATCCATACAACAGAGTATTATTCAGCCATGAAAAGGAGTGAAGTGCTTACATCTGCTACAGAAAGGATGATCCTTGAAAGCATTACACTAAGTGCAAGAAGCCAGATGCAAAGGCCCATGAATGATATGGTTCTACTTATTTGAAATATCCAGAGCAGGCAAATCTAATGAGACAGAAAATTAGATGGGTGGTTGTCACGGATGAGGGGAATGTGGGGTGATTGCCAGTGTGTACAGGATTTCTTTTTGGGGGGTGATGAAAATGTCCTAACCTTGGCTGTGATGGCCATCGCACAACTTGGTGAATGTGTGAGCTTAAAATTTGTAAAACTTAAATGGGCTCATTTAGCGGTATGTGATTTATACCTCAATAAAGATGTTTAAAGAAAGCTGAGCGCCGAAGAATTGATGCTTTTGAACTGTGGTGTTGGAGAAGACTCTTGAGAGTCCCTTGGACTGCAAGGAGATCCAACCAGTCCATTGTGAAGGAGATCAGCCCTGGGTGTTCTTTGGAGGGAATGATGCTAAAGCTGAAACTCCAGTACTTTGGCCACCTTTCGTGAAGAGTTGACTCATTGGAAAAGACTGTGATGCTGGGAGGGATTGGAGGCAGGAGGAGAAGGGGACGACAGAGGATGAGATTGCTGGATGGCATTACCAACTCGATGGACGTGAGTCTGAGTGAACTCTGGGAGTTGGTGATGGACAGGGAGGCCTGGCGTGCTGCGATTCATGGGGTCACAAAGAGTCGGACACGACTGAGTGAACTGAACTGAAAGATGTTTAAAAAAGATTTTTAAAAGTATCAACTTAAGTTTTCATTTGTTCAAATATGCACCCTTCATAATACCATATGTAAAATATACACAGCAATGTCTATCTTCTGTAGTTAAATGCTATAGATTTATGGGTACAAGACTTTATCAGATGTCAGTTAACTTGTATGTAGTATTTAGTAAGCCAATGCATATAATTCAACCTTATTACAATAACTCACCTAGCTTAAGGAAAGTAAACAAGTAAATACGGTTTCAGTGGCTCAGATAGCTTAAAAAGTCACGACTGGATACAGTGCCTTAAGGAATTTCCTCAGGACTCTCCCAGACTCTTCATCACTCAGACAGGCATCCTCTGGGGGTACGGGGAGCAAGGCTGCTGAAGCCTCCAGATTTGTAATTCCGGTAGATAGAGTCATTCTTTCCCCAAAAGTAACAGGCAAAACCATCATCTCTCCTATAAACAAACAAAACAAAAATATGGCATAATGAAGAGAGACCCATTCAAAGCAGCAGCACAATGTAAAATGTGTAAGCAAATAAAATAGTGAGTGCATGAAACGTGTGGGACCAAGGTGGGGACCCCAAACTACAGAAGGGGCAGAGAGGCTGGGAGAAACCTGACCAAACGTACACTCTCTGCTTCTTGGATAGGAAGGCTCAGTGTTGCTCAGGTGTCCTTTTTTCTCAAGTTAATCTGCAATGCAGGGACTTCCCTGGTGTCCACTGTAAGGACTCCGTGCTTCCACTGCAGCGGGGAAGGGTTTGATCCCTTGTCAGGGAACTAAGATCCTGCACAGCAAGTGATGCAGCCAAAAAAAAAAAATCTGCAATGCAATTTACTTCTAATTTTCCCAAAAGGGAAATTTGTGGAAATCTGACAGTTTTATTTGGCGAGATTATTTCCACGTTTGCCCTAATGAAAAAAATGTAAGAGAATAATAGCTAAGAGCATATTTTTTAAAAAGCTCATTAGAGAAGGATTTATTCTCCCAGAACAAAGATGTAAGTGAATGAAATGAAATACAACCATGGAGTGACGGGAAGAATATACTGATGAATATTTTTATAGACTTACCATGGAATAGAACAGACCTTCACATGCATAAAAAGAATCTTTTAGAAAGACAAAGGAAAAGAAAGAGACTGTACTCTGTGAAAATGAAAATTGTCTGCATGACCAAATGAAATCACTACGAATAAAATCAAAAGAGAAATGAGACACTGGGGAAATGGACCACAGGAGTGATCCATGCTATGCTTGGAGTGAACCAAGCACAGCCTCAGGCTATGCTTGGTTTTATTCTTTTTTAAGATTCTTTTTTAATGTGGACCACTTTTTAGAAGTCTTTTTTGATTTGTGATGGTATTGTTTCTGTATTATGTTTTGGCCTTTTGACTGCTTGATTTTAAGCCCCGGTTCTACTAATTCCTGCTAGTTTGCTTGTCTCAAAATACCTATTTGCATTTAAAGTTGATGTGCAGATGAAATGAGATAATATTGAAGAACTAAAGAGCCTATTGATGAAAGTGAAAGAGGAAAGTGAAAAAGTTGGCTTAAAGCTCAACATTCAGAAAACTAAGATCATGGCCTCCTCCCATCACTTTATGGCAAATAGATGGGGAAACAGTAGCTGACTTTATTTTTCTGGGCTCCCATATCACTGCAGATGGTGATTGCAGTCATGAAAGTAAAAGATGCTTACTCCTTGGAAGGAAAGTTATGACCAACCTAGACAGCATATTAAAAAGCAGAGACAGTCCTGCTTTTTAGATGGACAAAGGTCTGTCTAGTCAAGGCTATGGTTTTTCCAGTAGTCATGTATGGATGTGAGAGTTGGACTCTAAAGAAAGCTGAGCGCCGAAGGATTGATGCTTTTGAACTGTGGTGCTGGAGAAGACTCTTGAGCGTCCCTTGGACTGCAAGGAGATCCAACCAGTCCATCCTAAAGGAGATCAGTCTTGAATATTCATGGGAAGGACCGATGTTGAAGCTGAAACTCCAATACTTTTGTCACCTGATACAAAAAGCTGACTCATTTGAAAAGACCCTGATGCTGGGAAAGATTGAGGGCAGAAGAAGAAGGGGATGATGGAGGATGAGATGGTTGGATGGCATCACTGACTCAATGGATATGGGTTTGGGTGGACTCTGGGAGTTGGTGATGGACAGGGAGGCCTGGCGTGCTGCTGTTCATGGGGTTGCAGAGTCGGACACGACTGAGTGACTGAACTGAACTGAACTGATGTCTGTTCTTGCTATTTTTTCCCAAATGTACACACAATGTCCTTTTAAACAAAAAATAAGAGAAGTAATCCAACAATGGGGAAAGAATAGAGGCAGAAGTACCAAAATTGGACCATGAGAAGATGCAAAGATGACTCACCAAGATGCAAACATTCCACCTCTCAGTTTATATAGGAGAGAAACTTGGCCCCCACTCTTGGTAACATGCCTGCCCTGCTACAGCCTAACCTCTCAGACTAACCTGGATACTTGTTTTTGAAAATATACAAACGTATTTTTTAAAAATCTGGAGGGACGAGTAGAGACCTCCCCTTGGCAGTGACCCCAGAGGGCCGGGTTGGCGGCTTGAAGCTCCCTCTGTCCCTTCTGCCTCACCAGGGCTTTCTGTACCGGGCCTTGAGCTTCACCCTGGCCACAGGCCTGGAGGCCGACAAGGTGGAGGTGCTGCTGCTGGAGCTGCTGTACAAGACGGACTACAGCAACGACTTCGACCGGGAGGTGAGGGTGCCCCGGGGTCCCCTCCGGGCCTTGGGAGTGAAAGGTTGTTGTTGAATCACGCGAATACACCGGGATTCTTGGCCCCCGGAGGAGAAGAATTCAATCCGGGGCCAGAGACGAGGCTTGATCGCTCAGAGCTTTTGTGTAATAAAGTTTTATTAAAGTATAAAGGAGATAGAAAAAGCTTCTGACATAGGCATCAGAAGGGGGCAGAAAGAGTACCTGCTTGCTAGTGTTAACAATGAAGTTATATAATCCAAAGAATATCTGGAGGTTGTAAAGACCTCATCAGACCTACTCCCATAATTTACATTTTAAGATAACACTGTCCTCAGGCAAGATACATCCTTGTGAAGACCAGGTCTACTCCCATGATTAACATTTTAAGATAACAGAAGGTTGAATCCAAAGACTGTCCTTAGGCAGGATACATTATTGTTATATAATCCTAAGGAATGTGGAGAAAGAAAAAAAGTTTGTCCTTTCTTCTTCCTTGAGAATTCCAGACCCCTCTCTCCTTGGGGACCCCTAGACTCCCTATCAACCTGCCTAGGAAATGACTCTCATTTCCCCCTTTTCTTTTAGGAGAATTATGTTGCCTAGGGAAAAGGGGCATCGTTCTCGTTCCATAACTACTTCCGAGCTGACAAGGGGCGTTTTCCCTAAATTGGTGAGGCAACATATTCTCCTAATCCTCATATTGAGGATATCTGGGGGAAGCTACAGCAGTAGCAGGAGTTTGAGCAACCATTTGTAACTTAAAAGCTTTCATGCGGCTAGAAACAAATCCAGTTATACAGTTACAGATGCAGGAAACATAGTCATTAAAACAAGTTAAAATCGAAATTAAAAGTCACATTATGTCCATAGTTAAAGTGCAACGTGTTACACCAGTCCATTTTAGGGTTGGTAGATGTCATCAGATGAAGAAGAGGCATCGCATGTGATTGTTGTCGAAGATATTCATAGACTTGGATAAAGTCTTTTCCTTGAAGTGGAGATGTCTACCTCTGGAAGCCTTCCACTGATGAAGAGGGGAGTGCGCCACAGACCCAGCAGTTAGACCGATTGTGGAATGCAGCATAGGAGTGAGCCCAGGACAGGAAGACATTGTCTTGAGGATCCAACGGCAGACTCAGGATATTTGGAGTCAGCAGAAGTAAGCTCACATTGGTTATCAGGCCCATCCACTGCCCTTTGCTTAACTCTAGAGCTTGGGTCAGAGCCGCAAGCTCCACTAACTGAGCACTGGTTTCCTGGGGGAGAGATTTTGCTTCCAAAACCTGTTCAGCAGTCACCACGGCGTAACCTGCTTTACGCTTTCCATCCTGAACAAAAGAACTGCCATCTGTAAATATTTCCATGTCAGGATTGTCTAATGGGGTATCCTTTAGATCCTCCCGAGCTGCATAGTTTAAAGTTAGGAATTGAGAACAATTGTGATCAGGTGTTTCATTTTCCTTCTCAGGAAGGAAAGTGGCAGGATTTAAATTTCCACAAACTTTAAGCTTAGTTATTGGTCCTTCTAACAACAATGACTGATACTTAAGAAGCCTACTGTCTGTCATCCAAATATTAACCTTAGAATTTAAGATTCCACTCACATCGTGAGAAGTCAGTACAGTAAGGTTTCGTCCGTTAATTATTTTTAAAGCTTCAGGTGCTAATAAAGCCGCTGCCCCAATTATTTTTAGGCAGTGGGGCCACCCACTGCAAACTACATCTAATTCTCTGCTTAGATAAGCAATAGGTTGCTGGTGAGGCCCTCGGGGTTGTGTCAAAACTCCCAATGCCACACCTTTTCTTTCAGTGACAAACAAATTCCGACCCTGTGGGTAAGCTCAGAGCTGGAGCTTGCAGGAGAGCAGTCTGAAGAACCTTAAAAGCCTTTTGAGTTTCTGGAGACCAAACCAGTTTGTCAGTTTGGGCCTGCTGAGTTTCAGCTATAAGTTTATATAAAGGCTGGGCAAGTTCCCCGTAACCCAGAATCCAAATGCGACAGTAACCTGTGATTCCCCAAAATCCTCTCAATCGTCTTAAAGTCATAGGTAGGGGATGATTTAGTATAGGTTTAATTCTCTCAGGGCCTATGGCCCTAGTCCCTTCTGATATGATTAGGCCCAGATATCTAACATGGTTGACAAAGCTGAGCCTTTTCTCTTGATGCCTTGTAACCACAGCCTGCCAGAAAGTTTAAGATCTTCTGAGGTTCGCGAACAAGCTCCCTCTGTCTCAGCACAGAGCAAAATATCATCTACATATTGTAACACCACTGCTTCAGAACTATTAAAGTTTTGTAGATCCCGAGACAAACTTTGTCCGAATAAGTGAGGACTGTCACGAAATCCCTGGGGCAAAACTGTCCAGGTTAACTGAGAAGCTGGCTGCGTAGGGTCTTCAAAGGCAAATAGGAATTGACTTTCTTCCGCCAAAGGCACTGAATAGAAGGCATCCTTTAAATCAATTACTGAGAAATATTTGGCCCGTTCAGGAATTTCAGACAATAGAGTATAAGGATTAGGCACCACGGGGTGTAAAGGAATTACAGCCTCACTTATTATTCTTAAATCTTGAACTAGTCTCCATTTACCATTCGATTTCTTTATACCCAAAATAGGAGTGTTGCAAGGACTGTTACAGGGAATTAATAGTCTCTGCTCCTTGAAATTTTCGATGATGGGTTTTAACCCTTCCTTAACTAGGTTTCAGTGGATACTGCTTCTTATGTGGAAATACATGTGGGTCTTTGAGCTTAACAACTACAGGAATAGCATTTTGTGCTCGACCCACAGATTTTCCATCAGCCCGTACTCTAGGATTTACATTTTGTTCAACTAAAGGGAGAGAAAGGAAGGGCTCCATATTCATGAAAACAGAGGCATGGACCTTGCTCAGTATATCCCTTCCCAAAAGGGGTGAGGGAGGTTCTGGCACGATCAGAAACTCGTGTAAAAACAGCACAGAATCCCAGTTGCAAGATAAAGAATAACTGAAATAATACCTTTTGGCTCGTCCAGACAGACCCATTAGGGAAGCGGATTGGGAAGAAAGTGGGCCAGGGGCTTCAGTAAGCACAGAATAAGTTGCCCCAGTATCTAAAAGGAAATCGATGGATTGGCCCCCCACAACTATTAATACCCGGGGTTCCTCAGGTGTAATTAGGATGGGAGCTTGTGTGGGGACCCCCGGGCACCTTCAGTCCTGATTGTCTTGAGAGTCTGACCCCGGAGACCTACGCCTCTGGGGGCATTCTCTCTTCCAGTGTGGTCCTTTGCAGACCGGACATGCAGCTAGGGGCGGCTTAGATGCCTGAGGGCAATCCCGCTTGAGATGTCCCTCCTTTCCACAGTAATAGCAAGCCCATCCCTTTTCACCTGGGCCCCTCTGGGCATTTTTCTCAGGCTGTTTAAGAACGTTTTTCATAGCCAAGGCGAAGGCTTCCGCCTTTTCCTTTGTCTTTTTTTGCCTTTCTTTCTTTTCCTCATATTCCCTACCATAATAGACTGTCTGAGCCAGTTGTAACAGAGTATCTAAAGACTGATTTGGTCCATACGCCTGTTTTAATAGCTTACGGCGGATATCTGGAGCCGACTGAGTGAGAAATCTATCCTTTAAGATCACTTTTCCCTCTTCACTTTCGGGATCAATCTCAGTGAATCTGCGAAGGCCTTCTCTCAGTCTATCTAGGAATTTACCAGGAGCTTCCTTCTCCTGTTCTATGTCTGCCAATTTGCTATAGTTTAAAGGCTTAGAACGCGCCTGCCTAAGTCCCTCAAGAATACATCTAACAAAATGACTCTGATCCCATCTTCCTTTAGCTGTGTTGTAGTCCCAGTCTGGTTCTACAGTTGGGACCGCCTGATTCCCAGTGGGGAGGGCCGCTATCTTGTTCTCCCTCTTCCCTACTGATTCATTACCAAGCCACTCATCTCCATAAGCAACCGCTTTTCCCAAAACTCGAGTCTTTGACTCGGGAGTCAGCATTTGTCCCAAGATATACATCACATCCTTCCAAGTGAGGTCATAAAGCAAAGTAACACCTTTAAAAGCTCTAATATATTTTTCTGGGTCCTGTAAATAGTCTCCCAGATCCTCCTTGATTCTTTGTATTTCTTGATAAGAAAAAGGCTTATTAACTCTCACAGACTGATTATTTCTCCCAGTGGGTTTTTCATAAAGAGGCAACAGCTTGTGTGGCTGTTCCTCAGTCTCTCTGGCTGCTCTGTGCATATGATCCCAGGGATAGATTGGAGAAACCTGTTTTTCCTCTTCTCTTTGTCTCCTGTCCTCCATCTCATCTCGTACTTCGATGGTCTGAGTTTCTACTGAAACCAGAGTAGTCTGAGGTCGTACTGAGACAGGAGTTGTTTGGACCTCCACGTGGGCAGTTTGAATCCCAGTTTGGAGTCCCCAGTATGGGGGCAAAGTAAGAGGACAGGAGGGAGCTGAAGGTTTCACGCCCAAATCTATACCCTTAGGACATAAGTCTGGCATATTTCGCAGAGAGAAAAAGGGCAACATATATGCTACTTCTCCCCATTTCCCTTGTTCCTTACAGAACCTGTCTAATTGTAGAACAGTATTATACTTAAGAGACCCTCCAACTGGCCACCGTTCGCCGTCCTCCAATGGATACCGTGGCCATGCAGTATCACATAGGAAGACCAGGTGTGTCTTCTTTAAGCCCTGGGGATCAAATCTATCCCAGTTTTTCAGGATACAGTTCAAAGGAGTGAGGCTGGAATCGTTAGCTCCCATCTGTAAGAGAGAAAAAAAGCGACCAGAGCCATTTTTTCTACTGGAGGCGTCCCTCCCTGCTCTAGATGGGGGTGTAGACAGACGTTACACCAAAAGCTTTTCCTTCCTGGTCGGACTTAGTCTGTCCCTTACTGACGCAGGCGCCGTACTCGTCCCTCCCGGTTCTACCACTGAGATGGGGTGGGGACGTACCAGGGGTAGACTTGATAGCATCCCTACTTGACGTCCAGCTCTTCACCCTTAACCTTGCTTGCCTCTGATGTCACCCGGGGTGAATCAGAGTAAGCTTCCGGAATGCCTCTCAAGCTAAGACCGCTGTGGGAAACATTTGTCACCTGAGTGCCTGTGCACAACCCTGAGTATTTCCTGACTACAATAAGACTGACACTAACATAAAACTGAGATGTTCTTTCCAAGCATCACCACATCAGTATAACAGCCTCCTCTGATCTACTAAGAGCCAGCGTTACCAAAGAAAAAAAACCCATTGTAGTCCCAATCTGAGTAACCTTTAACCTCAGAGATGTTCTGGGAGCTAGAGCTCCATCTAGCTTCCGAAGTTTCGATTCCTAGCAAGGCTAGGCGCTTTCTTGACTACCAATCTAAGTTTGGGACCTAAGCGGCAGTACACAATAACAGTATAGATCACAAGTCCCTTGAAAGTCTATGATCCGATAGATTAGGTTAGTACTTCTAATTCCCAAGGAGTTATGAAATGGTCAAAGAGACCAAAAAGTTTGACCGAGAAAGGAGAGTTCAGTCCACACGCTTTGCCCATTTCTGGTCGGCTCCTGAAGGAGACATTGGGTGCCTCTTGGCATTGGCAGGTCGGTATAACGCCTGACAGGTTTCTGCCATAAGCCGTATGAGATCACCGTGGAACCTCAGAGCAGGGCTCCTTACTTGCTTCACGCAGGGCATGTCATTCATTCACACAAGCACACCGTAGAGTTAGTAAAGCACGGCAGAAAACGTGTTCACCAAGAGAACAAAGAACTAAAGCTCCAAGCATCCTTACCTTGTCCTGAAGGATCCCGGACGAGCTCCCAAGATGAAAGGTTGTTGTTGAATCACGCGAATACACCGGGATTCTTGGCCCCCGGAGGAGAAGAATTCAATCCGGGGCCAGAGACGAGGCTTGATCGCTCAGAGCTTTTGTGTAATAAAGTTTTATTAAAGTATAAAGGAGATAGAAAAAGCTTCTGACATAGGCATCAGAAGGGGGCAGAAAGAGTACCCGCTTGCTAGTGTTAACAGTGAAGTTATATAATCCAGAGAATATCTGGAGGTTGTAAAGACCTCATCAGACCTACTCCCATAATTTACATTTTAAGATAACACTGTCCTCAGGCAAGATACATCCTTGTAAAGACCAGGTCTACTCCCATAATTAACATTTTAAGATAACAGAAGGTTGAATCCAAAGACTGTCCTTAGGCAGGATACATTATTGTTATATAATCCTAAGGACTGTGGAGAAAGAAAAAAAGTTTGTCCTTTCTTCCTCCTTGAGAATTCCAGACCCCTCTCTGCTTGGGGACCCCTAGACTCCCTATCAACCTGCCTAGGAAATGACTCTCTCAGGAGAATGTGCTGTGTGCGCACCTGTGCGTTTATCTGTGTGAGGGCGGGGTGCTCCCCAGCATCCCCACCCTCAACCTGCCTGCTGGGTCTCCCCGCAGGGCGTCATCCTGTGCTTTGGCCTGTGTGCCCGGGGCCAGGCGAAGACGGTGCTGGGCATGCTCCATGACTTTGAAGAGAGGATCCAGGAGTCGGAGCAGTTCTGGCAGATCGGTGCCTGGCAGGTGAGGTGCCCTTGCTCCATCTTCAGCTCTCTGGAAGCCTCTTAGAATGGTGCTCTCAGCCCCCCAACCAAGGCTTTTCAGTTCAGTTCAGTTCAGTCGCCCAGTCACGTCCAATTCTTTGTGACCCCATGGACTGCAACAGCCACGCCTCCCTGTGCATCACCAACTCCTGGAGTTTACCTGATCATGACCATTGAGTTGGTGATGCCATCCAACCATCTCATCCTCTGTCATCCCCTTCTCCTCCTGCCCTCAATCTTTCCCAGGATCAGGGTCTTTTCAAATGGGTCAGTTCTTCACATCAGGTGGCCAAAGTATTGGAGTTTCAGCTTCAGCATTAGTCCTTCCAATGAACACTAAGGACTGATCTCATTTAGGATGGACTGGTTGGATCTCCTTGCAGTCCAGGTACTCTCAAGGGTCTTCTCCAACACCACAGTTCAAAAGCATCAATTCTTTGGCTTTTAGCTTTCTTTATAGTTCAACTCTCACATCCATACATGACTACTGGAGAAACAATAGCCTTGACTAAACGGACCTTTGTTGACAAAGTAATGTGTCTGCTTTTTAATATGCTGTCTAGGTTGGTCATAACTTTCCTTCCAAGGAGTAAGAGTCTTTTAATTTCATGGCTGCAATCACCATCTGCAGTGATTTTGGAGTCCCCCAAAATAATCTGCCTTCAATTCAGGAGACTCATGTTCGATCCCTGGATTAAGAAGTTCCCCTGGAGAAGGAATGGCTACTCACTCTAGTATTCTTGCCTGGAGAATCCCATGGACAGAGGTACAGTCCATGGAGTCTCAGAGTCGGACATGACTTTCATTATCCTCACTGCCTCTATCAAAAGTTCACAATCCTTTAGTGTTTTATCAGCAACTTTCCTGGAGGCAGGGCTTCAGGGAAGAAAGTGACTGCCTACCCCCAAAGGGGATGAAAGGCCTTAATGAAGGAGCCACAAAGAGGAGAGGCCAGCACGGCCGGGGCCCCCATGGGTGCTGTTGCCTCTCCTGCTCCTGGGGGAGCAGACACCCCAACCTCCTTCCCTGCCCTCCATTCCAGTACCTTCCTGTGGCCCAACCTCAGCAGAGGCCAGAGACCAGTGACCTGGTTACTGCAGGGGATGGGGCGAGGGAGATCTGGGGAGAGGGGATCTGGGGGAGTTGCAGCCAGGCCCCAAACCCCAGGCTCCTGGAGGTGGTAGGTCCCGGCAGGGCTGCTGAGGGCACCCAGTGCTGGCCAATGGCTGAGGGGGCACTGGGGCTGCACCTGCGCCCATGGGGCTTCTCAGTAAACGTGCCCAAGGTGTCACACGGGCCAGTAGGGTTTGAGTCCCAGGCAGCCCCCTGGGGCTCATCAGCCCGCCCTTCTTTGGCTTCCTGAGGCCTTTGGGGGGCTGCCCCCCAGCTTACTGATGGAGTGCCAGCCCCCAGCCCCACCCCTCGTGTGGCCCCCCGGGGCCGCCTGCCGCCTCTCCTGCCATCCTGTCCTGTGTCCTCCAGGCCTGCGTGGCTACCATGTTTCAGTGTGTGCACTTCTGGGGCTGGAAGGCCCTGGAGAGCTCCACGGACCACAGTGATGTCGCTGCCCCCAAGGAGATGACCGGTTTCCAGATGACCCTGTGCTCCATCCTGGTGAGGAAGCTGAGACAGGGCCCAGCCCCAGGGGCTTGGGGCTTCATCCTGTGATCCTGCTAGACATGAGGTGTCGAGACCAGCTCTGTCCGACAGAAAGAGAATGCAAACCAAACACCCATCTTTAAGATTTATGTTGAAAAACATGAAAAGAGGTTAAACCAAATTTAATAATAGATTTTATTTAACCCAGTAGTTCCAAATCATTGCCATTTCAACAGGCAATCAATAGACAATTATTAATGTAATAGTTTAGCTGTTTGGGATAACGTCTTCAGTATCCAGGAGGCACTTTACACTTAATTCAGACTAGCCTCGTTGATTGGATGGAATCATCAAATCCATGGACTTGAGTTTGAGTAAACTCCGGAGATAGTGAAGGGCAGGGAAGCCTGGCATGCTGCAGTCCATGGGGTCCCAGGGAGTTGGACACAACTGAGCGGCTGAACAACAGCAAGCCACGCTTCAGGTGCTCAAGGCCCACGTGTGGCCAGTGGCTACCCTATCGGACAGTGCATACTGTGGGCGAGTGTGATCTCTCTGGGCCAGAGAAGAGTAACGGAAACCTGAAGGTCCTTAAGTTGCCTACCTGCTACTCTCCTGGGTGACTTTGAGATGAGCACTTGTCCTCTCTGGGCAGACCCTCTAGTATCAGATGGATAGGCATCTGTGAGCAGATGACTGCCATCTGTGAGTAGCCAGTCTGCAGGATCTCTTTTTGCAGACTCAGAAAAAGCCTGCTGTTCTCTACAACTTCTTGCTAGAAACAATGACCTATGTTAAAAGCAACTTGTCACGGATCAGAATTGCTGCATGTAACTTGGCAGGTGAGCAGGCAGGTCTCCTGATGCAGGAGGGACCTTGAAGACCATCTGGTCAGACCCAGGTCTGGAGTGGGGACAGGTGTTGGGAGTCATGCTTGGGCAGAAGTCCCCCGTGTGTCCCATGGTGCTTCATACCTGCCCGATGCTGAACTAGACGTCTGGAACTAAACCCTTAACAGAAACTCTCATCAGGTGAAACCAAATCTCTCAGTTCAGTTCAGTTCAGTCGCTCAGTCATGTCCGACTCTTTGTGACCCCATGAATCGCAGCACGCCAGGCCTCCCTGTCCTTCACCAACTCCCGGAGTTCACTCAGACTCACGTCTATCGAGTCAGTGATGCCAACCAGCCATCTCATCCTCTGTCGTCCCCTTCTCCTCTTGCCCCCAATCCCTCCCAGCATCAGAGTCTTTTCCAATGAGTCAACTCTTCGCATGAGGTGGCCAAAGTACTGGAGTTTCAGCTTTAGCATCATTCCTTCCAAAGAAATCCCAGGGCTGATCTCCTTCAGAATGGACTGGTTGGATCTCCTTGCAGTCCAAATCTCTCGCCGACCTAATATTCATGTGATGGGCATTTCTGACTGTCATTTTAGGAATGATTATGAAGCAGATGTCTTTGCATTACTTGAAAAAGCTGGATTTTCCAGCATTACGGAATTGTAAATAGTGGAGCTTCAAGTGTGAGTCAAAAATGAGTCCACCCTGTTAATTTGGGAGCTTGGTGAAACCGCCCGAGGGGAGAGTCAGCTGACCCTGGTTGTATTTGGGATGGGAGGCGTGGGTAGCCAGGGCACACAGAGGTGGATGAACCTGCGGGGGGCTTTCTAGGAAGACAGCTCTCATGGTTCCTTGTGCTTTCTGCCTGCTCCCTGTAGCAGCTGGGGCCTGGGGATCATCTTCCTGTCCCTGTTGACGTGATGGAAGGCCCAAGGAATGGGAGATGCATGTGGAGACACGACTGCACCTGCCATCTTCCGAATTCACGCTCGGGGCGGGGATGAAGTTCAAACCCCCATGAGCCCCTCGCCCCGCAGTCAGCTCTCATCAGCACGCACCACTCAGGGCGGGCGGAGGATGAGGGCCTGGCTGCAGGGTCCCCACCCTCCTCGTACACTCACTCTCAGTGCTCCAGGAGCTACAGCTGGACTCAGATCCTGGGGTTTGGAGGGCAGCTCTGGAGACGCTCAACATCTTGGATACCCGCAGTCAGCAGCGGCTTTTGGCTTCACCTGAAGGAATCCCCTAGATGGTCTAAGTGCAAAATGTACCTACATTTCTCCTGGGGGCAAACCCCACCACAGCACCGCAAACCACTGTTAATTCCGTTTGTAAGAAAAAGTACTGTACTTAAATAATCAGTGCGCCTTTCTTTTCTCCCTTTGAAATAAACCTCCCTTGCTATTTGGGGAGCAGATTCCTGACTGCAAGGAGATGACACCCCAGAGCTGAGACAGTGGGGTGAAGGGAAATTCCAGTCCTAGCGGGGATTTCATTCCTGTGTCCCCTGAGTGTGTGTGTGTGTGTGTGTGTGTGTGTGTGTGTGAGGCCAGAGGATCTGGGTCCCCTTTGTGTCTTCACTGCATTTCAGTTCCTCCCACATGGATGGTGTGTCCACTGCCAGGCTCTGTGCTGGGGTGGCCAGGGGAGCCCTGCTGCTGTCCAGCCCTGCTTCCAGGAGCCCCACTCTTAAAGGGAAAGGAGACGTCTCCCAGCGACCATGATGCACCCAGGGTGAGGGAGGGCGGCCTCCAGTGGGGGCAGTGCTGGTGCCCGTCCACAGGGTGTCACTCAGGGGGGCCTCAGGGAGGAAGTGACACCACACCGTCCACCCTCGTCTCTTTCATATCAGGGTCCACTGGGCCAGGATGGGAAGGGACCCAGTGAGGCCTGGAGCAGAACCCATGAAGGGCCAAAGGGAGGAATTACCTCCAAGTCCAAGAAACAGGCAGGGGGAGAAGGGCAGGGAAATTCTTCCTATACTCACGCTGCCAGCAGGACAGTCTTGGGTTGTCCCCAGAGCAGATGAAGGTGGGATTTCCAAACCAGTCCCCCTGTAACAGCCCAAGGCGGTCACCACCCTGGGCCCATGGGTGGGAGGATTGCAAAGCCGTCCAGAAAACCAACCTGCTTCGGAGGCTTCCGGGCAGACTGGTCTCACACTCTTGGTCATGCCCATGGAATAGACAGTGAAGTTACTTCCTGCCGAGTGATGAAGATGGTGGCTGCTGGAAGACTCAAGTCCCAGTGACACAGCCGGAAAGGAATGTGCCCTTCACTATAGGTCCTGGGGGAAGCCGTACGATTGCAGTTAGGTCTCTGATCAATTCCATTCATGCCTGTGCAAAACTCTCCAGATGGTTTATTGATCTAAACTCAGAAAGGAAAACTTTAAGACAATATAGTCATTTTGATCATGAGAGTAGGGTAGGATGTCTTTTAAAAGTAATAAGAGAAACCAGTTAAAAATAAAGGATTAACTTTCCTAAGTTATAATATATCTTCTGGGACTTCCCTGGTGATTTAGTGATTAAAACTCCATGCTTCCACTGCAGGGAGCTCAGGTTCTGTCCCTGGTTGGGGAACTAAGAGCCTCATGCCATGCAGTGCAATTAAAAAAAAAATTCTTGAATAAAAATGAAAATATAACATATCAACATAAAAGTTAAAAATAAATTTATCTTCTGTACAATAAAATATCATAAAGTTAAGTAAGTCACAGTTGGAAGAAGTTACTTGCAATTTATATAAAACTAGGTTGGTTCATATAGCCAGATTGGTAAACAGAATATACCCAAATCAGTAATACAGCAAATTAAAAAAAACAGTGTCACAAGAGGATGCTTGAAAAGCCAGTAGGAGGCTGGTTTGGGAGGTGACTGGGCTTGAATGAGGTCCTGAGGGTGGGGCCTCCGAGACAAGATTGGTGCGCTTTATAAAAGACACTAGGTAGCTCCTTCTTTCTCCACGTGACATGAGAAGGAAGCCGTCTTCAGGCCAGGAAGTGGGTCCTCCCAGAGTCCAGCTGTGCCCTCTCCTGGATCTCAGCCTTCATCTCCAGAAGCAAAGTTTTGTTGTTTAAGTACCCGGACTCTGGTGTTTTGTTATGGCCGCAGGTGATGTTGCAGTGTAAAGATGTGGGCGGAAAGGGCACATCCATACAGGGAAAGCGTCACCTCCGGTAGGGGGATGGGAAGGAAAGGTGTGCAACTTAATCTTTAATCAACTTAAAACACCATTATACACAGCAATGTATTGACAACCATTTACTCAGGATGTTGGTACATGGGTTTTGTCACTGTATTGTGAATATTTGCAAGATTTTATTCAAAAGTTGCTGCTGCTGCTGCTAAGTCGCTTCAGTCATGTCTGACTCTGTGCGACCCCATAGATGGCAGCCCACCAGGCTCCCCTGTCCCTGGGATTCCAGGCAAGAACACCAGAGTGGGTTTCCATTTCCTTCTCCAATGTGTGAAAGTGAAAAGTGAAAGTGAAGTCACTCAGTCGTGTCCGAATCTTAGCGACCCCATGGACTGTAGCCCACCAGACTCCTCCGTCCATGGGATTTTCCAGGCAAGAGTACTAGAGTGGGGTGCCATTGCCTTCTCCTATTTAAAAGTTACTGTCCATTAAGTAAACTAAAAAGCTTTTGCACAACGAAGGAAACTATAAACAAGATGAAAAAACAACCTTCAGAATTGGAGAAAATTTAGCAAACGAAACAACTGATGAAGGATTAATCTCCAAAACATACAAGCAGCTCCTTCAGCTCAAAACCAGGAAAACAACTCAATCAAAAAGTGGGCAGAGGACCTGAACAGACATTTCTCCAAAGAAGACCCATTGATGACTAATAAACACGTGAAAAGATGCTCAACATCGCTCATTAGTAGAGAAATGCAAATCAAAACTACAATGAGGTATCACCACACTCAGGTCAGAATGGCCATCAACAGAAAAACCCACAAACAATAAATGCTGGAGAATGTGTGGAAAAATGGGAACCCTCCTGCACTGTTAGCAGAAATGCAACTTGATATAGCCACTATGGAGAACAGTATGAAGACTGCTTAAAATACTAGGGATAAAACTACCATATGACCCAACAATCTCACTACTGGGCCTATACCCTGAGAAAACCTTACCTGAAAAGGACACGTGTACCCGTGTTCACTGCAGCCCTATTTACAATAGGGAGGACACAGAAGCAATGTAGATGTCCATTGACAGATGAATGGATAAAGAAGCTGTGGTACATTGTGGTACACACAATGGAATATTACCCAACTATAAAAAGGAATGCATTTGAGTCCGTTCTAATGAGGTGGATGAACCGAGAGCCTGTCATACAGTATGAAGTCGGTCAAAAAAAGAAAGACAAATATCACATATTAACACATATATATGGAACCTAGAAAGATGGTACTTGTGAACTTATCTGCAGGGCAGCAGTAGAGATGCAAACACAGAGGAGAAACTTGTGGACACAGAGGGGAAGGAGTGGGTGGGATGGATTGAGAGAGTAGCATTGAAACACACACATTGCCATAGATGGCCAGTGAAAATGTGTCGTAGGATGTGGGAGCTCAAATCCAACATTCTGTGATAACCTAGAGGGGGTGGGATGGGGTGGGAGGTGGAAGGGAGGTTCAAGAGGGAGGGGACATATATACACCTATGGTTGATTTCACGTTAATATAAGGCAGAAAACAGCACAGTATTGTAAAGCAATTATCTGCCAATTAAAAATAAATAAATTTTAACCGTCTGTATCTTATGATGACCTAGATAAGAAACTGTCTTTACAACTGAAAAAAATCAAAACAAGAATTAAAACTTTTAAATGTTGGGATGTCTCTGGTGGTCCAGCGGCTAAGACTCTTGCTCCTGATGCAGGGGGCTGGGGTCAGGGAGCTAGATCCTACGTGCCACAATGAAGACTGAAGATCCCGCACGCTGCAAGTAACAGGTGCAGCCAAATAAATACATAAGTATTTTAAAAAGGGATATTTGCATTTATTAAATTTTTAAAATGCTATGTGTATCAAAAAAGTAAACAAAATTAAAGGGTATACAAGTTAAAAAAAAAGTCACTGTGATACTCTATTATAAACAGCTCTAATAAAAATCATGAGCTGTCACAGGTGTTGAGTGGCTGCAGGTGTTTTGGGACATCACAGGACTGTTTATGTTTTCATCTAAAAATATTAAGCTGTTTGGCATCACTTTCATGGGTGAGTTGAACAGTGATTCAATTTGCTACCTCCTAATATTGGAAGGTCTGATGCTGAAGCCGAAGCTCCATTACTTTGGCCACCTGATGCAAAAAGCTGACTCATTGGAAAAGACCTTGATGCTGGAGAAAGATTGAAGGCAAGATAAGTGGGTGGCAGAGGATGAGATGGTTAGATAGCATCACTGACTCAATGGATATGAATTTGAGCAAACTCTGGGAGACAGTTTCTTGGCCTGGAGAATGCTATGGACTGTATAGTCCATGGGGTCGCAAAGAGTTGCACACCACTGAGCGACTTCCACTGGGAGACAGTGGGGGACAGGGAAGGCTGCTGTGCTGCAGCCCATGGGGTTGCAAAGAGTTGGGCATGACTTAGCAACTGAATAGCAATAACAAATATGGAAGATGCCAAGTCCTGCTGGCCTGAATTTAAAAGGCTAAGCAGCTGGACTTTCTTTCTAGGGCTTAAAACTAGGTTTCAGAAAAAACTTCTCTGAGGAAATAGGAAAGGTAAAGGAGGATTTCTGGTCACGTGTAAATTTAACAAAGAAAATATGAGAAAAATAGGCCTGTAAACGATAACATTAAAACTTTATTTGAGCAACTTTATTCAAATAATTTCCAAAAATCCAGAGTCACGTCAATGGAACCAATTTCATTGAAATTTGCTTTGAAGGACAGATAAGTGAAGCAAGTTCTCGGATTTTCTTGAGAATTAAAAAATACACAAAAATCAGTTAGTGCAGAGGGAATACTCCAAAATAACTTGGCAATAGATTTTCAGCTTTGAGTTTTTCTGACACGAAATCATTTGTCTCTTCCATCCTAAAAGATGTGTCATTCTTTCCTCTAGGGGAAAAAAAAAATTCAGTTCAATTTCACTAGAATTCCCAATGCCAGCCCCCCAAAACTTAACTGTTATTTGTGTTAGTCATTCAGTTGTGTTCAACTTTGCAAAACCATGGAACCCACCAGGCTCCTTTGCCCATGGGATTCTCCAAACAAGAATCCTGGAGTGGGTAGCCATTCTCTTTTCCAGGGGAAGATATATTTACTCCATTGAATGTACATGAATATTTGAGTCATTATAAATACCTGAAGGAATGTAAAGGAACAATAGTAACGGTAGTTCCTCAAGCAGGCAACGCAAACTGGCGGTTAAGACCATGGGCTTTCAAATCCTGGCCCAGCCATGCATGCCTGCACGGATTCAGGAGTTAACGCTATGTTTCCTTGGGGACTTCCTTGGTGGCCCAGTGGCTAAGACTCCACACTCCCAATGCTGGGGACCCAGTTCAATCCCTGGTGGGGGGGCTAAGATTCCATGTGCCGCAAGTAAGTACTCTCATGCTGCAAATAAGACCTGGCACAGCTGGAACACACACACACAAGACCACATTTCCTTATTTATAAAAAGACGAACTAGCACCGCCCATTGGACAGAGCCTATCTAAACAAAGGGTTCAAGTGGGGCTTAAAGAAAGAAGGTGTAAAAAGGGATCAACACAGCCTGGTGCATGGAGTTTGGGCTCACAGCTCAGGAAGATTTGGTCCTTTTCCTCAATAAATATATAATATTTAGCAGAGAATATTAAGTAGGGAGTCCCCTGGACTGCAAGGAGATCCAACCAGTCAATCGAAATCAGTCCTAAATATTCATTGGAGGACTGATGCTGAAGTTGAAGCTCCAAGACTGGCCACCTGACGTGAAGAACTGACTCATGGCCCTGAAAAGACCCTGATGCTGCGAAAGACTGAAGGTGGGAGGAGAAGGGGATGACAGAGGATGAGATGGTTGGATGGCATCACTGAGTCGATGGAGATGAGTTTAAACAAGTTCCAGGAATTGGTGATGGACAGGGAAACCTGGCGTGCTGGAGTCCATGTGGGTCACAAAGAGTTGGACATGACTGAGCAACTGAACTGAACTGAAAGAAGAAGAACACACAGAAAACAGTTAAGCATGTTTGTATCATAGTTCTGGAAGGAGCTGCCAAACCAAACCCAGTCAGGTCCCATCAGCCTGCGGAGCGACGCGGACTTAGATGCGTTGTCAGGACCCCATGTGTGGTGCACTGGAATGCTCTCTGGGGAAGGTGGCGCCCACCTGAGGAAGTTTAGGAACTCACAGCAGCCTGTCCACCCCCACCCCAGCTTGTCTCTGGAGAAAATGGTGCAGACAGCAGAAAGCTTCAGCTTAAGGGACGTGCACAAGCTAAATCGAGGCCGAGGTAGGGGCTCAGACGGGCTTCGATGTGGAGGGCAGGAGGCTGCGGGCTCTCTGCGGGCTGGCTCCTACTCTGTTCTCACAAAGCAGTGACAAGTGAGCAGAGAGGCATCAACTCCCAGATCCGTTTCACGCCCAACAGCAATTTTCTGAGTGTGAGATAAAGAAGCTGGAAATGACAGTTTGCCGAGGACTATAGCGTCTTAAGGGACACTTTTTAGAAATACCCCCAAAGTGCATTCCAGTGGGAAATGTGTAAAAATGCTGATGTTAGAGGAAGGAAAAGAATTTGGGAGAACATTTGGAAAATTAACACCTAAGAGTTGTCAAACACCCACATTCAGCAAAGGGAAACGCACCTTCTTCTCTTCCCATTTGGGCTTTAAGAGTCGACCTCCTCCCCGGGCCTTGGCATGGCTCTGCCCACAGGTGAGAAACTCCAGGGTCTGGCCCCCTCTCCGCACACCTGAGGGTCTGATAATCGGCATCGCTTTGTGGGGACCTGATGGCCCGACCCAGCAGCAAGAGCAACGTCCATGGATGGAGGGGCCCCAACTGTGTTGGAAGCCAGGGGGCTTTTTACACTCTGCTGGGGTGAGGATGACAGGCTTGGGGGACCCCGACAGCCAGAGTCTGGGTTGAACTTCACTGAGAAGCCTTCTTTTTGATATCGAACTCCCGCACGTGCTTTATCTGAAGGCGCCTGTGTCTGCTGAGGCGACTTTTGGCAATACTGCCGATGAAGCTTGTCAAATTTTTCTTTAATATCATCGTAGCGATCCCTGGCAAAGCCTAGAGGTTGTACCCTGGGTACTGAAATGGCTTTGCTGAATGATACCGATTCCTGAAACTTTCCCGAATCACTTCCTAGACAAACAAGGTCAACAGTGTGCTCTGGGCGGCCCGCGCTGCAGGTGGGGTTGGTCTTTGAAAGTGAGGGGAAGGACTCACTCTCCGGCAGGCAGCTACCCACTCTGATGGATCTTCTGCCCAGGCCTTCAGAGGCCTCACTCAACCTCTTAGCTTTTGATTTGCAGAGAGGGCTGCTCAGCCTGTGGGCTTCTAAGCCTTGGGGGCTACCAGGGCTCATGGGACCACCTCGGTACACATCCACAGCCGAGCCAGGTGGGTAAGTCAGGCTGAGCTGCTTCCCAGGACTCAAGCAATACTCCTGATGAAGCTTGTCAAATTTGATCTCAATTTCCTTAAAACGACTCCCCGCCTGGCCCCGTAGGATTCTGGGTCTGGAAGCTATTTTTACAGGAGAAATCAACCACTTTAAGGTCACGAATCTGTTTTCCTGATCAAGAGGAGACAGCACTTTGGAGTCTAAGTAAGTCAATGATGAATGCTTCTGGGGCATTCCCTGAAGCTCCTTCCAAGGTGGAGTGAATGTATGGATCTGGGGTTTGTTTACTTTGAGAAGAGCCCTTCCTGATTTTAAATCCGTCTTAGGCACAGAAACATCGGGCAAGTTCCCACGATCTCTTAAGGTCCCTGCATCCTCCAGGGGCTCGGAGCAGGGTGGACGTCTCTCCTGGGGGCTCTGCCGAGAGCGCCCCCCTCCTCGGCAGCTTGTTCTGTTCATTCTGCCCTTACACCGGTGCCTCCGCCTGAAGCTCCAGTTCTGGCCGATGAGCGTCTTGGTGGAGATGATGCAGGAGGGCCTGGCGCCCAGCAGCCGGCTCATGGAGTGCAGCATGCCTGCGTACAGGTCGCTGAGCGTCGCGTTGCACACGTCCTCCCCCTTGGAGCAGGGGCTGCTTGAGAAGCTGCCGCCACCGGTCCTGTGTAATGGGATGCCGTCACCCCTCGGCATCATGGCCTGGCCTGCTGAGCAGGAGTGAGAGGCGTCACCCTCCCTGGGTGATGGAGGTGGCTGGAGTGGACCACCAGGGCGGTCTTCAGAGATGTCCTTGCAGTATCCTGGAGAAACACACACACAAGGCAAAGCTGCATGACCACTCACAGCCATCCACATGCAGAGATCAGTTTCCCTGGGTGGCTCCCATGACAAAGAATCTGCCTGCAACGCTGGAGACCCAGGGTTCAAGCCTGGGGTCAGCAAGATCCTGTGGAGGAGGGCATGGCAACCCACTCCGGTATTCTTGCCTGGAGAATCTCATGGACAGAGAAGCCTGGCGGGCTAAGTCCATGGGGTCACAGAGAGTTGGCCACGATTGAGCGACTGACTTTCACACACAGAGATCAGGGAAATGAAGGCTGGATCATGACCAGCATGGGTTTTTTAAAAAAGTTATTAGTTTTAACTGAGATATAATTCACATATAACATTATGTTAGTTTCAGGAGTATAACATTGTGATTTTTTTTTTAAAGCAATACAAAAAAAATAAAAGCAACAAAATTTCACAAATATTTGGGAATAGACTCTTCTCAGAGATTTTTTTTCTAGCTATCAAAACAATTCACTGTCCATTGACCTTCCTAAAAGGAGTCTTTCTTCCCTGTATGACGGTTTAGAAACGGTTTTCTTGACCCTGCCTGCCGACAGGAGTGTGTGGGGAAGGGATTTGTTGTTGCTTAGTCGCTCAGTCGTGCCTGCCTCTTTGTGGCCCCATGGACTGTAACCCACCAAACTCCTCTGTCCATGGGATTTCCCAGGCAAGAATACTGGCATGGGTAGCCATTTCCTTCTCCAGGGCATCTTCCCGACCCAGGGACTGAACCCACATCTCCTGCATCGGCAGGCAGATTCTTTACAGCTGAGTCAGTGGGAAAGCCGGAGAAAGACACAGGCCTCCTGAATACAGCTCTTTGCACAGCTTTGACTTTTGCATCATGTTAAATGTTTTATATATTAAAAAAGTGAAATCAAACCAACAAAGATGAGGATAACTCTAAAGATGAACATAGGAGGGAAAAATGACCCTATCTCTCTGTCAAACTGACAACAATCAGAAGAGAAAATAGAATCCAAATAACCCTGAACATGGTCCCCCTGTGGGACAAGGTCTGAGGATAAAAATGCTGCTTGGAGATCCAGAACCTTCTTCGGCTCATTGTCGAGCAGAGTCTATACCAGGTGCTGTGATTCTGAAGCTGCTTGGTGCTTTGTGACCAACCAAATGAGCACCACTGTCAAGGAGGAGGGAGGCCACTCTGGAGTCAGGGTGGGGGATGAAGGGCTCAGAACCCCTGGGGACAGGTCAGGGGATCCAAAGCCAGAGTGGAAGGGGCTCCTCCAGGCTGAACGTGAGTTGAAAATGGAGAATAGATTCCAATACGTGAATTAAAAAAAAGTCCATGAGTTCTTACTGATTCTGGAAAAGTTAGAAGAAGGAAAAGCATGTTGGGAAGAATAAAGTAAGGGGAAAAAAGGAAACAGAAGGGACAGAGTTCAGCCTGTTTTATAGAAGAACGCCAGCAAAGGGGCCTTCCTTTCTTGGTAATAAGGCACCTACGACGAGCACGTGTCTCTGACAGTTAACGGTGATGAAACATGCCCAGCAAACACGGGGGTGGGGTGGCGGATGGTGCCCAGCTAAGGCGCTGTCAAGCTTCTGAAAGTGAATGGTCTGCTTCTATGTCGCACTTACCCTGGGCAGGTCTGGCAGGCGAGGCCAATGATGGGGCCAGGGTCACATGGGTGTCCTTTCCCTCTCCGTAACCAGCACACTGAAACTAAAGCAAATGACTTTAACAAAAAGAAAACAGAAAAGTCGCTCAGTCATGTCTGATTCTTTGTGACCCCACAGACTGTAGCCTACCAGGCTCCTCTGTCCATGGGATATTTCCAGGCAAGAGTACTGGAGTGGGTTGCCATTTCCTTCTCCAGGGGATCTTCCTGACCCAGGGATCGAACCCAGCTCTCCCACATTGGAGGCAGATGCTTTACCATCTGAGCTACCAGGGAAGCCAAAGCAAATGACTTTAACAAAGGCTTTGCTAAGCGTCAGCTCTGGCCGCCCCATCCCCCAGTATCAAGCCCACAGGAACTGCTCCCCAACCACAGATGGAGCATGACCGAACCGGGATGAATTGTGCAGCTTCAAAACCCTCTGCCCAAGGGCTGGGGCCCTAGTGGACCCTGTGAGCAGCCCAGAACATGGTGGGCAGCCGATTCCGCTGCCTGAGGGGACCCGGAGTGTCTACTCAGGAAGAGCAGGCGTCGGGGAGGCTGTGAGCCAAAGAGTTTGGAAACTGAGATGGTCTTTACAGGCTCTGGAGTAAACCAGACATAATCACACCTCACTGGGTCTCTAGCCTGCAGTTTGCTCTGAGGACACACTCAGGGACACATTACCTCCAAACACCCTTCATCCTGCAGTAGGATATCCACTTGCGTCAAGTACTTCCTTCTCAGCTCATTTTTCGAAGGGCTCCAGGGCACTGCAGGCTGACACCGAGACAGAAGTCAGTATCTGTGAGTGCTGTTGGGCATGGCTGAGCTCTGGGATTCGGGAATATACTGGCACAGTCAGCAATGTATATGTGTTTACATGGAGTTCCTCAAAGTCACTTCTGCACTTCCTGCTGTTATCAGTACAGAGTGTTCCAGCCCCTCTGAAAATCTACCTGACCTGGGATCCAGCTTTAGGGAATTTACCCAGTGGGACCAATTCAAAAGGAAATAGAAAAACAAAACATACCAGTTTGGAGAAGTTTTTGACAATATGACTAGCATCAGAAAAAAAAAAGAATCGATAATCTTAGGTGAGTTTTGGACACAACTGCTAGGGCCAATCCCAGCTGCTGCGTTTACCAGACAAGAAGTTCAGTGGCTTCCCCGCAGTCCAGTGGTTAAGACTCTGTGCTTCCACTGCACGGGGTATGGGTTTGATCCCTGGTCAGGGAACTAAGATCCCATGTGCCGCATCCAAAATACAAAATCAGAAAAGAAAAAACAACAACAAAAGAAGTTCACTGTCCGACTCAGGGGACAGGGACGGTGGCCTCTCCTGCCCCTCACCTGCTGTGCATTGGAAATAGGGGCCTCGGTCTCCGATGTGCACCGGGGGTGGGGGCGGGGGTGAGGAGTCAGGGCCGGGGCTGCAGCTGGTGTGGGGGGAACATTAATACCCCAGGGAAAGGCTGGCACCTCGACTGCCTACTCCCCTTCACTACCACTCCGACAAAATACCTCTAAAAGCAGCCCTCTCCTCGCCCAGGGCCACCCCCCGATTCTAGTTAGACACGACAGGTCACACCTGGGTGCATGGGAAACCTCTCAAAAGGAGTGAGTTTAGAGGAAAGCCACACGCCAGCTGTTCTAGCATCTGACCCGGAGGGCAGGTCAGAGACTTGGGTGGATTCTGTCCTGTGCGTCTCGTCCATCCCGAGGGCTGACCCGGAAACAGTCCACAGAGCACCTCCCCTGTGACAGCATCTCTACGGGGTACGACCGACCTAGAACCCAGCTCTCCACACGGTGAGGTTTGTCCAGGCCAAAGGCGTGCTGGGAACCACAGCTGGGCTTGTTCTGTGTGCAGAGCAGCACTCAACATTGACAAAGGCCCGGTAAGACAGGCTCGATCCTGGGCCGTAAGTGCTAACCTGAGAAGGGGCAACTTGCTGCCTTAGGGGATCTGCATGGGGGGTGCTGAGACTTGAGGGGTGGCGTTAGCAAAGAGTGAGCCTCAGAAGCGGGCCTGGAGGAACATGCGGGTCACAAGAATGTTCACCTGTCCCTAAGCCCCAACTCCGTCCCTTTGTTAACAAAAGACAGGGCTCACCATTAAGTTCCCAGCAATCACTTCTCCCTGGAAGAAAGTTGTATCAGCATCACTGCTTTTTGAATCTAGAAGCAAAAGAGGAAATTTCCATCAGAATGTCTTAAGAAAGCATGTATATTTTCTCCTAAGGATAGTTTTGGCATTACTCGAGTATATACTGCTGTGAAAACTCCTGTTGCTTCAAGCGGTCCCTTATAACAGGGATGCAGTCATCTGTGGCCACGCAGAGTCAGGGACACCAGGGAAAGCAGCTTTTTGTAAAACCTCTGTTCTTTCGATGGCCTCTCATCCTGAAAGTTGAGTGCCTGTAGGCCAGCACCGTCTAATAGAACTTTCTGCAATGATGGAAAAGTCCCCCCTGCTGTCCAGTATGGCAGCCACGAGCCACACGTGGCGGCTGAACACTTGGAATATGGCTAGTGAGGCTGGGAACTGCATTTTAAATTTGACTTCATTTTAAATGAATTCTAATAGTCATGGGTGGCTGGACACCTGGACAGTTCAGCTTAAGAACCTAATTATTTTAAGGAGCCCAGGGAGTTCACGGACCTAAGGCTTTACGGAGTTGAAATCTGGATTAATGCTGGTAAAGCAATGACACCCACAAGCAAACATCTCCGGAGTCTTTCTGCGTCCAGCAGCGTGACGTAACTGTGAGTGAGACGGCTCCCTAGGTGAGTTGAAAAGGAACCAAGGGACTTTTCAGAGGTTTTAGTTTAGACTTGGAGTGAGGAGCCTAGACTTGGAGGTGGAGGCAGACAGAGACACATCCCCCATCAGCCCCCACACCCCAATACAGCTTTCCAGCACCAGGACCACTCACCGTTGGCTGGTGTGTCAGGAGGGGGAAGCTCGAGATCTCCGGCTGGGACTCGCACGGACCCATCTGTCCTGCCATCCATCTTCATCGGGGAGCCCTTGATAAGATAAGCTTGGTTCAGACATAACGTATTTCAAAGCAAATGTCAAGTAAAACACCTCTGATCCCCACCTTTAGTGTATGAGAGAAAAGGCAGCTTTCCGGGGGCTTCTCTTTTAGAACATTCCAGCATCTAAGGCCTCAAGACTCCTAGCAGATAGTTGAGCTTCCCCTTGGAGAAGGAACAGAGCTGTCTTCCTCTGGTGGTACCCAGGGCTGCTGTCTCAGAAACCACTTGGATGGTGACTGATGGGAGCAGGAAAGTGAGAGTGACCAGGTCCAGCTCGGCCCTGGCATGGCGGTGAGCTCAGGGCCCAAACCAAATAGGATAGCACGGTCCCCAGACCTTCAGGTAGAAGCTGGAAATTCCAGAGGCCCCTGGGGGACTTTCTGTGACTTTTAATCTTAACAGTGGCTTGACCTCCACGTCGAGACCTACAATTCATTTAAAAGCTTCAGTGTGGGTGGGACCCTGGCATATGGAGCCACCTTCCAGCTGAACTCCAGCTACAGGGCAGTCAGCTGTCCTGACCAGGACCCAGCCTGCAGGGTGGAAGTCCTTTTTTTTGGAAGGAGGTGGTACACTCTCCACCTGCCCCCGAGAGCCTGATCTGCCCACCAGCCTTGGTAGTTGTATTGCATTGCATTAGTCGCTCAGCCGTGTCCAACTCTTTGTGAGCCCATGGACTGTAGCCTGCCAGACTTCTGTCCATGGGATTCTCCAGGCAAGAATACTGGAGTGGATTGCCATCCCTTTCTCCAAGCCTTGCTAGTAACCATAACTAATGCCATGGATGGGCTCTCGTTAGGGAAATTTGAGAATTCAAGATGCCAGATTGGCTAAAATCTTTTAGGCCACCTAGCCTTGCAAGGGCAGGAGTGAGAACATGGCGAGGCCTGTCCCTTTAAGGGCGGCCCTGGGGCATCACCTCCTCGATGTCTGTGAACCCTGCCTGGGGATGTCACTGCCTTTGCTTCGGGAGAAGTGGGACCTGATGGAGTTTCCGGAGCTGTCCTGTGTCTGGAAGCGTCACAGTTGCAGCAGAAGACATGCGTCTCAGTAAATCCTTACACACAAGAAATCAGGGCGGTTAACATGAGAAAGGGGCTTCCGTGGTGGCTCAGACCCTAAAAGAGTCCGCCTGCAATGCAGGAAACCCCAGTTCAGTTCCTGGGTTGGGAAGTTCCCCTGCAGAAGGGATAGGCTACCCACTCCAGTATTCTTGCCTGGAGAATCCCCATGGATGGAGGAGCCTGGGGGGCTACAGTCCACAGGGTTGCAAAGAGTCGGACACAACTGAGCGACTGAAAACACAAGGTGGGGAAACCATGGAACAACGCACCCCAGTGGCCCCTGGGTGCAGCTTCAGCTCATCTCCGCCTTTATTCACATCAACCTTCCTCTCCAGCAAGGCATGCTGGCAATAAAACTTGACATTAAATACCTGCATGTGTCCTGTGCTTCTCTTCACTAGTCCTCCACCCCAAATTCGCAATCCTTAAAAAAACAAATAGTAATTACCATTTAAGTCATCATGAACACTGAGCTTCAGCTTAATTTGTACTCAAAGAAAACCTAAGGGACAGGCAAAGGAAAGATCTAATAAGACGGAGATCTACCCAAACCACATTACTGACATTCTCTTGTTTCTCATCTTCATGAGGTTGAAAGTCTCAAAGAGGAAAATCTCATCTCTGTGAGATTTCAAAAATCCACACCAGACAAATTTATCATGAACGAAAATCTCTCCTGCCTGTAGGGAGCAGCTCGTTGAACCCAGGATTAAGCCAGAAATGAAACAGAAACAAGGAACGTATGTATGCCAAGTGCTGTCCTCAGAACACATGTATTGAGAGCAATCTATATACTACAGAGAGAGAGATACTGAAGGCACTTTCCAAGGGCAAACTTTCTACTCCATGGACAGAATAAGTGCTTTCTTGGGGCGACCTACACATTGTAGAACAAGTCACAGGCACAGGAGTAAACGCCGAGTTTTGGAGCCCTGCACTCACTAGCCAGCGGAATCTGGGCAAGATACTCCCCAGACCTCCACGGGCTCCTAGGTAAATTCAAATGAATAAAGAATGGATCATTGAGTTGCAAGGCTTGAGATGGTTGTTGATAACAGCAGCAAAGATTCACTTGGTGCTTACTGGTCCAGGCTCTAGTCTAAATCTTCTCCAAGTACACCGCATTCAGCATTCACAACTCACAGACACATGCCTTGTACGCTACTCCTAATTCTTTTGGATAGACACTCACCAAGTTCACTGTATAGATGGAGACAGAGGCAAGGAGCAAGTGAAATAACCAGCCCAGGCTATTAGCCCGCATGGTATGGCCCGGCTGGGAACCCGGGAGGAGTGACTCTCTACTATGCCTTTTGGCCTTTCCAGAACAGAGTGACCCCTGGCAGAGATGCTTGGACTCAAATCAGATCTTTGCTACTTTGGCTGAGTGACACGTGCAAGTTCCTTGATTTCTCTCTGCTGGACTCTCTTCTATGAAACAACGATCCTAATAGTGCCTACCCTGCAGGGTTGTTGAGAATCAAAAACCTGTGACTGTTAGAAGCCTACCCTACTGTGTAGATTGGAACTTGCTTTAAATTACAGGAATTCGCCCTGCAAGGGTGGTGAGCTAGCACGTAATCAGGAAGACCACTCCCTGAGTACCTCTTCAGGGAAAGCTACAGGTCAGGGGACCTGTGCTCCCATCAGCAAGAAGGTTGTAGGAACAAAGAACCACGGAATCCACATTTAGCATCACTGTCAGTGAATCTGTACAAGCTCTCCAGGAGGTCTTCCACATAAGTGCTTCCTGCTTTGGCTACCATTCTTGTTCTTATCTAACTGGAGTTGGAAATGAGTTTTCACTGGTGAAATTAGTGATGTTTAAGATTCGTGGATTGACCAAAATATTTCAGACACTGCCCATCTTTCCATAAACAAGTCAAGAGAACACACTAAAGCCTATTGATAGCACACTTAGGGATGATTTCTACATACTCCTGTGTCCAGCCTTAAGGTTGGACACAGGCCAGATGAACAAAAAAACTTACCGTTGGAATACATTAGCTTGTCTATAAAAACTTTTCACTTAGGGTGTGGCTGGTCCAGCTAAGAAAGTAGAGCCAGGATTCCATTTCATTAGGAACTGATTTGTGTCTGTCTGTCCAGTGTACAGCAGAACTGGGTCTGAGATTTGCTTTCAGTAGTAGGTAAAATTGAGTCAGTAATAAGGCTGAAGGGCTTCCTGGGTGGCTCAGCGGTAATGAATCTGCCCACAATGCAGATGACACAGGGGACGTGGGTTCAGTCCCTGGGTCGGGAAGATCCCCTGGAGGAGGGCATGGCAACCCACTCCAGTATTCTTGCCTGGAGAATCCCATGGACAAAGAAACCTGGCGGGCTACAGTCCACAGGGTTTCAAAGAGTCGGACATGGCTGAAGCGACTCAGCACGCACGCACAAGGCTGAACGATAGACACTGACCTCACCCAGTGCAAATTTTCCCAGGTATTTACCCAAAAGAATCCATGATTTAAGTCTGTTTGCAACATCAAGCTTTAAACAGGATGGCTCCTTCTCCTTGGATGCAGGTCAAATTCCAAAGTACTCAGAACCTCAAGTTAAACAGGTCAAATAACAGTCAATAGAGTGTTCACTAGTGCCAGGCTCCATCTCCTGTAAATGTCACAATATCTAGCCAAGCAGCTGTTACTGTCACTATCTTTCCACTTTACAGATGAAGAAACCAACACACAACCTGGCTAAAGCAATAGCCCAAGCTGAGATGGCTATTAAATGACCAGCCGGGATGCTAAACCCAGACAAGGGCATTTTTAACCAGGATGCATCTATGTGTCATTGGAATTCTGTCTTCATAAATAACTATTGGAAATAAGTAATTTAAGTGATTGATAGGTTCAAGGGAACTAGAGATGTATTAATGCTTATTAGATGAACAGGTTTATTTTCAAAAGAGCAGGGACAGCATTCCAAACTCTATTAAGACACTATTCCAGTTACACACTTAACCATAAATAATTCAGAAAGGCTGGGGGTGGGGGTGCTGATTCGTACCCTGGGGCGTCTGGTAGGTCAGCGTGGACATCTGAATCACCGGGCCGTCCTCGAAGGGCTGGTTGTACTGCGGGAGAGGAAGAAGGGGCATCCCATCATATGGGAGGGCGGAGAGGAACCCCTGACCCGGGCTGAGAAGGCGCCAGCGCGAGGCTGTAAGTCTACGGAGCCCCGAAGCACCCCCCCGCAACCCCCACCCCAACCCCTCGGTCCCCCACCCCGACCAGTCCCTCTGCCCCACGGTCCCTGCCTCCTCCTCCCGCCCCTCCTCCTTCCCCCTCCATCCCGCCAGCGGGAGGGGACGCACCTTTTCTATCAGCTGCTGCATGCGCCTCTGGAAGCGGCAGCGGCTGTCCCGGAGCTTCATCAGCAGCTCGTCCTCCGACAGGACCTCGCCCTCCATGGCGCGCAGACCAGAGCCCCACCCCAGCAGGAAGCCGAACTAGGAACATCGGCCCGCGTAGCGATTCAAATAGCCCTTCCGACACGCCCCTCAAGTCTCCCATTGGCTGTCTCTTGAAAGCTCGACCTCTGATTGGGCCTTTCAAACAGGTGGCGTCTCTCCCTCCCGGCCAATCCGTGCCCTCGTTTCCGACCCCGCCCTGCCCGGGGAGTGCCCCGGGAGCGGTTAGGGGAGGAGGAGGGGTGGGGGTGTGGGAAGCGGTCTGCAGCGGCTAGCTGGGAGTTTGGTGGCCTGGTGTTACCTGGGCGAGTCCTCTGCCTGTTCATCAGTATAGAGCCAGACGAGTAAGATTTCCCCCGTCGTGCACCGGCGATGTCCAAGCGACTTGCTCTGGGACTCGCCGCCTGTTGCGGGGGACCAGCCCTTCACCTGAACGTGGCCATAGACCCTGCCGGGTGGGCCGGCTTCCTCGCCCCTCCCGCCTCGGGTCCTCGTTAACGAGAGCTGAAAAAGACATCACGGGATTACAAACGCGCAAGGAGGCAGGAGAGTGGACATGCCTTTAGAAAATAAACGTCCCACGATCCAGGAAACTCTCATACGGTATTTTTATTAACCCCTGGCACATAATTTTCGTACATGGTTTTTATTGCATACTCGACTCCATTGGTATTAATTTTGTAGTGTTTTCTCTAGAGAATGGATAATTCAGCGCCATCACAGAGCCCGTATTTATGTGTTTGTGCTGATTATACCATGCTGCTGCTACTGCTAAGTCACTCCAATCGTGTCTGACTCTGTGCGACCCCATAGACGGCAGCCCACCAGGCTCCCCCGTCCCTGGGATTCTCCAGGCAAGAACACTAGAGTGGGTTGCCATTTCCTTCTCCAATGCATGAAAGTGAAAAGTGAAAGTGAAGTCGCTCAGTCGTGTCCGACTCCTAGCGACCCTATGGATTGCAGCCTACCAGGCTCCTCTGTCCATGGGATTTTCCAGGCAAGAGTACTGGAGTGGGTTGCCATTGCCTTCTCCGTGATTATACCATAATATGGGATAAAAATGAGTATAACTTGGAGCACGATGCTATCATGCGATCCAGCAGATATTAGGGGAGAAGGGGGAGTGAGAACATCCGGGGCCCATGTAGGAAATATATTGCAATGGACCCAGAGATATGCTGCCTAATTCCTTCTGCCCCCTTCCGCGCCAGGCCCCAGAGGCCAGGAGAGTTTTTCCTGGGCACCTGCTGCTGTCTTCAAAGATTGCCTCAGTTGTAGAGAGCCCCTCACCCAAGATCCTGCAACTCCAAGGCGGCTTAAATCCTATAAGGGCTCCAAGTGGGAACCTGAAGGACTCCAGGTTGGTCTTTTCAGCCAACAAAGAGCGATCTTATGGGCCATCCTATTAGTTCGCCTGAGACAAACGGACTGGTCTTTCCCTTCCTTCCACAGCCGCAATCTGGAGGATACTCCCTAGCAAAGATCCTTCACCGTTAACTCCTTCTCCCCATCTGTTCCCAGGAGATTCCCACCTGTAACAAGCACCTTGCTGCAAGTGGCCACTGAATCTATGCACCCTGTTTGTAGCTTTCCCAATTTTCACAAATAGTATCAGTTTTCTGTCCCTTCTTCCCTTGGGAGCGCTCATAAGTTTAGCGTGCTGTGTTTCCGTATAATTTCGCTTGGGACATTTAACTCATCACATTTAGAGACTCGAGAGGTCCCGACTGACCTCTCCGAGGACTTGGTCCTCACTCCTAGGAAACCACTCCCAGGGTACTGGGCTTCCCTCCCTCACTTCACGGTCTTATCCAAGGATCTGCTTCTACCCCAGGGGCTCCTGGACAGCGTCTCAGTCTCAAACTGATACCTTTAATGGAACATACCCACTTTGGCCACACCCCTCTGAACCAGCTGAAGCACGTGCATTGACCCTGCTGGTCTCCGTCCTCTATGACAGCTTCCCACGTGCCACAGTCCAAAATGGTGGCCCAGCTAAGGAAGACGGACCCTCCCCGGCACACCGCTCCCCCCCAACCTGCACCCCCACGATGCTCCTAATTTGACACCATTCCTCCAAACACCAGGGCTTCCCTGGTAGCTCAGCTGGTAAAAAATCTGCCTGCGATGCAGGAGACCTGGGTTCGATCCCTGGGTTGGGAAGATCCGCTGGAGAAGGGAATGGCAACCCACTCCAGTATTCTGGCCTGGAGAATTGCATGGACTTTATAGTCCATGGGGTCACGAAGAGTCGGACACGACTGAGCGACTTTCACTTTCTCCGAACACCAATCCCACCCTAGTAACCTAAACATGTGGCCTCAGGAAACAGACTGGTATGCAAACTCTTTCCCCACACTCCCCAACGCCCAGGACGGATGATAAGTCAGGTAGCAGAAGTGGCTGGTTGCCGCGCCTCCGCGTCTCCCCGGGGTTTTTTGGTAGGTGGCAAAGAAGTCAGCGGTGCTCAGCTCTGCCGCCGCATCTCCGCCTGTGGTTGCACTTGCACTGCGCCCTCTGCTGGCCTAGCCAGAATTTTCATCCTCGAAGTGCTGTTACAATGACATTTAGACAAAGGAAACAATTCTCATTTGAATGGTTGCACGTCAGCTTTCATAAAATGTGCCACAATTTTTAAAAACAATTCATATAATAAATGGAAATTTATTCTTCGCAGAGCTGCCATGTACATAGTTTTATGTTGGAAAGGGATGGAAATGTCAGAACCTCTTTTTTCTGTGGTTGAGAGGTGCAGCTTTTGGCTGGTCCCTTTGTTGACACAGAAACTGCTATCTAACAGTGAAATCGTCGCCGGAGATAAATTTACCAACCATAGCATCAAGCTGATGCCCTCGGCTGCCAAGAAAAGGGTTTACTTTCCTTTGCTGTTACCAGAGCTGTTGGAAGCAGAGACTGCAAATAGCCAGCAGCAAACTGACTTTCCAAAAGGTGTCAGTCGAAGTTCACAAGGGTTGTTTATTCTTTAATTTAATGACCCTATTTTGTCCCTTCTTTTTTATTTTTTAAAAATTGTGAGTGTATAATAACACATTTACAGAAGACTTGGAAAATATGGAACAAAGTTACATATAGCTCCACCATATTTACAATTATTTTTAAAGTAGATAAATTAAGATTTTTAGATGGAATTTCAATATCAATCAAAAATTAATAGAATGGACAGGAAAGCAGAAGGATAGAGTAGACCTGAAAAGCACTCTGAACTCAATCAACATAAATAGTTCAGTTCAGTTCAGTTCAGTTGCTCAGTCGTGTCCGACTCTTTGCGACTCCATGAATCGCAGCACGCCAGGCCTCCCTGTCCATCACCAACTCCCGGAGTTCACTCAAACTCATGTCCATCAAGTCCGTGATGCCATCCAGCCATCTCATCCTCTGTCGTCCCCTTCTCCTCCTGCCCCCAATCCCTCCCAGCATCAGAGTCTTTTCCAATGAGTCAACTCTTCGCATGAGGTAGCCAAAGTACTGCAGTTTCAGCTTTAGCATCATTCCTTCCAAAGAACACCCAGGGCTGATCTCCTTCAGAATGGACTGGTTGGATCTCCTTGCAGTCCAAGGGACTCTCAAGAGTCTTCTCCAACACCACAGTTCAAAAGCATCAATTCTTTGGTGCTCAGCTTTCTTCACAGTCCAACTCTCACATCCATACATGACCACTGGAAAAACCATAGGTTTGACTAGATGGACCTTTGTTGGCAAAGTAATGTCTCTGCTTTTCCATATGCTATTCTAGGTTGGTCATAACTTTCCTTCCAAGGAGTAAGCATCTTTTAATTTCATGGCTGCAGTCACCATCTGCAGTGATTTTGGAGCCCCCATAAATAAAGTCTGACACTGTTTCCACTGTTTCCCCATCTATTTCCCATGAAGTGATGGGACCAGATGCCATGATCTTCGTTTTCTGAATGTTGAGCTTTAAGCCAACTTTTTCACTCTCCTCTTTCACTTTCATCAAGAGGCTCTTTAGTTCCTCTTCACTTTCTGCCATAAGGGTGGTGTCATCTGCATATCTGAGGTTATTGATATTTCTCCCGGCAATCTTGATTCCAGCTTGTGCTTCTTCCAGCCCAGCGGTTCTCATGATGTACTCTGCATAGAAGTTAAATAAGCAGGGTGACAATATACAGCCTTGACATACTCCTTTTCCTATTTGGAACCAGTCTGTTCCATGTCCAGTTCTACTGTTGCTTCCTGACTTGCATATAGGTTTCTCAAGAGGCAGGTCAGGTGGTCTGGTATGCCCATCTCTTGAAGAATTTTCCAGTTTATTGTGATTCACACAGTCAAAGGCTTTGGCATAGTCAATAAAGCAGAAATAGATGGTTTTCTGGAACTCTCTTGCTTTTTCCACGATCCAGTGGATGTTGGCAATTTGATCTCTGGTTCCTCTGCCTTTTCTAAATCCAACGTGAGCACCTGGAAGTTCACAGTTCACGTATTGCTGAAGCCTGGCTTGGAGAATTTCGAGCATTACTTTACTAACGTGTGAGATGAGTGCAATTGTGGGGTAGTTTGAGCATTCTTTGGCATTACCTTTCTTTGGGATTGGAATGAAAACAACCTTTTCCAGTCCTGTGGCCACTGCTGAGATTTCCAAATTTGCTGGCACATTGAGTGCAGCACTTTCATAGCATCATCTTTCAGGATTTGAAATAGCTCAACTGGAATTCCATCACCTCCACTAGCTTTGTTTGTAGTGATGTTTTCTAAGGCCCACTTGACTTCACATTCCAGGATGTCTGGCTCTAGGTGAATGATCACACCATCGTGATTATCTGGGTCATGAAGATCTTTTTTGTACAGTTCTTCTGTGTATTCTTGCCACCTCTTCTTAATATCTTCTGCTTCTGTTAGGTCCATACCATTTCTGTCTTTTATCTAGCCCATCTTTGCATGAAGTGTTCCCTTCGTATTTCTAATTTTCTTGAAGAGATCTCTAGTCTTTCCCATTCTGTTGTTTTCCTCTATTTCTTTGCATCGATCACTGAGGAAGGCTTTCTTATCTCTCCTTGCTATTCTTTGGAACTCTGCATTCAGATGCTTATATCTTTCCTTTTCTCCTTTGCTTTTTGCTTCTCTTCTTTTCACAGCTATTTGTAAGGCCTCCTCAGACAGCCATTTTGCTTTTTTGCATTTCTTTTTCTTGGGAATGGTCTTGATCCCTGTCTCCTGTACAATGTCACGAACCTCTGTCCATAGTTCATCAGGCACTCTACTATCAGATCTAGTCCCTTAAATCTATTTCTCACTTCCACTGTATAATCATAAGGGATTTGATTTAGGTCATACCAGAATCCGGAGAAGGCAATGGCACCCCACTCCAATGTTCTTGCCTGGAAAATCCCATGGACGGAGGAGCCTGGTAGGCTACAGTCCATGGGGTCACACAGAGTCGGAAACGACTGAAGTGACTTAGCAGCAGCAGCAGCAGCATACCTGAATGGAAGAAGGCAATGGCAGCTCACTCCAGTACTCTTGCCTGGAAAATCCCATGGGCAGAGGAGCCTGGTAGGCTGCAGTCCATGGGGTCACTAAGAGTCAGACACGACTGAGTGACTTCAATTTCACTTTTCACTTTCATGCATTGGAGAAGGAAATGGAAACCCACTCCAATGTTCTTGCCTGGAGAATCCCAGGGTTGGGGGAGCCTGGTGGGCTGCTGTCTATGGGGTTGCATAGAGTCGGACACTACTGAAGCGACTTAGCAGCAGCAGAAGCACACCTGAATGGTCTAGTGGTTTTTCCTACTTTCTTCAATTTAAGTCTGAATTTGGCAATAAGGAGCTCATGATCTGAGCCACAGTCAGCTCCCGGTCTTGTTTTTGCTGACTGTATAGAGGTTCTCCATCTTTGGCTGCAAAGAATATAATCAATCTGATTTCGATGTTGACCATCTGGTGATGTCCATGTGTAGAGTTTTCTCTTGTGTTGTTGGAAGAGGGTGTTTGCTATGACCAGTGCGTTCTCTTGGCAAAACTCTATTAGCCCTTGCCCTGCTTCATTCAGTATTCCAAGGCCAAATTTGCCTGTTATTCCAGGTGTTTCTTGACTTCCTACTTTTGCATTCCAGTCCCCTATAATGAATTGCAGCCATGAAATTAAAAGATGCTTACTCCTTGGAAGGAAAGTTATGACCAACCTAGATAGCATATGGAAAAGCAGAGACATTACTTTGCCAACAAAGGTCCATCTAGTCAAACCTATGGTTTTTCCAGTGGTCATATATGGATGTGAGAGTTGGACTGTGAAGAAAGCTGAGCACCAAAGAATTGATGCTTTTGAACTGTGGTGTTGGAGAAGACTCTTGAGAGTCCCTTGGACTGCAAGGAGATCCAACCAGTCCATTCTGAAGGAGATCAGCCCTGGGTGTTCTTTGGAAGGAATGATGCTAAAGCTGAAACTGCAGTACTTTGGCTATCTCATGCGAAGAGTTGACTCATTGGAAAAGACTCTGATGCTGGGAGGGATTGGGGGCAGGAGGAGAAGGGGACGACAGAGGATGAGATGGCTGGATGGCATCACCGACTCGATGGACTTGAGTTTGAATAAACTCTGGGAGTTAGTGATGGACAGGGAGGCCTGGCGTCCTGCAACTCATGGAGTCACAAAGAGTCGGACACGACTGAGCGACTGAACTGAATTGAACTGAAATGAACTCAGGTGTTTCCTGACTTCCTACTTTTGCATTCCAGTCCCCTATAATGAAAAGGACATCTTCTTTGGGTGTTAGTTCTAAAAGGTCTTGTAGGTCTTCATAGAACCGTTCAACTTCAGCTTCTTCAGCGTTACTGGTCATGGCATAGACTTGGATTACTGTGATATTGAATGGTTTGCCCTGGAAATGAACAGAGATCATTCTGCCGTTTTTGAGATCGCACCCAAGTACTGCATTTCAGACTCTTTTGTTGACCATGATGGCTACTCCATTTCTTCTAAGGGATTCCTGCCTGTAGTAGTAGATATTATGGTCGTCTGAGTTAAATTCACCCATTCCAGTCCATTTTAGTTCACTGATTCCTAAGGTTTATACAATTTTCACACAATGGCAGGGTACACATTCTATTCAAGTTTCCATAGATTATGAGCCAGGAGACACTGGAATATATCCAGGAACAGAAAACAAGGTGCAAAAATTTCATGGTATAGAGGTATTGAGATCATACAGAGTCTGTTCTCTTTTCACTGTGGCATGATGTTAGAAATCAAAATCAAAAGATATTTGAAAATAGCCCACATACTTTTAAGTCATAAACCTACTTTTTGAGACCTAGTCTAAATAATCCAAGGTGGTTGGCAAGGATTTAGCTGTAGAATCTTTAGTGAAACACTGTTTATCAAGTCCAATAACAGAAGGATAGTTGAGTGATGGATGGTGATATTAACAGATATGTGACTGTGCTCCATTTAACAATTTTGAATAACTGTGTATATTGGCACCTAAAATGTTACCTTTTGGACATTACAAACGTATGTACTATATACTTGCATTTAAAAATATATATTAGGAGTTTGTGATTAACGTATACACATTGTACTGTGCTTAGTGGCTTAGTTGTGTCTGACTCTTTGCGACCATGGACTGCAGCCCGCCAGGCTCCTCTGTCCATGTGGATTCTCCAGGCAAGAATACTGGAGTAGGCTGCCATGTCCTTCTCCAGGGGATCTTCCCAACCCAAGGATCAAACCCAGGTCTCCCACATTGCAGGTGGATTCTTTACTATATATAAAATAACCAACAAGGACCTACTGTGTAGTGTGGGGAACTATATTTAATATTTTGTAATAACTTATAAGGGAAAAGAATCTGAAAAGAATATATTATATATACACACACACATATATATATATAAAACTGAGTCCCCTGAAACTAACACAGCATTATAAATCAATTGTACATCAATAAAAATAGAAACATGAACACTGAAAGTTCAAAAAATATTTCAAAAAGATAATTTTGTACTTCAAAAAAAGTAAAAAGTATACATGACATATTATAAAAAATTTGAGCATGAATATATCAAAATGTTTCTGGTGTTATTTCTCGATGATGGTGTTACAGCTTATTTTTAATACTAGTTTTCCTTAGCTGCATTTTCTATATTGAACATTGTCTCTGCTATTATGAGCATGATTACTCATGTGATAAAAAAAAAAAAACCCACAGCAGAACCATCGTATGTTTTTCTTGATTCTACAAAATTATTCACCCAGGTAAGACTTCAAACACTGTAAAACTGCTGTCCTGCAGCTGGTACAATGCAGGGCTGACAGCAACACACTCCCCTTGGTTCAGCTGTTGAGGGTGGTCCTGTTCTATGACACCTCTGGAGTTTCTACTGAGATGGTCCCAAGGTTCCAATGTTTCCTCACTTGGAAACATCCTAGGGCATCCTTGGACCAATGTGGACACTCACTGGACCCCTTGAGCCAAAACTCGGTTTGTTCTTCATCCCTGGGGCCAGATGATTCTCCTCAGCGGTGATCTGAGTTCTAACTAATTTCCTTGAGCTCTTGTTCCTGAATTTATCCTAGGTTGTTTGTTGTTCAGTCGCTATGTCGTGTCCAACTCTTTGTGACCCCGTGAACTGCTGCATGCCAGCCTTCCTTGTCCTTCACTATCTCCTGGAGTTTGCTCAAACTCATGTCCTTTGAGTTAGTGATGCCATCCAACCATCTCATCCTCTCTTGCCCCTTCTCCTCTTGACTTCAGTCTTTCCCAACATCAGGGTCTTTTCCAGTGAGTTAGCTTTTCACATCAGAAGGCCAAAGTATTTTTAGATTTAGCACCAGCCCTTTAAATGAATATCCTAGGGCTTCCCTGGTGGCTCAGATGGTAAAGCGTCTGTCTGCGATGCAGGAGACCCGGGTTCGATCCCTGGTTTGGGAAGATCCCCTGGAGAAGAAAATGGCAGCCCACTCCAGTATTCTTGCCTGGAAAATCCCATGGATGGCAGAGCCTGGTAGGCTACTGTCCATGGGGTCACAAAGAGTAGGACACGACTAAGCGACTTCATTTTCACTTTCTTTCACTTTCACTAGGGTTTGTAACCGATTAAGTCTTTGTTTAGAGTAATTCAATCTAGGTCTTTGTATCAGATCTTTGGACCTTTTGGACCTTGGCCCTGTCTCTTTGTTTTTCATCCGTATTGGTCTTATCCTTTCAAAGTACTGACATTTTCCTATTTTAACATGCTGAAGCCATAATGGGAACTTTTGTCTCTAGTGTTCTTTCTGTTAAGATAGTTCAGTTCAGTTCAGTCTCTCAGTCATGTCCGACTCTTTGTGACCCCATGGACTGCAGCACACCAGGCTTCCCTGTCCATCACCAACTCCCAGAGCTTGCTCAAACTCATGTCCATTGAGTCGGTGATGCCATCCAACCATCTCATCCTCTGTCATCCCCTTTTCCTCCAGCCTTCAATCTTTCCCACCATCAGGGTCTTTTCAAATGAGTCAGCTCTTCACATCAGGTGGCCAAAGAATTGGAGTTTCAGCTCCAGCATCAGTGCTTCCAATGAGTATTCAGCACTTATTTCCTTTAGGGTTGATTGGTTCGATCTCCTGGTAGCCCAAGGGACTCTCAAGAGTCTTCTCCAACACCACAGTTCAAAAGCATCAGTTCTTTGGTGTTCAGCTTTCTTTATAGTCCTATAAACTATAGGACTATAGTTAAGATAGTTTCTTTATAGTTAAGATAGTAGAAAAGTCTATATCTTTTGTGTTTTCTCTTATTGTAACAGAGACTAAATAAGACTAAAGTCTATATAGTTTAAAATATGCCTAAAATATATCAATATATGATGTACAATAAATTTATAGGCTAAATTATCATCCTTGGAATTGTCAGTTGCACAATCAGGAATACATACTTTGGGGGAGGAACCAGTTTATAGAATAAATATTTCTCTAAGTAATCATCCATTTTTTTTACAAATGAAAGATGCTTTTGTTTTTTATATTATTTTAATTTAAATTTAAAAAATTACAATGTTCTGTTGGTTCTGCCACACAACAATACAAACCAATAATCATAGAACTAGAACAAAAAATTTCACAATTTGTGTGAAAATACAAGACTCCAAATAGCCAAAGCAATCTTGACAAAGAAAAACAGAGCTGGAGGGATCAACCTTCCTGACTTCAGGCTATACTACCAAGCTATAGTCATCAAAACAGTATGGTCCTGGCAAAAACAGAAATATAGAACAATGGAACAAGATAGAAAGCCCAGAAGTAAAACTATGCACCTATGGACACCTTATTTTTGGCAAAGAAGGCAAGAATATACAATGGAGAAAAGATAGCCCCATCAATAAGTTGTGCTAGGAAAACTGGATAGCTACATGCAAAACAGTGAAACTAGAACACTTTGTAATATCATACACAAAAATAAACTCAAAATGGATTAAAGACTTAAATGTAAATTCAGAAACTATAAAGGTCTTACAGGAAAACATAGACAGTGCACTCTTTGATATACATCACAGCAAGATCCTCTGTGACCTACCTCCTAGAGTAATGGAAATTAAAAAAAGTGATCATCCATTTTGACAAGTTTATTGGTTGAAATGAGTACATAGCATTCTCTAGTTTTCTAAGCTTTGAAACCCAGTCCTCCTAAAATCGAGTACCCCTGCTGAGTTTATGATGAACCTCTTTATACAATCCTTTATTCCCCTTCTTGTCCTTCTCCTGTTCCCCTCTGGATTGAGGAGGATCAAAGAGGATCAAAGAAAAGTCCCCACTGAGAAGGACCCTTTGGGTCCCTCCTAGATACAAAAGCCCCTCTGTGTATCCTGTTTCTTGTTTGTAGGAAAAGGAGTCTCCTAGGCCTTCCTTGATTTCCAAAGAACAGATTCAATCAGTTACTAATTAGGGAAATGAGGGTATGTGGAAACAAAGAAAAGAAGTCAAGAGAAAAAAATAGTTCAGCATAGAACAGAGGAATATTTTCTTATATTCTGAGAGAACATTAATTTGTACAGTTTCTCATGAAGGCAGTTTGGTGGCATGTTTTTATGCCACTAGAAGGACAGTTTTTAGTGAATGGTGATGCTATGCTATGCTAAGTCACTTCAGTCGTGTCCGACTCTGTGCGACCCCATAGACGGCAGCCCACCAGGCTCTGCCGTCCTTGGGATTCTCCAGGCAAGAACATCGGAGTGGGTTGCCATTTCCTTCTCCAATGCATGAAAGTGAAAAGTAAAAGCGAAGTCGCTCAGTCGTGTCCGACTCTTAGCGACCCCATGGACTGCAGCCTACCAGGTTCCTCCGTCCATGGGATTTTCCAGGCAAGAGTACTGGAGTGGGGTGCCATTGCCTTCTCCGAGTAAATGGTGATACACACACACATATCTATGTTCCACGACCTATAATTTTGGAGAAATGTTTTTATTGGCATCTAAAATGTGTATGACTTTTAGTACAGAAGTTTACAAGCATGGATCATATATCTGCATTTAAAATATATGCATTATATATTTAAAAATTTTGAGCGTGTATATCTCAAAATGTTCCCAGTGTTATCTCGGGATGATGGAATTGTGGATTATTTTAAGCGTTTGTTTCCCTTAGCTGCATTCTCTAGACTAAACCTGTATTCTGCGACTGTGAGCATGCATTGCTCATATAATAAAATCCCAGCAGAACTGATAATGTGTTTTCACCTTGGCTCTACAAAATGAGAGACCATTTATCCAAAGAAGACACACATGCTCCAGACCTTCCAAACCTGCTCTTGGACAGCTGGACAGTGTTTTATCATGATGATCCCTCACGTCCCCAGAGATGATTTTCCTGGGAAAAGTAGGGCTCCAACTCCTCTTTTGTGCTGGTCCTGCCTCAGTTTCATGTGGTGGGAAATTGCTTTTTATTCTTCACTTTAGGCTTTTTGAAGTAGAAATACATTCTTAGGGTCATGATTAATGTGTTTTAATGGGCTATCCATTTTAAAAATCAATGAAAAGAACTTGCATTAAAAATAGAAGGCAATTAGATTGATTTGGATGACCTATTTTTAATCAACCCCATTATTTATGAAAACTCTCAGGACATCTTTCTCTGGAGCATTAAAAGATCAGCTCCTTCTCTGTTCCTGTGTGTGAATAGCTTTAAAATGGGAGGCACCAGGATGGTTGATAATTTGCTAAATACTGTAGAAAGGTTACATTTTAGAGATGTGGAGGAACCCAGAGGCTGTCATCCAGAGTAAAGTAAGTCAGAAAGAGAAAAACAAATATCGTCTATTAAAGCATTTGTGTGCGATCTAGAAAAATGGTATGTTGTTTCATTGCTTAGTCCCTGAGTCATGTCTGGCAAATGGTATAGATGATCTTATTTGCAAAACAAAAATAGAGACACAGTGGTAGAGAGCAAATATACAGACCCTAAGAGGGGGAAGGAAGGGTGGGATGCACTGGAGTTGGGATTGACATGCATACACTATTGATACTACATATAACACAGATAATCAATGAGAACTTGCTGTATAGCACAGGGAACTCTAGCCAGTGCTCTGCGGTGACTCTTAAGTGGGAAGGAAATCCAAAAAGGAGGGGACATATGTGTATGTACAGCTGATTTATTTTGCTGTACAGTAGAGACCAACACAACATTGTAAAGCAACTATGTTCCAGCAAAAACTAATTTTAGAAAAGGCAGGGGTTCCCCACAAAAAACCCAGAACAAAAACCACAAAAACTTACCTACCATAAACATGTCCCAGGATTGCCTGTCCCTCTGCTTATTGTATCAACCTGTCAATCCACTGCAGATGCTTCCTCCCTCCCATGGTTTACTGGAGGATGTCCGAAAGGCACAGGAGATGCTCTGTTCTGTTTTCTGAAAAGGTTTACTGCATCCAGTCCTTACTCGAAACGCCCTTTTGGATCACAGTGTTCTCTCTTCTCTCAACCTTCTTTCTCTTTTTCTTTTCAACCACCAGCACCATTGCTTCCAAAGTTATTTCTTGAAATACCTTATTATCACAATTACTTAGCGTTGTTGTAAAATGCACGGAATTTAGATTTTTAAAAAGAAATTATCTCATTTTATATCCTGCAACTTTACTATATTCATTGATTAGGCCTAGTAATTTTCTGGTGGTGTCTTTAAGGTTTTCTATGTTCAGGATGGTGGGACACATGTACACCCATGACAGATTCATGTTGATGTATGGCAAGAACCACCACAATATTGTAAAGTAATTAGCCCTCAATTAAAATAAATTAATTAATTTTAAAAAAGAAGGGATGAGAAGCATTGCTCTACCTAAAAATAAAATATTAAATAAATATTTAAAAATATGGAAAGAAAATAAATTCTCCTTTGTTTTCTCATCTTCTGTCTTTTACATCTTGCTTATATCCCATTTTTTTCTATTCCTGAATGAATTTCCTTAAGTCTATAATTTTGCAAGTATTCGACAAGGAAGTATAACAACTTCCGTTTCAATACCTATTTCTTTCTATAGTCTCTAAGTAGTATTTTTATTAAATTTATTATGAAAATGTTATGTGTTTTTATTTGAAGTATTTTTCTGAAATTAGTAATATAATTTGTTAGTGTCAGAGGAGAAGAAACTACAGAAACCAATGTCTCCTTTATCTGGAATATCCTGTAATCATTTGCAATAAGTGCTATGGAACCTAATTGTCCACAAAGGAGCTGCTTGAATCCCTTGAACCCTGAAGGGTCCTCAGTTTAAGTTAGTGTGTTAAACAATATGGACATCCAGGGATTTCTCTGGAGGTTCAGAGATTAAGATTCCATGCTCCCAATGCAGGGAGACCAAGTTCAATCCCTGGTCAGGGAACTAGATCCCACATGCTGCAACTGGGAGTTCCCACCATACAACGAAGATCAGAGATCATGTGTGCCACAGCTGAGGCCTGGTGCAGATGAATAAATAATAAACATTAAAAAAAGAATATGGACGTCCAGATATAACTGAGATGATGCCATTATTAAGGCAGTGATGGTAAAAGCTTTCTCCTCTCATGTGGTCCCTGCTTGTGTTTGCCGCTGCTGCTGCTGCTAAGTCACTTCAGTCGTGTCTGACTCTGTGCGACCCCATAGACGGCAGCCCACCAGGCTCCCCCGTCCCTGGGATTCTCCAGGCAAGAACACTGGAGTGGGTTGCCATTTCCTTCTCCAATGCATGAAAGTGAAAAGTGAAAGTGAAGTTGCTCAGTCGTGTCCAACTCTTAGAGACCCTATGGACTGTAGCCTACCAGGCTCCTCTGTCCATGGGATTCCCCAGGCAAGAGTACTTACTGTGCACTTTTTTAAAAGCTATTTTATTTAAAAAATTTTTAGCCACACGGTGTGGCCTGTGGGATCTTAGTTCTGTGACCAGGGTTCAAACCCATGGCCCTTGCAATGGATGCTTGGAGTCCTAACCACTGGACGGCGAGGGAATTCCCTACAGTGCGTTTTTGACTCATCAGACTAGGACCTTGTGATGGTTAATGCTATGTGTCAGCTTGACCAGGCCACTGGATAGCCAGATATCTGGTTAAACGTTATTTCTGTGTCTGTGAAGGTGTTTGCGGAAGAGATTAGGATCTGAACTGACAGACTAAATAAAGCACCCAAATATGGGTAGGCCCGGGACTTCCCGCATGGCTCAGTGGTAGAGAATCCACCTGCCAATGCCGGAGATGCATTTTCAGTCCCTGGGTTGGGAAGATCCCCTGGAGGAGGGCATGGCAACCCACTCCAGTGTTCTTGCCTGGGAAACCCCACGGACAGGGGAGTCTGGCGGGCTGCGATCCATAGGGTCGCAAAGAGTCGGACACAACTGAAGCAACTTAGCACACACAGAGGCATGGGTGGGCCTCGTCCAATCTTTAGAGGGCCTGAAAAGAACAGAGAACAGAGGGAAAGTTTGCTCTCTCTGTCTGACTGCTTAAGCCAGGAAATGGGTCTTTTTTGTTCAGACAGGGGCATTGGTCCCATGGTTCTCAGGTCTCCAGACTCAGATTGGAGCCTCACCACCAGCTCTCCTGGGTCTCCAGCTTACAGAAGGCAGATCATAGGGCTTCTTGGACTCCATCATCCCGTGATGCCTGATTTTATATGTATATATCTATTTCCTATATATTTATAATTTATATTTTATTTTTAAAAGGTTAGTATCACACATAATCAAGTATGTTATACCATCTTCATTTCTCAAAAGCGGCATTTCAAAGTGTTAAGTGCCTTGTTCTCAGGCGTGTCTGTTTCTTTGTGACCCCAGGGGCTATAACCTGTCGATGAGATTATCCAGGCAAGAATACTGGAACGGGTTGCCATTTCCTTCTCCAGGGGATCTTCCCCACCCAGGGATCGAACCCACATCTCCTGTGTCTCCTACATTGCAGGCAGATTTCTTAACCACTGAGCCATGAGGGAAGCCCGATGCTAAGCATGGTTAACAAAGTGTTGAGCATTGTTAAATATCATAAACCACAACTCTGGGTTACAATGCGGTGTAGGCGAAAGTCTAGCTAGTGCGCCAATTGTGAACAGTGTAAGCAAGTTTCAAATGTCTTTTCAAGCATATCAAAAGGAAAGCACATAGACAAGCGCGTGCGTGTGTGTGTGTGTGTGTGTGCATGCGTGTGCTCCCTGGGGGCCTATGTGCCACGTGGCAGTGGCTGAAGGTCTGATCCCCCCCCACAACATCCTGCTCTCTCGAAGCACGCTCTGCAGGACTGGCCCCTCCTCATCAGAGCACGGTGCCTCCCCTGGTCCTCGAGGATGCCCCCGGTAGGACGACTCTGTTAGAAAATGTAAGGGGACGAGGAGATGGATCCTGGGGCAATCCACTTCCTGCAGTGATAACATTAGAAATAGTAATCACACTGTTCATTGAGCAGAGACTGTGCTCAGTGGTTTACATATATCATATCTACTGATCATCCCAACAAAGGAGAGAGGTCACCTGTCTTGAAGCCCCAGTCTTTCAATTTGTAACCAAGACTACCTTGGGTAATTGACCTGAGCCTCAGTCATGTCATCTGTGAAATGGGAACAGTATCTACTTCATGGAGTTAATGGAGGTTAAATAAAACAAGCTAGGTTAAGTGCGGGCTTCCCAGGTGGCTCAAGGTGTAAACAATCTGCCTGCAATGCAGGAGACTCAGGTTTGATACCTGGGTTGGGAAGATCCCCTGGAGAAGGGCATGGCAACCCACTCCAGTATTCTTGCCTGGAGAATCCCGTGGACAGAGGAGCCTGACTGGCTACAGTCCACGGGGTTGAAAAGAGTTGAACACGACTGAAGTGACTGAGCACGAAGGCTGGTAAGTGCACCCGGCACAGCACTTGTTGTAAAGTATCATGGTTACTGATACTGTCATCTCCTAACCATTCTGGTGTGGGGCTGGAGAACAGGCAGAAGAGAGAGGCTACTTCCAAGTCACATCACGATGCCGGGATCCGCAGTGAGAGGAGTGTGAATCCAAGGCAGGTAGTTAAGAAACAAAGCTGGGTGGAGGGGCCATTTTCCAATTAACATCCTAAACCTCACTGTTTTACTGAACCCCGGAAAGAACTACCAACTTATTTTAGAGAATAACTCTTAGATCTAGCTTCAGTTTTAAAAAGCCTGATGGAAACCAAAGTAGTATTACTGCAGGTAAGAGGGCAGAAGTTTCTAAATGGCTCCGGTACAGAGACTTTAGCTAAATGACTTTCCTTCTCCTCT